>NC_138305.1:57230000-57237500 GCF_965601325.2 Salmo salar | reverse complement strand
GAGAAAAAGGGTGAGAGAGAGAGAGAGAGAGAGAGGAAAAGGGTGAAAGAAACAGAGAGAGAGAGAGAGAGAGAGAGAGAGAGAGAGACAGAGAGGAAAAGGGTGAGAGAGAGAGAGAGAGGAAAATGGTGAGAGAGAGAGAGAGAGGAAAAGGGTGAGAGAGAGAGAGAGAGGAAAAGGGTGAGAGAGAGAGAGAGAGAGAGAGGAGAGAGAGAGAGAGAGGAAAAGGGTGAGAGAGAGAAAAAGGGTGAGAGAGAGAGAGAGAGAGGAAAAGGGTGAAAGAAACAGAGAGAGAGGAAAAGGGTGAAAGAAACAGAGAGAGAGGAAAAGGGTGAAAGAAAAAGAGAGAGAGAGAGAGAGAGAGGAAAAGGGTGAAAGAAACAGAGAGAGAGAGGAAAAGGGTGAAAGAAACAGAGAGAGAGAGAGAGAGAGAGAGAAAGAAACAGAGAGAGAGAGAGGAAAAGGGTGAAAGAAACAGAGAGAGAGGAAAAGGGTGAAAGAAACAGAGAGAGAGGAAAAGGGTGAAAGAAACAGAGAGAGAGGAAAAGGGTGAAATAAACAGAGAGAGAGAGAGAGGAAAAGGGTGAAAGAAACAGAGAGAGAGAAAAAGAGTGAAAGAAACAGAGAGAGAAAGAGAGGAAAAGGGTGAAAGAAACAGAGAGAGAGGAAAAGGGTGAAAGAAACAGAGAGAGAGAGAGAGAGAGAGGAAAAGGGTGAAAGAAACAGAGAGAGAAAGAGAGAGAGAGAAAGTGAGGAAAAGGGTGAAAGAAACAGAGAGAGAGCGAGGAAAAGGGTGAGAGAGAGAAAAAAGGTCAGAGAGAGAGAGGGAGAGAGAGGAAAAGGGTGAAAGAAACAGAGAGAGAGAGAGAGGAAAAGGGTGAAAGAAACAGAGAGAGAGGAAAAGGGTGAAAGAAACAGAGAGAGAGAGAGAGAGAGGGGAAAAGGGTGAAAGAAACAGAGAGAGAGAGGAAAAGGGTGAAAGAAACAGAGAGAGAGGTAAAGGGTGAAAGAAACAGAGAGAGAGAGGAAAAGGGTGAAAGAAACAGAGAGAGAGAGAGGAAAAGGGTGAAAGAAACAGAGAGAGAGGAAAAGGGTGAAAGAAACAGAGAGAGAGGAAAAGGGTGAAAGAAACAGAGAGAGAGAGAGAGAGAGAGAGAGAGGAAAAGGGTGAAAAGAAACAGAAAGAGAGAGAGAGAGGAAAAGGGTGAAAGAAACAGAGAGAGAGAGAGGAAAAGGGTGAGAGAGGAAACAGGGTGAGAGAGAGAGAGAGAGAGAGGAAAAGGGTGAGAGAGAGGAAAAGGGTGAGAGAGAGAGAGAGAGGAAAAGGGTGAAAGAAACAGAGAGAGGAAAAGGGTGAAAGAAACAGAGACAGAGAGAGAGAGGAAAAGGGTGAAAGAAACAGAGAGAGAAAGAGAGGAAAAGGGTGAGAGAGAGAGAGAGAGAGAGAGGAGAAGGGTGAGAGAGAGAAACAGGGTGAGAGAGAGAGAGAGAGAGAGAGAGGAAAATGGTGAGAGAGACAGAGAGAGAGGAAAAGGGTGAAAGAAATAGAGACAGAGAGAGAGAGCGAGAGAGGGGAAAAGGGTGAAAGAAACAGAGAGAGAGGAAAAGGTTGAAAGAAACAGAGAGAGAGAGAGAGAGAGGAAAAGGGTGAAAGAAACAGAGAGAGGAAAAGGGTGAAAGAAACAGAGAGAGAGAGAGAGAGAGAGGAAAAGGGTGAAAGAAACAGAGAGAAAGTGAGGAAAAGGGTGAAAGAAACAGAGAGAGAGCGAGGATAAGGGTGAAAGAAACAGAGAGAGAAAGTGAGGAAAAGGGTGAAAGAAACAGAGAGAGATCGAGGAAAAGGGTGAGAGAGAGGAAAAGGGTCAGAGAGAGAGAGAGAGGGAGAGAGAGGAAAAGGGTGAAAGAAACAGAGAGAGAGAGAGAGGAAAAGGGTGAAAGAAACAGAGAGAGAGAGAGAGAGAGAGAGGAAAAGGGTGAAAGAAACAGAGAGAGAGAGAGAGAGAGAGAGGAAAAGGGTGAAAGAAACAGAGAGAGAGAGGAAAAGGGTGAAAGAAACAGAGAGAGAGGAAAAGGGTGAAAGAAACAGAGAGAGAGAGGAAAAGGGTGAAAGAAACAGAGAGAGAGAGAGGGGAAAAGGGTGAAAGAAACAGAGAGAGAGGAAAAGGGTGAAAGAAACAGAGAGAGAGGAAAAGGGTGAAAGAAGAGAGAGAGAGAGAGAGGAAAAGGGTGAAAGAAACAGAGAGAGAGAGAGGAAAGGGTGAAAGAAACAGAGAGAGAGAGGAAAAGGGTGAAAGAAGAGAGAGAGAGAGAGGAAAAGGGGGAGAGATGAGAGAGAGAGAGAGAGAGAGGAGAGAGAGGGTGAGAGAGAGAGAGAAAAGGGTGAGAAGAGAGAGAGAGAGAGAGAGAGGAAAAGGGTGAAAGAAACAGAGAGAGAGAGAGAGAGAGAGAGGAAAAGGTGAGAGAGAGAGAGGAAAAGGGTGAGAGAGAGAGAGGAAAAGGGGAGAGAGAGAAAAAGGGTGAGAGAGAGAGAGAGGAAAAGGGTGAAAGAAACAGAGAGAGAGAGAGGAAAAGGGTGAAAGAAAGAGAGAGAGAGAGGAAAAGGGTGAAAGAAACAGAGAGAGAGAGAGGAAAGGGGTGAAAAACAGAGAGAGAGAGGAAAAGGGTGAAAGAGAGAGAGAGAGAGAGAGAGGAAAAGGGTGAAAGAAACAGAGAGAGAGAGAGGAAAGGGGTGAAAAACAGAGAGAGAGAGGAAAAGGGTGAAAGAAGAGAGAGAGAGAGAGGAAAAGGGTGAGAGAGAGGAGAGAGAGAGGAGAGAGAGGAAAAGGGTGAGAGAGAGAGAAAAAGGGTGAGAGAGAGAGAGGAGAGAGAGAGAGGAAAAGGGTGAAAGAAACAGAGAGAGAGGAGGGGAGAAAAGAGAGAGAGAGAGAGAGGAAAAGGGTGAAAGAAACAGGGGAGAGAGAGAGAGAGAAGGGTGAGAGAGAGAGAGAGGAAAAGGGTGAGAGAGAGAGGGAAAGGGGAGAAACGGGGAGAAAGAGAGGAAAAGGGTGAAAGAGAACAGAGAGAGAGGAAAAGGGTGAAAGAAACAGAGAGAGAGAGAGGAAAAGGGTGAAAGAAACAGAGAAAGAGAGAGGAAAAGGGTGAGAGAGAGAAAAAGGGTGAAGAGAGAGAGAGAGAGAGAGAGGAAAAGGTGAAAGAAACAGAGAGAGAGGAAAAGGTGAAAGAAACAGAGAGAGAGAGAGAGAGAGAGAAAGAAAGAAGAGAGAGAGGAAAAGGGTGAAAGAAACAGAGAGAGAGGAAAAGGGTGAAAGAAACAGAGAGAGGAAAAGGGTGAAAGAAACAGAGAGAGAGAAGTGAGGAAAAGGGGTGAAAGAAACAGAGAGAGAGCGAGGAAAAGGGTGAAAGAAACAGAGAGAGAGGAAAAGGGTGAAAGAAGCAGAGAGAGAGAGAGAGGAAAAGGGTGAGAGAGAGAGAGAGAGAGAGAGAGAGAGAGGAAAAGGGTGAAAGAAACAGAGAGAGAAAGAGAGGAAAAGGGTGAAAGAACAGAGAGAGAGGAAAAGGGTGAAAGAAACAGAGAGAGAGGAAAAGGGTGAAAGAAACAGAGAGAGAGGAGAAAGGGTGAAAGAAACAGAGAGAGAGAGAGAGGAAAAGGGTGAAAGAAACAGAGAGAGAGAGGAAAAGGGTGAAAGAAAGAGAGAGAGAGAGAGAGAAAGAAACAGAGAGAGAGAGAGGAAAAGGGTGAAAGAAGAGAGAGAGAGAGAGGAAAAGGGTGAAAGAAACAGAGAGAGAGAGGGGAAAAGGGTGAAAGAAAGAGAGAGAGAGGAAAAGGGTGAAAGAAACAGAGAGAGAAGAGAGGAAAAGGGTGAAAGAAAAGAGAGAGAGAGGAAAAGGGTGAGAGAGAGAGAGAGAGAGGAAAAGGGTGAGAGAGAGCAGAGAGAGAGAGAGAAAGGGTGAAAAGACGAGAGAGAGAGAGGAAAAGGGTGAAAGAAACAGAGAGAGAGAGGGAAAAGGGTGAAAGAAACAGAGAGAGAGAGGAAAAGGGTGAAAGAAACAGAGAGAGAGAGGAAAAGGGTGAAAGAGAGAGAGAGAGAGAGGAAAAGGGTGAGAGAGAGAGAGAGAGAGAGGAAAAGGGTGAGAGAGAGAGAAAAAGGGTGAGAGAGAGAGAGAGGAAAGGGTGAAAGAAACAGAGAGAGAAAGAGAGAGAGAGAGAGAGAGAGGAAAAGGGTGAGAGAGAGAGAGAGGAATAGGGTGAGAGAGAGAGAGAGAGGGAGGAAAGGGTGAGAGAGAGAGAGAGGAAAAGGGTGAGAGAGAGAGAGAGAGAGAGGAAAAGGGTGAGAGAGAGAAAAAGGGTGTGAGAGAGAGAGAGAGAGGAAAAGGGTGAAAGAAACAGAGAGAGAGGAAAAGGGTGAAAGAAACAGAGAGAGAGAGAGAGAGAGAGAGAGGAAAAGGGTGAAAGAAACAGAGAGAGAGGAAAAGGGTGAAAGAAACAGAGAGAGAGAGAGAGGAAAAGGGTGAAAGAAACAGAGAGAGAGAGGAAAAGGGTGAAAGAAACAGAGAGAGAGAGAGAGAGAGAAAGAAACAGAGAGAGAGAGGAAAAGGGTGAAAGAAACAGAGAGAGAGGAAAAGGGTGAAAGAAACAGAGAGAGAGGAAAAGGGTGAAAGAAACAGAGAGAGAGGAAAAGGGTGAAAGAAAGAGAGAGAGAGAGAGAGAGAGAGAGGAAAAGGGTGAGAGAGAGAGAGGAAAAGGGTGAGAGAGAGAGAGGAAAAGGGTGAGAGAGAGAAAAAGGGTGAGAGAGAGAGAGAGGAAAAGGGTGAAAGAAACAGAGAGAGAGAGGAAAAGGGTGAAAGAAAGAGAGAGAGGAGGAAAAGGGTGAAAGAACAGAGAGAGAGAGAGGAAAGGGGTGAAAAACAGAGAGAGAGAGGAAAAGGGTGAAAGAGAGAGAGAGAGAGAGAGGAAAAGGGTGAGAGAGAGAGAGAGAGAGAGAGAGAGAGAGAGGAAAAGGGTGAGAGAGAGAGAGAGAGAGAGAGGAAAAGGGTGAGAGAGAGAGAGAGAGAGAGAGAGAGAGAGGAAAAGGGTGAGAGAGAGAGAAAAAGGGTGAGAGAGAGAGAGAGAGAGAGAGAGGAAAAGGGTGAAAGAAACAGAGAGAGAGAGAGAGAGAGAGAGGAAAAGGGTGAGAGAGAGAGAGAGAGGAAAAGGGTGAGAGAGAGGAAAAGGGTGAGAGAGAGAGAGAGAGAGAGAGAGAGAGAGAGAGAGAGGAAAAGGGTGAGAGAGAGAAAAAGTGTGTGAGAGAGAGAGAGAGGAAAAGGGTGAAAGAAACAGAGAGAGAGGAAAAGGGTGAAAGAAACAGAGACAGAGAGAGAGAGGAAAAGGGTGAAAGAAACAGAGAGAGAAAGAGAGGAAAAGGGTGAAAGAAACAGAGAAAGAGAGAGGAAAAGGGTGAGAGAGAGAAAAAGGGTGAGAGAGAGAGAGAGAGAGAGAGAGGAAAATGGTGAAAGAAACAGAGAGAGAGGAAAAGGGTGAAAGAAATAGAGACAGAGAGAGAGAGCGAGAGAGGGGAAAATGGTGAAAGAAACAGAGAGAGAGGAAAAGGTTGAAAGAAACAGAGAGAGAGAGAGAGAGGAAAAGGGTGAAAGAAACAGAGAGAGGAAAAGGGTGAAAGAAACAGAGAGAGAGAGAGAGGAAAAGGGTGAAAGAAACAGAGAGAGAAAGTGAGGAAAAGGGTGAAAGAAACAGAGAGAGAGCGAGGAAAAGGGTGAAAGAAACAGAGAGAGAGGAAAAGGGTGAAAGAAACAGAGAGAGAGAGAGAGGAAAAGGGTGAAAGAAACAGAGAGAGAAAGAGAGGAAAAGGGTGAAAGAAACAGAGAGAGAAAGAGAGGAAAAGGGTGAAAGAAACAGAGAGAGAGGAAAAGGGTGAAAGAAACAGAGAGAGAGGAAAAGGGTGAAAGAAACAGATAGAGAGGAAAAGGGTGAAAGAAACAGAGAGAGAGAGAGAGAGAGAGAGAGAGAGAGAGAGGAAAAGGGTGAAAAGAAACAGAAAGAGAGAGAGAGGAAAAGGGTGAAAGAAACAGAGAGAGAGAGAGAGGAAAAGGGTGAAAGAAACAGAGAGAGAGAGGGGAAAAGGGTGAAAGAAAGAGAGAGAGAGGAAAAGGGTGAAAGAAACAGAGAGAGAGAGAGGAAAAGGGTGAAAGAGAGAGAGAGAGAGAGGAAAAGGGTGAGAGAGAGAGAGAGAGAGAGAGAGAGAGAGAGAGAGAGGAAAAGGGTGAAAAGAAACAGAAAGAGAGAGAGAGGAAAAGGGTGAAAGAAACAGAGAGAGAGAGGGGAAAAGGGTGAAAGAAAGAGAGAGAGGAAAAGGGTGAAAGAAACAGAGAGAGAGAGGAAAAGGGTGAAAGAGAGAGAGAGAGAGAGGAAAAGGGTGAGAGAGAGAGAGAGAGAGAGAGGAAAATGGTGAGAGAGAGAGAAAAAGGGTGAGAGAGAGAGAGAGGAAAAGGGTGAAAGAAACAGAGAGAGAAAGAGAGAGAGAGAGAGAGAGAGGAAAAGGGTGAGAGAGAGAGAGAGGAATAGGGTGAGAGAGAGAGAGAGAGGAAAAGGGTGAGAGAGAGAGAGAGGAAAAGGGTGAGAGAGAGAGAGAGAGAGAGAGGAAAAGGGTGAGAGAGAGAAAAAGGGTGAGAGAGAGAGAGAGAGAGGAAAAGGGTGAAAGAAACAGAGAGAGGAAAAGGGTGAAAGAAACAGAGAGAGAGAGAGAGAGAGAGAGAGGAAAAGGGTGAAAGAAACAGAGAGAGAGGAAAAGGGTGAAAGAAACAGAGAGAGAGAGAGAGGAAAAGGGTGAAAGAAACAGAGAGAGAGAGGAAAAGGGTGAAAGAAACGAGAGAGAGAGAGAGAGAAAGAAACAGGAGAGAGAGAGAGGAAAAGGGTGAAAGAAACGAGAGAGAGGAAAAGGGTGAAAGAAACAGAGAGAGAGGAAAAGGGTGAAAGAAACAGAGAGAGAGAGAGAGAAAGGAAAAGGGTGAAAAGAAACAAGGGAGAGAGAGAGAGAGAGGAAAAGGGTGAAAGAAACAGAGAGAGAGAGGAAAAGGGTGAAAGAAAGAGAGAGAGAGGAAAAGGGTGAAAGAACAGAGAGAGAGAGAGGAAAGGGTGAAAGAGAGAGAGAGAGAGAGGAAAAGGGTGAGAGAGAGAGAGAGGAAGAGGGTGAGAGAGAGAGAGAGAGGAAAAGGGGAGGGAGAGAGAGGAAAAGGGTGAGAGAGAGAGAGAGAGAGAGGAAAAGGGTGAGAGAGAGAAGGGAGAGAGAGAGAGAGAGAGAGGAAAAGGGTGAAAGAAACAGAGAGAGAGGAAAAGGGTGAAAGAAACAGAGAGAGAGGAAAAGGGTGAAAGAAACAGAGAGAGAGAGGAAAAGGGTGAAAGAAACAGAGAGAGAGGAAAAGGGTGAAAGAAACAGAGAGAGAGAGAGAGGAAAAGGGTGAAAGAAACAGAGAGAGAGAGGAAAAGGGTGAAAGAAACAGAGAGAG
>NC_138305.1:57222500-57227500 GCF_965601325.2 Salmo salar | reverse complement strand
AGAGAGAGGAAAAGGGTGAAAGAAATAGAGACAGAGAGAGAGAGCGAGAGAGGGGAAAAGGGTGAAAGAAACAGAGAGAGAGGAAAAGGTTGAAAGAAACAGAGAGAGAGAGAGAGAGGAAAAGGGTGAAAGAAACAGAGAGAGGAAAAGGGTGAAAGAAACAGAGAGAGAAAGTGAGGAAAAGGGTGAAAGAAACAGAGAGAGAGCGAGGAAAAGGGTGAAAGAAACAGAGAGAGAAAGTGAGGAAAAGGGTGAAAGAAACAGAGAGAGAGCGAGGAAAAGGGTGAGAGAGAGAACAGAGGGTCAGAGAGAGAGAGAGGGAGAGAGAGAGAGGAAAAGGGGGAAAATGAAAGAAACGAGAGAGAGAGGAAAGAGGGAGAAAGGAAAGCTAGAGAGAGAGAGAGAGGAAAAGGGTGAAAGAAACAGAGAGAGAGAGGGGAAAAGGGTGAAAGAAAAGAGAGAGAGGAAAAGGGTGAAAGAAACAGAGAGAGAGGGAAAGGGTGAAAGAAAAGAGAGAGAGGAAAAGGGTGAGAAAAGAGAGAGAGAGAGAGAGAGAGAGAGAGAGAGGAAAAGGGTGAAAAGAAACAGAAAGAGAGAGAGAGGAAAAGGGTGAAAGAACAGAGAGAGAGAGGGAAAAGGGTGAAAGAAAGAGAGAGAGAGGAAAAGGGTGAAAGAAACAGAGAGAGAGCGGAAAAGGGTGAAAGAGAGAGAGAGAGAGAGAGAGAGGAGGAAAAGGGTGAGAGAGAGAGAGAGAGAGAGAGGAAAATGGTGAGAGAGAGAGAAAAAGGGTGAGAGAGAGAGAGAGAGAGAGAGGAAAAGGGTGAAAGAAACAGAGAGAGAGAGAGAGAGAGAGAGAGAGAGAGGAAAAGGGTGAGAGAGAGAGAGAGGAAAATGGTGAGAGAGAGAGAGAGAGAGAGGAAAAGGGTGAGAGAGAGAGAGAGAGGAAAAGGGTGAGAGAGAGAGAGAGAGAGAGAGAGAGAGAGGAAAAGGGTGAGAGAGAGAAAAAGGGTGAGAGAGAGAGAGAGAGAGGAAAAGGGTGAAAGAAACAGAGAGAGAGGAAAAGGGTGAAAGAAACAGAGAGAGAGGAAAAGGGTGAAAGAAACAGAGAGAGAGAGAGAGAGAGAGGAAAAGGGTGAAAGAAACAGAGAGAGAGAGGAAAAGGGTGAAAGAAACAGAGAGAGAGAGAGAGAGAGAGAGAAAGAAACAGAGAGAGAGAGAGGAAAAGGGTGAAAGAAACAGAGAGAGAGGAAAAGGGTGAAAGAAACAGAGAGAGAGGAAAAGGGTGAAAGAAACAGAGAGAGAGGAAAAGGGTGAAATAAACAGAGAGAGAGAGAGAGGAAAAGGGTGAAAGAAACAGAGAGAGAGGAAAAGAGTGAAAGAAACAGAGAGAGAAAGAGAGGAAAAGGGTGAAAGAAACAGAGAGAGAGGAAAAGGGTGAAAGAAACAGAGAGAGAGAGAGAGAGAGAGGAAAAGGGTGAAAGAAACAGAGAGAGAGCGAGGAAAAGGGTGAGAGAGAGAAAAAAGGTCAGAGAGAGAGAGGGAGAGAGAGGAAAAGGGTGAAAGAAACAGAGAGAGAGAGAGAGGAAAAGGGTGAAAGAAACAGAGAGAGAGGAAAAGGGTGAAAGAAACAGAGAGAGAGAGAGAGAGAGAGGAAAAGGGTGAAAGAAACAGAGAGAGAGAGGAAAAGGGTGAAAGAAACAGAGAGAGAGGTAAAGGGTGAAAGAAACAGAGAGAGAGAGGAAAAGGGTGAAAGAAACAGAGAGAGAGAGAGGAAAAGGGTGAAAGAAACAGAGAGAGAGGAAAAGGGTGAAAGAAACAGAGAGAGAGGAAAAGGGTGAAAGAAACAGAGAGAGAGAGAGAGAGAGAGGAAAAGGGTGAAAAGAAACAGAAAGAGAGAGAGAGAGGAAAAGGGTGAAAGAAACAGAGAGAGAGAGAGGAAAAGGGTGAAAGAAACAGAGAGAGAGAGAGAGAGAGAGAGGAAAAGGGTGAGAGAGAGAGAGGAAAAGGGTGAGAGAGAGAGAGAGGAAAGGGTGAGAGAGAGAGAGGAAAAGGGTGAGAGAGAGAGAGAGAGAGAGAGAGAGAGAGGAAAAGGGTGAGAGAGAAAAAGGGTGTGTGAGAGAGAGAGAGAGAGGAAAAGGGTGAAAGAAACAGGGAGAGAGAGAGAGAGGAAAAGGGTGAAAGAAACAGAGAGAGAGGAAAAGGGTGAAAGAAACAGAGAGAGAGAGAGGAAAAGGGTGAAAGAAACAGAGAGAGAGGAAAAGGGTGAAAGAAATAGAGAGCGAGAGAGAGGAAAAGGGTGAAAGAAACAGAGAGAGAAAGAGAGGAAAAGGGTGAAAGAAACAGAGAGAGATCGAGGAAAAGGGTGAGAGAGAGGAAAAGAGTCAGAGAGAGAGAGAGAGGGAGAGAGAGGAAAAGGGTGAAAGAAACAGAGAGAGAGAGAGAGGAAAAGGGTGAAAGAAACAGAAAGAGAGAGAGAGGAAAAGGGTGAAAGAAACAGAGAGAGAGAGGGGAAAAGGGTGAAAGAAAGAGAGAGAGAGGAAAAGGGTGAAAGAAACAGAGAGAGAGAGAGGAAAAGGGTGAAAGAGAGAGAGAGAGAGAGGAAAAGGGTGAGAGAGAGAGAGAGAGAGAGAGAGAGGAAAATGGTGAGAGAGAGAGAAAAAGGGTGAGAGAGAGAGAGAGAGGAAAAGGGTGAAAGAAACAGAGAGAGAGGAAAAGGGTGAAAGAAACAGAGAGAGGGAGAGAGAGAGAGAGAGGAAAAGGGTGAAAGAAACAGAGAGAGAGGAAAAGGGTGAAAGAAACAGAGAGAGAGAGAGAGAGGAAAAGGGTGAAAGAAACAGAGAGAGAGAGGAAAAGGGTGAAAGAAACAGAGAGAGAGAGAGAGAGAGAAAGAAACAGAGAGAGAGAGAGGAAAAGGGTGAAAGAAACAGAGAGAGAGGAAAAGGGTGAAAGAAACAGAGAGAGAGGAAAAGGGTGAAAGAAACAGAGAGAGAGGAAAAGGGTGAAAGAAACAGAGAGAGAGAGAGAGAGAGAGAGGAAAAGGGTGAGAGAGAGAGAGGAAAAGGGTGAGAGAGAGAGAGGAAAAGGGTGAGAGAGAGAAAAAGGGTGAGAGAGAGAGAGAGGAAAAGGGTGAAAGAAACAGAGAGAGAGAGGAAAAGGGTGAAAGAAAGAGAGAGAGAGGAAAAGGGTGAAAGAACAGAGAGAGAGAGAGGAAAGGGGTGAAAAACAGAGAGAGAGAGGAAAAGGGTGAAAGAGAGAGAGAGAAGAGAGGAAAAGGGTGAGAGAGAGAGAGAGAGAGAGAGAGAGAGGAAAAGGGTGAGAGAGAGAGAAAAAGGGTGAGAGAGAGAGAGAGAGAGAGAGAGAGGAAAAGGGTGAAAGAGAGAGAGAGAGAGAGGAAAAGGGTGAGAGAGAGAGAGAGAGAGAGAGGAAAAGGGTGAGAGAGAGAAAAAGGGTGAGAGAGAGAGAGAGAGAGAGGAAAAGGGTGAAAGAAACAGAGAGAGAGGAAAAGGGTGAAAGAAACAGAGAGAGAGAGAGAGAGAGGAAAAGGGTGAAAGAAACAGAGAGAGAGGAAAAGGGTGAAAGAAACAGAGAGAGAGAGAGAGGAAAAGGGTGAAAGAAACAGAGAGAGAGAGGAAAAGGGTGAAAGAAACAGAGAGAGAGAGAGAGAGAGAAAGAAACAGAGAGAGAGAGAGGAAAAGGGTGAAAGAAACAGAGAGAGAGGAAAAGGGTGAAAGAAACAGAGAGAGAGGAAAAGGGTGAAAGAAACAGAGAGAGAGGAAAAGGGTGAAAGAAACAGAGAGAGAGAGAGAGAGAGAGAGAGAGAGAGGAAAAGGGTGAGAGAGAGAGAGGAAAAGGGTGAGAGAGAGAGAGGAAAGGGGTGAGAGAGAGAAAAAGGGTGAGAGAGAGAGAGAGGAAAAGGGTGAAAGAAACAGAGAGAGAGAGGAAAAGGGTGAAAGAACAGAGAGAGAGAGAGGAAAGGGGTGAAAAACAGAGAGAGAGAGGAAAAGGGTGAAAGAGAGAGAGAGAGAGAGAGGAAAAGGGTGAGAGAGAGAGAGAGAGAGAGAGAGAGAGGAAAAGGGTGAGAGAGAGAGAAAAAGGGTGAGAGAGAGAGAGAGAGAGAGAGGAAAAGGGTGAAAGAAACAGAGAGAGAGAGAGAGGAAAAGGGTGAGAGAGAGAGAGAGAGGAAAAGGGTGAGAGAGAGGAAAAGGGTGAGAGAGAGAGAGAGAGAGAGAGAGAGAGAGAGAGAGAGGAAAAGGGTGAGAGAGAGAAAAAGTGTGAGAGAGAGAGAGAGAGGAAAAGGGTGAAAGAAACAGAGAGAGAGGAAAAGGGTGAAAGAAACAGAGACAGAGAGAGAGAGGAAAAGGGTGAAAGAAACAGAGAGAGAAAGAGATGAAAAGGGTGAAAGAAACAGAGAAAGAGAGAGGAAAAGGGTGAGAGAGAGAAAAAGGGTGAGAGAGAGAGAGAGAGGAAAATGGTGAAAGAAACAGAGAGAGAGGAAAAGGGTGAAAGAAATAGAGACAGAGAGAGAGAGCGAGAGAGGGGAAAAGGGTGAAAGAAACAGAGAGAGAGGAAAAGGTTGAAAGAAACAGAGAGAGAGAGAGAGAGGAAAAGGGTGAAAGAAACAGAGAGAGGAAAAGGGTGAAAGAAACAGAGAGAGAAAGTGAGGAAAAGGGTGAAAGAAACAGAGAGAGAGCGAGGAAAAGGGTGAAAGAAACAGAGAGAGAAAGTGAGGAAAAGGGTGAAAGAAACAGAGAGAGAGCGAGGAAAAGGGTGAGAGAGAGAAAAAGGGTCAGAGAGAGAGAGAGGGAGAGAGAGGAAAAGGGTGAAAGAAACAGAGAGAGAGAGAGAGGAAAAGGGTGAAAGAAACAGAGAAAGAGAGAGGAAAAGGGTGAGAGAGAGAAAAAGGGTGAGAGAGAGAGAGAGAGAGGAAAATGGTGAAAGAAACAGAGAGAGAGGAAAAGGGTGAAAGAAATAGAGACAGAGAGAGAGAGCGAGAGAGGGGA
>NC_138305.1:57215000-57217500 GCF_965601325.2 Salmo salar | reverse complement strand
AGAGAGAGGAAAAGGGTGAAAGAAACAGAGAGAGAGAGAGAGAGAGAGAGGAAAAGGGTGAAAGAAACGGAGAGAGAGAGGAAAAGGGTGAAAGAAACAGAGAGAGAGGAAAAGGGTGAAAGAAACAGAGAGAGAGAGGAAAAGGGTGAAAGAAACAGAGAGAGAGAGAGAGAGGAAAAGGGTGAAAGAAACAGAGAGAGAGGAAAAGGGTGAAAGAAACAGAGAGAGAGGAAAAGGGTGAAAGAAATAGAGACAGAGAGAGAGAGCGAGAGAGGGGAAAAGGGTGAAAGAAACAGAGAGAGAGGAAAAGGGTGAAAGAAACAGAGAGAAAGTGAGGAAAAGGGTGAAAGAAACAGAGAGAGAGCGAGGAAAAGGGTGAAAGAAACAGAGAGAGAAAGTGAGGAAAAGGGTGAAAGAAACAGAGAGAGAGCGAGGAAAAGGGTGAGAGAGAAAAAGGGTCAGAGAGAGAGAGAGGGAGAGAGAGGAAAAGGGTGAAAGAAACAGAGAGAGAGAGAGGAAAAGGGTGAAAGAAACAGAGAGAGAGAGAGAGAGAGAGAGGAAAAGGGTGAAAGAAACAGAGAGAAAGAGAGGAAAAGGGTGAAAGAAACAGAGAAAGAGAGAGGAAACGGGTGAGAGAGAGAAAAGGGTGAGAGAGAGAGAGAGAGAGAGGAAAATGGTGAAAGAAACAGAGAGAGAGGAAAAGGGTGAAAGAAATAGAGACAGAGAGAGAGAGCGAGAGAGGGGAAAAGGGTGAAAGAAACAGAGAGAGAGGAAAAGGTTGAAAGAAACAGAGAGAGAGAGAGAGAGAGGAAAAGGGTGAAAGAAACAGAGAGAGGAAAAGGGTGAAAGAAACAGAGAGAGAGAGAGAGAGAGAGGAAAAGGGTGAAAGAAACAGAGAGAAAGTGAGGAAAAGGGTGAAAGAAACAGAGAGAGAGCGAGGAAAAGGGTGAAAGAAACAGAGAGAGAAAGTGAGGAAAAGGGTGAAAGAAACAGAGAGAGAGCGAGGAAAAGGGTGAGAGAGAAAAAGGGTCAGAGAGAGAGAGAGGGAGAGAGAGGAAAAGGGTGAAAGAAACAGAGAGAGAGAGAGGAAAAGGGTGAAAGAAACAGAGAGAGAGAGAGAGAGAGAGAGGAAAAGGGTGAAAGAAACAGAGAGAGAGAGAGGAAAAGGGTGAAAGAAACAGAGAGAGAGAGAGAGAGAGAGAGGAAAAGGGTGAAAGAAACAGAGAGAGAGAGGAAAAGGGTGAAAGAAACAGAGAGAGAAAGAGGGAAAAGGGTGAAAGAAACAGAGAGAGAGGAAAAGGGTGAAAGAAACAGAGAGAGAGGAAAAGGGTGAAAGAAACAGAGAGAGAGGAAAAGGGTGAAAGAAACAGAGAGAGAGAGAGAGAGAGAGAGAGAGAGAGAGAGAGAGAGGAAAAGGGTGAAAAGAAACAGAAAGAGAGAGAGAGGAAAAGGGTGAAAGAAACAGAGAGAGAGAGAGAGGAAAAGGGTGAAAGAAACAGAGAGAGAGGAAAAGGGTGAAAGAAACAGAGAGAGAGAGAGAGAGAGAGAGGAAAAGGGTGAAAGAAACGGAGAGAGAGAGGAAAAGGGTGAAAGAAACAGAGAGAGAGGAAAAGGGTGAAAGAAACAGAGAGAGAGAGGAAAAGGGTGAAAGAAACAGAGAGAGAGAGAGAGAGGAAAAGGGTGAAAGAAACAGAGAGAGAGGAAAAGGGTGAAAGAAACAGAGAGAGAGGAAAAGGGTGAAAGTTACAGAGAGAGAGAGAGAGAGGAAAAGGGTGAAAAGAAACAGAAAGAGAGAGAGAGAGGAAAAGGGTGAAAGAAACAGAGAGAGATAGAGGAAAAGGGTGAAAGAAACAGAGAGAGAGAGAGGATAAAGGTGAAAGAGAGAGAGAGAGGAAAAGGGTGAAAGAGAGAGAGAGAGAGAGAGAGAGAGGAAAAGGGTGAGAGAGAGAGAGGAAAAGGGTGAAAGAAACAGAGAGAGAGAGAGAGAGAGAGAGGAAAAGGGTGAGAGAGAGAGAGGAAAAGGGTGAGAGAGAGAGAGAGGAAAAGGGTGAGAAAGAGAGAGGAAAAGGATGAGAGAGAGAGAGAGAGAGAGAGAGAGAGAGGAAAAGGGTGAGAGAGAGAAAAAGAGAGGAAAAGGGTGAAACAAACAGAGAGAGAGAGAGAGAGGAAAAGGGTGAAAGAAACAGAGAGAGATCGAGGAAAAGGGTGAGAGAGAGGAAAAGAGAGAGGGAGAGAGAGGAGAAGGGTGAAAGAAACAGAGAGAGAGAGAGAGAGAGAGAGAGAGGAAAAGGGTGAAAGAAACAGAGAGAGAGGAAAAGGGTGAAAGAAACAGAGAGAGAAAGAGAGGAAAAGGGTGAAAGAAACAGAGAGAGATCGAGGAAAAGGGTGAGAGAGTGGAAAAGAGAGAGGGAGAGAGAGGAAAAGGGTGAAAGAAACAGAGAGAGAGAGAGAGAGAGAGGAAAAGGGTGAAAGAAACAGAGAGAGGAAAAGGGTGAAAGAA
>NC_138305.1:56067500-56542500 GCF_965601325.2 Salmo salar | reverse complement strand
AAACATTACTAATATGTGTAATAATGCTATAATGCTTCTGAACCAAAACAACATGTATAGGCCTAGTCATATGTGCAGTGTGTCAAGAGTTTGTAGCAGCATCTGAATACTTCTTCACTGTGTGGACACTTCACGCGTCTAATGGTTATCTTTAAGTTAAACGTGGACCACCACTGTTCTGCTGGAATTCTCCAAATCATTCCGGTATTGCTCGAGCCAGTTCCTCAGCTCTGATATCCGGTAGCCCTCCGGTCCCCTGCCCCCCTGATACACGACCCGCTCATCCCTCAGGATATAAAGTCTTTCAAAATAGGCTCCGTAAGCCGCGTTGGACGAGTTGTCCATAGTATCCACCACCACATTGCAGCAGGGAACCTCCGAGTGCATCAGCTGAGCGGCTTTCAGTCTGTCCTCCAGACAGCAGTGCTTGGGGATCTGGTATGGCGCGTCGGAGCTCACCCAGCCGTCCGAGGGATGCGCCTCCTCGATATATACAAGCAGGGAGTCGGCGATGTCCGCATACTGGCTCGCGACGCGCTGAAACGCAGCCAGGCGCGTCATGAACGGTGGTCAGGAGCAACTGCCGAAGTTGAGGATGAGAGGTCTCCTCCCTTTCACATAGTCTAGGACCCGGACCCTGCGCCGCTCCTGCAGCTGCACAACCTCGGTGTTGGGCGCGATAAGTCCAATGTGCGCCGATTTGAAAAAGTCTAATTTCTGTCCGTACCACACGGCCCTGAGCGACTCCAGGGTGAACATCTTGTTGGAGTCGGAGACGCAGACAGGCGGGTCTTCGGGGCTGCTGCCCTCCATCTTCAGCAGCACTTTCCTCCTGATGCACAGGACGTCCAGGAGACACAGCATCAGCGCTGCCAGGAGGAACCGGGGCAGCAGAACCAGACATAGAGCTGTGTGTTTCAGGGCCAGCACCGTCAGGACACCTGCAGACTTCTGCATCTCGCCCTGCCGATGATGTATGGCCGGCAATGTAAGCAGGGAGATAGAGACAATCGTATCAGTCACCTTTCCCCATCTGTTTTCAGCCTCTGTCTCACAGAGTTGTGCTTTTTATAGGTGCAGCGGGATTTGAATGAAAAACAACCCACCTCCACAGCTCGTGCCGCCCTCTCACATGGCGGGGATTACCTCCCGTCAACTGAGAGAGAGAGAGAGAGATGGATAGAGGAAGGGAGAGAGACATAGAGATAGAGAGAGTGTGTGTGTGTGTGAGAGAGAGAGGGAGAGAGAGAGAGAGGGGATCACGGCCATGGGTTCGTTTTTTTTTTGCAGACTCAAACCTGTCACGTCGATAACTGGCACTTCTTTTGGGGTGAATCATTGTGGTTACCAGTAAATGAACTCCAAATGAAGAAATAGCATGATTTACAACAACACCCGTTTGTGGGTCAGAAAGTGACGTCAAATGAACATTAGCCTATGGTGAATTTAAACTTGACATACATGTGATCAAAACTCACACATTTAGGGTTAAAAAAACATACCCACCTCTTCAAATCAAACACGATGATAAAGACGGAATCTGTCATTTTTGTGATTAAAACAAATTAGACTGTTGTGATCAGTTTGAGAAGAAATACATATTCCATGTTCATGCTTTTGAATCGGGGACATAATGAATATAAACTTATAGGAATTAAATAGGTCTAGAGCAAATCATTATTTTTGTTGATTAATTTAAATGTATGCCCAATCATTACATGTATCTATGCCCTTTGATTACTTGTGTCACGAACCTAGGTGAATTGAAAGGACACGAAAAGGCTTGAACGCTTTTTCTTTGTGTATTTCAGACAAGGGGTTTTACGTTCACACAATCTTTTCACACTAGACGGCGCTCTCGCATACCAATGATGTGCAGTGCGCACCTCCAAAAAAAGCCTCGGTCGTCTGAGGTCAGTATCCTCCCCTCTCTCAATTTTCCCAATGCGACTGTTATGTACCTGATTCCTTCTCAGAGCAATGAGATAGATTACTCACCCCTATAAAACTGAGTTATGAAATGATATCCGGTATGACAGGTGGTGTTACAGACAAGGGAAAGGATAATAATAATAATACTATTATTAATAATAATAACAATAATAAATATTGTATTTAACTTATATAAAGCTAGCTATTCATTACATAAAAACATCTCCAAGCGCTGTAAAGCTAAGCAGTAACCAGCATCAACAGGAAACAAGCAACTTAAAACAACAACATAATTAATCATGAGTTGTCGACGGTCAAGAGACTGAAGGTTGAGACAGTTAATGGCTTGATTGAGGTCAGCGGACAGAGGAGGTGGTCAAATGGGAGAGTCGGTAGCAGGCAGGCAGGCAGCACGTTGTCATCGCGGTGTCTAGCCATCCACGCCGTCTGTGGCTTCTTAGTAGAACTGATCAGATCAGGTGAAGTTAGAGTAACGTCTAATTGCTGACAATGGATGTGGATGATGGCCATGCTTGGGGTAACAAACTATAAAGGAAAATACATGGCTACATCTAACAGTTTTTTGGTTTAATAACATAATTTTTTTTAGGAAAGGGGCATTTTGATCAACTACCAGGGTAAGAAGATGCCAACACCCCACCTCCACTCCTCTATTGGCGTCAATTTACCCCCAATAGAGGATTGTGCCATAGGGTTTCCCTATTTTTACCTCACTTGCACATACATTCTCTTTTTTCTTTGACCTTTTCCTTACACACATTATGTACAGTTCATCTAAACTCATCATTTGAATGAGGCAAGATTTTAAATCCCAGCAGTCTTTAAAATGAAATTCAAGAGCAAAAGGTTTTCAATAGTTTGTAATGTTTATACCATTTTTTAACACATTTATTAGAATATAACTGATTAAATATTGATTAAACACACATACACACACACACACACACACACACACACACACACACACACACACACACACACACACACACACACACACACACACACACACACACACACACACACACACACACACACACACACACACACACTTTCAATAGCATTCAGGGCACAACAAAGTACCTCATCGCCATAGCCACCCCAATCAGATATTTTCTTGTAAACTCTCTTCTGAAAAGAAAAACAAGAAAAGTATTTTAGGAACGTGGAGAACTGACCCCTAATCTAACCCTAACCCTATTCTAAACCTAATCATATTCAGTTGTCTTTCGCTTTTCTTGTCTTCTGTTCATTTTGTTGGTCGTTGGTGCATTGGGGGGTCTCTTGGGGGGTGTAGTTATTTTAAAAAATGGGTATTTTTTTTCTGAGGGGGGTTATGGGGTGGGATTCTCGGATGGTTGAGGGGCAGCTCTTGGGGAACTGTGGGGGGGGGGGGGGGGGGGGGGGGACTTGGAGGGCTGGCAGTTGGGAGCTTGGGCCGGTGGCTGATGGATCGTTGGTTCAGGTCCCTGTTTTTTGACCTTGTGGGAGATCTGTCGACGTGCCCTTGAGCAAGGCATTGAACCTGGTTGCTTCTGTGTGTCGCTCTGGATGGGAGTCTGTTAGATGACTAATGTGATGTAGTTGTTGAGCGGCTTCACTGCAAGTATGTTGTATGTTTTAAACATTCAATAACAAAAAAATAAATAATATATATATATATATATATATATATATAATATTAATCCTATTCGTACACTAACCTAACCCTAAACCGTAACCCCTATTTTGACCCTAACCTAACCCTAACCCCTATTCTGACTCTAACCCTTATTCTAACTCAGACCCCTAACCCTAATCCTGCTAACTGGGGGATAGCTAGCTATGCTAGCAAACATTATCTTATGCTAACTCACTGGCAATTTTTATTTATTTTTTTATTTCACCTTTATTTAACCAGGTAGGCAAGTTGAGAACAAGTTCCCGTTTACAATTGCGACCTGGCCAAGATAAAGCAAAGCAGTTCGACACATACAACAACACAGAGTTACACATGGAGTAAAACAAACATACAGTCAATAATACAGTAGAAAAATAAGTCTATATACAATGTGAGCAAATGAGGTGAGATAAGGGAAGTAA
Organism: Salmo salar; assembly: GCF_965601325.2. NCBI lineage: Eukaryota > Metazoa > Chordata > Actinopteri > Salmoniformes > Salmonidae > Salmo > Salmo salar. The sequence continues at coordinate 56,538,468 of NC_138305.1, read as the reverse complement.
AGGCAAAAAAGGCCATGGTGGCAAAGTAAATACAATATAGCAAGTAAAACACTGGAATGGTAGATTTGTAGTGGAAGAAAGTGCAAAGTAGAAATAGAAATAATGGGGTGCAAAGGATCAAAAAGGCAATCATTTATTTTACCTCAGACTTTCTACTAGTGAGGTTTCTAGCTAGCTAATTGGGGGCTAGCTAGCTATGCTAGCAGATGTTAGCTTATGCTAACTAGTTGGCTAGCATTTATTTGACCTCAGACTTTCTGCTAGTGAGGTTGCTAGTTAGCTAATTGGGCTAGCCAGTGCATATCCTACAGCTAGAAACAAATGATCAACCATCATTGTATCCCAACAGCCTAACCAGTGGTTAGGCTGCCCCCAACAGCCTAACCAGTGAAGGCAGCTGAGGGGAGGACGGCTCATAATAATTGCTAGAATGGAGTCAATGGAGTGGTATCAAACACATGGAAACCACGTGTTTGATGTGTTTGATACCATTCCATTGACTCCATTCCAGCCATTATTATGAGTTTCCTCCCCTCAGCAGCCTCCACTGATACTAACCTAACATATTACTACTTTACTCAAAAACAATACAAAACAATTCTCTAAACAAGTGGCTTTGTCTTAAGGCTTCCCTACATGTATATTTAATTGAAAGAAAATTACGAATCTGACTTCATTGGATTATATCTACAACTTTTTTGTTTTGATGGAATGAATTCAGAATGTTTTTTGAAACAGAGGAAATTTATGGTGGCAGCCAGAGGAACTGTAGAATTTATTATTTTTTGGGGTGACATCTCATGTTTTTTGTGTTAATTGCAGGGGGGTGTCTTACCCCAAGGGGCCCCATACTACCGTACTAACCACTGGATTAGAATCTAGCTAGCTACTCTTCACTACTATCAAAGTACAGCATACACTTGAGTGATGCTACGGCAGTCACGAGGCACCAGAAAGAACACCACAATCCATCATAACAACACCATAATCCAGTTATTGCGCTGAGGAACTAATCAATCATACCTGTCTAGTCACAAAATATGTTAAATAAATGGACCAAAAAATGTAGGAAACCTATAGGCCTACATTTAAAAATACTTTGACCTTTTTATTTCCATGAACTGATTCAGACTCACTTATATTGTGGTGAAATAACTAATCCAAATAGGCAAGAATGTGCTGATTCGTGTCGATGTAAAATGGAATAAAGCAGGATAACATGCTTTATTGCTAATCACAATGGTTGTTAAACAACAGGTGGGTCTAATCCTGAATGCTGATTAGTTAAAACCGCATTCCAGCCGGTGTCTATTTCACAAGTTTCCACCGGCTAAATCTATTACGTTAAAATGCCTATTTACTCTGTTCCATCTGACTGTGCAATCCACTGTCTCATCAGCCCAGCCAGGCAATTTATAAACTTGATCTCCAGTATAAAAACCATCTAGACATTATCTCACATTCTTTTAGACTAACATTTAGCTTTCAACAGTGGAGATTTGTATAAACCTTGCTGTCTGTCTCTCTGACATTTGAAACATTGTTTCTATGTTCAAATTCAATCTCCAGCTGTCCCATACTAATGAACGTGTCGGGAGTTGGGACGAGACAGACAGGCAGGCAGCGTTTTTTCAGCCAGTCAAAATCATGAAGCAACTGGCATCATTTTTATGGATATATACAAAGAAATGTCAACTGAAAAAGGTAAAACGAAACGAAGTGCAGCTAGTTTGCATTCTATCCAGCTTCATTTTGAAGTGTAGTCTGGCCCAGGGGTGCGAAAGTGAACAGAAAGGCACTGGAGCGATGAACCGCCCTTGCTGTCTCTGCCTGGCCGGATCCCCTCTCTCCACTGGGATTCTCTGCCTCTGACCCTATTACGGGGGCTGAGTCATTGGCTTACTAGTGCTCTTCCATGCCGTCAATAGGAGGAGCGCGTCACTTGATGGGGTTGAGTTACTGACGTGATCTTTCTGTCCGGGTTGGTGCCCCCTTGGGTTCGTGCCGTGGGGGAGATCTTCGTGGGCTATACTCAGCCTTGTCTCAGGGTAGTAAGTTGGTGGTTTGCGGATATTCCTCTAGTGGTGTGGGGGCTGTGCTTTGGCAAAGTGGGTGGGGTCATATCCTGCCTGGTTGGCCCTGTCCGGGTTGTGTCTCCAGATGTCACACCCTGAACAGAGCCCATGGTTCTCTATGGTGTTTAGGTCAGAGTGTGACTAGGGGGGTGTTCTAGTTTTTCCATTTCTATGTTGGTGCTCTTAGTATGGTTCCCAATTAAAGGCAGCTGATGTTCGTTGTCTCTAATTGGGGGTCATACTTAAGGGTTCCCTGTTCCCACCTGCTTTGTGGGATATTGTTTTTGTGTGTGTGCATGTTGCCCCCCGGCTATCACGTTCGTTGTCTGTTTTTTTTATTTTTATGTTTCACTTTAAATAAAAGATGTGGAACTCAACTCACGCTGCACCTTGGTCCGTCCATTACGACGATCGTGACACCCGACCCCTCCTGTCTCAGCCTCCAGTATCTATGCTGCAATAGTTTATGTGTTGGGGGTTAGGGTCAGTCTGTTATATCTGGTGTAATTCTCCTGTCTTATCCGGTGTCCTGTGTGAATTTAAGTATGCGCCCTCTAGTTCTCTCTCTCTCTCCCTCCCCTCCTGGATGACCTGAGCCCTGGGACCATGCCTCAGGACTACCTGGCTTGATGACTCCTTGCCGTCCCGGACCTGCTGTTTTTGACTCTCTCACTCTACCGCACCTGCTGACTCGAACTCTGAATGCTTGTCTATGAAAAGCCAACTGACATTTACTCCTGAGGTGCTGATCTGTTGCACCCTCTGTTGCACCCTCTACAACCACTGTGATTATTATTATTTGACCCTGCTGGGCATCTAAGAACATTTGAACATCTTGGCCATGTACTGTTATAGTCTCCACCCGCCACAGCCAGAAGAGGACTGGCCACCCCTCAGAGCCTGGTTCCTCTCTAGGTTTCTTCCTAGGATCCTGCCTTTCTAGAGAGTTTTTCCTTGCCACCATGGTTCTACATCTTCATTGCTTGTTGATTGGGGTTTTAGGCTGGGTTTCTGTATATCACTTTGTGACATCGGCTGATGTAAAAAGGGCTCTATAAATACATTTCATTGATTGATTGTGTTAGCTGTGTTGTTGGCTAGCTCCTCTGAACAACAGTGTCCTGACGAGTGAGCACAATTTTTATGCTCACTCATTGTTATGGATGTATCCAAATAAATGTCACTAGAAAACAGCTTAAACAAATGCAAATCCAGCTACTTTGCTGTTATTCTGGCTGCACTTTTTGACGTGACTGTAAGTTAGCCATAGTTTTTATTTGGTATTTTATTAGGGATCCCCACTAGCAGTTGGCTGGCTAGCAAGCAAGGGACAAGAACGTTGCCAGCCAGTATGGCAATGGAACATTTAGACTGAACAACTGGGTCGCGTCTCTGGCAACCGAACCGATAGAATGAATTAACAGCCGGCTTGGGTAGCAACCCTAGATTTGTGTCGGGACTATATCTTGTGGAAGGATGAAATAGTATGAATAAATTCATAAAAGTAAAATTTTTTATGAAGATATGTCAATCATTATTTGAATATGTTGGTAACCCATCGTATAAAAGGGATAATGCCCTCGATGCCGGTGTTTGGAGGATATATTGGCACAGTTTGCCTAAACTTCGTCTCGGCCTAAACAACACCCATGCCAACATATCCAAACACCGGCTTCTCGGCATTATCACTTAGAGATTGATTATGATGTCATGACATTTTGATTAGATGTAAATTGGTGAAATAGAAATATGTTGATGCTTTGGACAGTGCGGCCTTGACCGTGCATGCGTCATTACGAGCTGGATGCACATACACCGGCCAGATGTAGGCCTATATAACAATCTCTATTTAGATCATATTAAATTGTGGGGAATCAGGATATCTGTTTCAATTGATCTCTATTTCAGTGCTGTTTTCAATTCAAACAAAATTCGACATATCTTAACATAGATAAGTATAAGAATTAGTTCAACACCCCATTGTTTTCAGCCCCAGAATAATTCATGCCAATATAATTAACCTGTTAAAATAATGCAATAGTGTCAGAGTCGAATATCTATACACATCTCCATGTTGCGCTTTCCATTCTCCAATAATAGGCTATGATGGTCTATTTTGGTATGCACTCTTTGTAGGCCTATGCACATAGCAGCAGGAAGTAAGGGTATTGAGGGTGCTACAGCACCCCCTGAAATGTTTCATTGTAATTGTATTTTATTTAACCTTTATTTAACTAGGCAAGTCAGTTAAGAACAATTCTAATTTACAAGGCAAAAGGCCTCCTGCGGGGACGGGGGCTGCGATAAAAAATAAAATAAAAATATAGGACAAAACACACATCACGACAAGAGAGACACCACAACACTACATAAACAGAGACCTAAGACAACAACATAGCATGGCAGCAACACATGACAACATAGCATGGTAGCAACACAACATGACAACAACATGGTAGAAACACAACATGGCAGCAGCACAACATGGTAGCAGCACAAAACATGGTACAAACATTATTGGCCAAAGACAACAGCAGAAAGGGCAAGAATCATAATAATAGAAAAATGATTATATAAAAAATTATATATTTTAGAATAAAAACAAAATTCTCAAATTTACTAGTCCTGTGTTAGCACGGATTTTTAAAAATAATTCTACAACCCCCTTCACAAAAGATTCTCAGCCCCCCCCTCCCCTATCTTGTGATTGATCTGGTAATTAATTGATCTTGTTAATTGAGCTCATATAGCAGGTGTGCTTTGCCAAACAACACTTAGTTGCCTGACCGATCACATGAGACTTTGTGTAGCTCAGGCTAATGCAGTCTTGACTTTTGAAGATGACCTAGCTTCCATGTACCAGTCTGCTACATTGGTGCTCATGACCCGGATTATACAGTGATGTATGTCAAACAGCTGCTAGGTTTACTGCTGAGAGAGAAGGAGGTGTTTCCTTGAACTATGTAACCTTGAAACCTGGGAGGTGAGGAGGTGAAGTGACAAAGTCACACACCACACACACACACACACACACACACACACACACACACACACACACATTATTACTTTAGTGCCTTGTTGCATAAAATATGCAAGTATTCTGTATATTTGTATTCTTCTTTTCACTCTGTCATTTAGGTCATTATTGTGGAGTCACTACAATGTCGTTGATCCATCCTCAGTTTTCTACCATCACAGACATTGAACTCTGTAGCTGTTTTAAAATCCCCAATGGCCTCATGGAAACATCCCTGAACAGTTTAATTCCTGCAGAGCAGTTCAGAAGGACAACTTGAAGCTTTGATGTGCCTGTGTTGTTTAATATACACTGAGTGTGCAAAACACCTTTTGCTCACAGAACAGCCTCAATTTACCAGGTCATGGAGTACAAGGTGTCAAAAAGGTTCCACAGTTATGCTGGCCCATGTTGACTCTAATGCTCCCACAGTTGTGTCAATTTGGCTGTATGTCCTTTGGGTGGTGGACCATTCTTGATACACAAGGGAAACTGTTGGGTATAAAAAAAAACAGCAGCGTTACAGTTCTTGACACACTCATGCCGGTGCACCTGGCACGTACTACCATACCCCGTTCAAAGGCACTTAAATAATTTGTCTTGCCCATTCACCCTCTGATTGGCACACATACACAATCCATGTCTCAATTGTCTCAAGGCATAAAAATCTTTATTTAACCCGTCTCCTCCCCTTCATCTACACTGACTGAAGTGGATGTAACAGGTGACATCAATAAGGGATCATAGCTTTCACCTGGATTCACCTGGTCAGTCTATGTCATGGAAAGAGCAGGTGTTCCCAATGTTTTATACACTCACTGTTTAATCCACCAAATAATTATTAACTTGACCATGCTTAAAGATATATTCAAATGTCTGATTCGTAATTGTTACCCATCTACCAATCACTGCCCATCTTTTTGAGGCTTTAGAAAATCTCCCTGGTCTTTGTAGTTGAATCTGTGCTTGAAATTCAATACTTGACTGATGGACCTTACAGATGTTGTATTTATGGGGGACAGAGGAAGGGGTAGTTATAAAAAAAATCATTTCAACACCTATTATTTCACACAGAGTGAGTCCATGTAACTTATTATGTGATTTGTTAAGCCACATTTTACTCCTGAACTAATCTAGGCTTGCCTAAACAAAGGGGCTGAATACTTATGCAATTACTACATTTTAGTTATTCATTTTTTATTTCAATCCCACTTTGTAACACAATAAAATGTGAAGAAATCCATGAGGTCTGGATACTTTTGCAAGGCAGAGTCCATAGAAAGCACAGGTCAGAGGGGGATCAGACTGTAAATGTGCTGACACGGACAAGTGGTGTAAGAAATGATCCTATAGCCTCTTAAACTCTGCTAACTCTACAAACATTTTCACACAGCAATTATAATCACCCACTCAACATGTTTAAATGGCAGATTAGTTTCAAAGTACATCCTATCTCTGTGGTCAAATAACACCCTCTTTTTCAATTAGGTGTGCTTGCTGAAAGGCAAGCACATCTCTGGGAATTGTCATACCTTTTCTTTTTAGTCTTCTGCAGCCACCTTAAACGCCATAACTGTAAAAATGTTTTTTTACTACTTTTAAAGGCTCAAAAAGCCAGATCAGCCTTTGTTTCACTGAGAAACATCTGGAGATTCAAAATAACAACCTACACAAAAATCTAGCTTTATAATAATGTAATGTCAAATCAGTACTGCTCTATGGATCAGAAACATGGAGGACAAAAAAAATAAAAAATAAAGTCAACCCAAATGTTCCTAAATAAGTGCCTATGACAGATCCTGCACATCAGTTGGTCAGACAAGGTCACCAACATCAACCTGTAGGAGGGCACCAGCCAGGTTCCTGTGGAGGAGGACATCCGAAGGAGAAGATGGGGATGGATCGACTACACCCTCTGAAGCCCCCTCCAATATCACCAGGCAAACCCTATCCTGGAACCAGCGAGGGAAACGGAAGAGAGGTCTCCCAAGAAACACCTGGAGGCGGGAGCTCTAGGCAGACACCAAAATATCCTGCATGGGGTGGAACTAGATTGAGAAGACAGCCTAGAACTGAGTCCGATGGAGAGGAGTTGTCAATGGCATATGCTCCCTAGGAAGCCATTGGTCTAAGTAAGTAAGTATACTTTTAACACTACAACCAGTTTTGCATAAATCCCAATGCATTTCAATGGCCATACACTTGAATGGTAAAATTTTGCACCGTAACTAATCTTCAACCGTTTAAGCTGGAAAGGTCATTCAAACTTTCAAACGTGCAGACTGGTCTGGAATAGGTTGCTTGTATACAGCATTTTGAAGCATCTAATCTTTTTGAACTGTAACCATTTCAAATGTTCATAAAAGCTCCATGGGCTTGAATGGGAAGCATTTGGATTTGCCACTTCTCTTGAAACGTTAAAGCTACAAATACCAAACCAATGTTGATATGTAAAGACTAACTCATTTTAGATTGCTATATGTACTTTTTGAACTATAACCGTTTTCAATTTGCACAAAAGGTCCAAAGACTTCTGAGGCAAAATGTTGGATTTGTCACTGCTCTTGATCCATTTCAGCTACTAACACCAACCTGATGTTGAAATATACAGGCTGACTCAACTTAGATGGCTTCAACACAGCTTTTTACTACCATTCATACTTCATAAACTATAAAGCTTGTTGTATTCCCATTCATTTCAATGTCGGAATGCAGGCTTCAACATTCTGAACTGAAATAATTTTCACAAAACTTTCAGAATGTTCAAACTAAAACATTTTGAGAGCTTTAAAACACATCCTATGGTTTATGATGATTTATAAAACGGGTTGTTTGGATCCTGTATGCTGATTGGTTGATAGCAGGGAGTTATTCACCACAATCCCTGGGTAATGCATCTTAACATTTCCATTTGTATTGTCAATGTGGATCCACTGTCCCACAGCGCAGCCAGGCAATCCATACTTCATCTCCCATGGAAAAATTGTCTAGACATTATTTCCCCATGCTACTAGGCTAGCATTTGGTTTGCAACAAGTGGGATTTGTTTAAATCTTGCAGTCTGCCTCTCCACCCTGTGCAACAATATTGCAATTTGCAATCTCCACCCGTGCCATAGAGAGACTGAACGCGCAGAACTAACAGATTCTCTGAGCCAGGCGAATTCATTTATCAGGTTGATTATAATGGATATATTCAAAGAAATGGCAATAGAAACAAAGGTAAAGCAAACAAAAATGTACATAGTTTGCTGTATTTCAGCTTTAATGTGATTGTGTGAAAGCTTTAGTTGGCTAGCTAGCGGAGGAGAAGTAGCTAGCCTGCATGGCAACCTTTTTGCTTAGAACGTTTGGAATGGACAACCAGCCTGTTTGGCTAGCAACTTCAGAATCTCAGAACTAATAACTAAATGTTTTTAATGAAAACATGTCGTTAGTCTTTTTTAAATATTTTGGCAACCATTTTATATAAGCAATAAGGCACTCGAACCCGGGAATTATCGCAAAAAACACCCTCCTAAGGGCTGCTTCCCCGGGCCTTTGCTTCATGTCGGGCCTAAGAACAACCCTTTACCAGGAGTTATTCACACAATAATTCCTGGGTTCTCATGCCTTATTGTTAAATAGTACTCACTCTAGCCTACTATAGATGCGGTAAAGGCGTCAATGGAACGCAGACACTGCATTGACCAGATTGGCACACATTCAACAAATCTGATATAACAAAGTGGATATCCGTCAAATTCGTAATGATTTATGTATTGTAACAGGCCCACAATGTGGTTACTTAAGTCTGATTTGGATATATTTGTCTGTTTTCACTGCATAACATGTAAAAGTAGTCCCTTTTCAGGTTTAGAAGAAGTGACTGCTAAATGCTAACTCTCGCGCGTGTAAGCTGGTTTGCATAGCTAGCATACAGAAATCAGTGGTGGTAGTCAAAGTCTTTTCTAACTGTAATGTGGTTTTTTAGTAACAATGTGACTTGTGTTGTGGTTGACATCCATACAAGCATTATACTCAGATATTTACCTCAACATAGTGTGAAATACACATATAAAGAATAGCCTAAATGTAGGGTAATTTTGCTGTGAGACAATAAGGCGATTCAGATCTTTCCTCCACGCATTTCCATGGCAATTACATTGTTTTGGTTGGTTACTCCATCTATAGAACAAATTACCATCATGTCACAATAGCAAACAAATGTAGTTCCGGGTGGCGAATGCTGCGTTTAGTGCATGGTTCTGTGCATGTGTCTGATATGGAACATTTTGATATTGATTGTTGATTGATTGTTTTTTGACTGTTGTAACACTTACAGTACCTCATCCTCCTTGATATTTCATCAAATATGAAACATCACACTTGGTGTAAATCTTTTTAGTACGCATTCACCATCACATGTATTTGAAATTATATTGTAAAATAAATGTTCATTAACGCTATTGAAACTATGAAATGATTCCAATGTCTCGGGTACCATTTAACTTTTTATGAAATTGAGCACATTGACAGATATTAAGTCAACTTTGATTAAGACCATAGTAGAAACTGTACCGCTTACGACCTTTGTTTGATGTCAGTCTTCATTGGAGACTACCTGTGCTGGAAGACATCTGCAAGATGATGCTGGCAGACTTACATTTTAAATGAATCTCATATCAATTATCCAATTTGTTGTTATTTTTGTTTGCTGTTGTAAAACATTACCAAACTTAATTTGAAACTAGTACCCAAGTAGTTTTTTAAGAGGGCTACTTTTACTTTTACTTGAGTAAATTACAATCTAGGTAACAGCATTTTACTTAAGTACATTTTTTCAATACTCTACCCACCTCTGCTACTACTGCCATTACTACTGCCATCACTGCCACTACCACTACCGCGACCACTACTATTTCACAACCATAAATACTAGCAAGCACACACATTCACTTCAGTAAATGCCCTTTTCTAGTAAAGATTCTGTTGTTTATTATGATCAACCCTGTTATCTGAATATCAGTCAGGCTGCTTCACTTGAACCGAGGGAATGGACTAAGTCATGACTCTGCTTACGTACTACGATGACTATGAGCTGGCAGGCTCTGTCGATTATTCTTTATCATCAAATAATTTGTTGCTGAATACAGTGCTGGCTCCTCAGTTACCTTTATTAGGCCCCGCTCGGCGCTTGGCAAGGGAACCCAGGTCACACAAGGACAGCTCAGAATAGGAAAAACAGCCCAGCCAGAGCCTGCAGCCTGCAGCCAAGCTATAAGAGTGGCAGAAATCCAGCAGCACCAACTACTGTTAGTACATCAGCCAGAGAGAGAGAACAATCCCAAGGCCATTTAACAAGGAACCACTGGGCAGAGAAACACACACATCAACTACTATACACTATAGGCCTACCACCAGAGCCAGATATGTGATAAGCACCATACATGGCACAGTTACAGTGCATTTGGAAAGTATTCAGACCTCATGACTTTTCCACATTTTGTTACTTTACAGCCTTATTCTAAAATGTATGAATTATAATTTTTTTCGGCCTCCTGAGTGGCGCAGTGGTCTAAGGCACTACATCACAGTGCTAGAGGTATTACTACAGACCCAGGTTCATTCCCGGGCTGTGACGCAACCGGCTGTGGCCGGGAGTCCCATAGTACAGCGCACAATTGGCCCAGCGTCATCTGGGTTAGAGGAGGGTTTGGCCGGTGGGGCTTTACTTGGCTCAACGCTCTCTAGCGATTCCTTGTGGCGGGCCGGTTGCCTGCAGGCTGAACCCCGGATGCCAGTTGAATGCTGTTTCCTCTGACACATTGGTGCGTCTGGCTTCCGTGTTAAGCTGGCGGGTGTTAAGGAGCGCGGTTAGGCGGATCATGTTTCGGAGGACGCATGACTCCACCTTAGCCTCTCCTGAGCCCGTTGCGGAGTTGCAGCAATGAGACAAGATCAAAAATTTGGGAGAAAAAGGGGGGTAAAATATTTTTTTAACTATTTGATTTTTTCTCATCAATCCACACACAATACCCCACAATGACAAAGCTAAAACAGGTTTTTAGAAATGTTTGCAAATGTATAAAAAAAATTAAATTAAATATTTCATTTAAATAACTATTCTGACCCTTTACTCAGTACTTTGTTGAATCACCTTTGGCAGCGATTATGGTCTCGAGTCTTCTTGGGTATGACGCTACAAGCTTGGGACACCTGTATTTGGGGAGTTTATCCAATTCTTCTCTGCAGATCCTCTCAAGCTCTGTCAGAGATGTTCGATTGGGTTCAAGTCCGGGCTCTAGCTGGGCCACTCAAGGACATTCAGAGACTTGTCCCAAAGCTACTCTTGCATTGTCTAGGCTGTGTGCTTAGGGCCATTGTCCTGTTAGAAGGTGAACCTCCCCCCCAGTCTGAGTGCTCTGGAGCAGGTTTTCAACAAGGATCTCTCTGTACTTTGCTCATTCATCTTTCCCTTGATTCTGACTAGCCTCCCAGTCCCTGCCTCTGAAAAATATCCCCACAGCATGATACTGCCACCACCATGCTTCACAGTAGTGATGGTGCCAGGTTTCCTCCAGAAATGATGCTTGGCATTCAGGCTAAAAAGATCTAACTTGGTTTCATCAGACCAGAGAATCTTGTTTCTCATGGTCTGAGAGTCTTTTAGGTGCCTTTTGGCAAATTCCAAGCGGGATGTCATGTGCCTTTTACTGAGGAGTGGTTTCCATCTGGCCACCCTACCATAAAGGCCTGATTGGTTGAGTGCTGCAGAGAAGGTTGTTCTTCTGGATAGTTCTCCCATCTCCACAGAGGAACTCTGGAGCTCTGTCAGAGTGACCATCGGGTTCTTGGTCACCTCCCTGACCAAGACCCTCCTCCCCCGATTGCTCAGTTTGGCCCGGGCGGCCAGCTCTAGGAAGAATCTTGGTGGTTCCAAACGTCTTCCGTTTAAGAATGATGGAGGCCACTGTGTTCTTGGGGACCTTCAATGCTGCAAAAATGTTGGTACCCTCCCCAGATCTGTACTTCGGCACAATCCTTTCTCTGAGCTCTATGGACAATTCCTTCAACCTCATGGCTTGGTTTTTGCACTGACATGCATTGTCAACTGTGGGACCTTATATAGACAGGTGTGTGCCTTTCCAAATCATGTCCAATCAATTGAATTTACCACAGGTGGACTTCAATCAAGTTGTAGAAACATCTCAAAGATGATCAATGGAACCAGGATGCACCTGAGCTCAATTTCAAGTCTCATAGCAAAGGGTCTGAATACTTATGTAAATAAGGTATTTCTGTTTTTGAATTTTTTATAAAACTTGTACAAAATTCTAAAAACCTATTTTGGCTTTGTTGTTATGGGGTATTGTGTGTAGATTGATGAGGGGAAAAAAATATTTAATCCATTTCAGAATAAGGCAGTAACGTAACAAAATGTGTTAAAAGTCAAGAGGTCTGAATACTTTCTGAATACACTGTATATACATTTGATGTAGCCTGTAGTGTATGTGTATGTTTTTTCCCTTTGGGCTGAATGATAAAATCCTGCGATTCCCTCCCCTTAGCCACAGTCAACATGCTACTCTGTCCCTCAGCTTTCATGAGCAGTTGAGTAGGTTTGTGGTTACTAAGCAACCATCATCAAGTCCCATTCAGGCTAATCCAGCTATAAAGGCCAGGATCTCACCTTGACTGGAGCCTCGCAGAGGGCTGGTAGGCTATGTAACGCCACCCCCCCCCCCCCCCCCTCTCCCTCCACCCGTCCCTCTCTCTTTTGTCCACAAGGACAGTGCTGCTAATAGATACTGTCTTATGTATGTTGCTGAAGGCCAGCTAAAGTCATAGCAATTGACTACATTACAGCAGGTATATGATAGTATTTTGCTGAACCTGATAATCTATGTGCTGAGTGTATAATAAATGCTAATGAGATTGGCGTTGAAGACACTAAGATTGTGATAACAGTGCTGTCGTTAGCTTGGAAGGAGGCTGTTAAAACCTGACGAGTACTACATAGATAACCTCAAACGTATAGTAGAAGGTATTGAGCTTGGTGTTTAGAAAGGGCATTAGATAGCAGTACAGTAAACAGTGGTGGAAAAAGTACCCAATTGTCATACTTGAGTAAAAAATAAAGATACCTTAATAGAAAATGACTCAAGTAAAAGTGAAAGTCACCCAGTAAAATACTACCTGAGTAAAAGACTAAAAGTATTTGGTTTTAAATATACAGTTGAAGTCGGAAGTTTACATACACCTTAGCCAAATACATTTAAACTCAGTTTTTCACAATTCCTGACATTTAATCCGAGTAAAAAATTCCCTGTCTTAGGTCAGTTAGGATCACCACTTTATTTTAAGAATGTGACATGTCAGAATAATAGTAGAGAGAATGATTTCTTTCAGCTTTTATTTCTTTCATCACATTCCCAGTGGGTCAGAAGTTACATACACTCAATTAATTTGGTAGCATTGCCTTTAAATTGTTTAACTTGGGTCAAACATTTCGGGTAGCCTTCCACAAGCTTCCCACAATAAGTTGGGTGAATTTTGGCCCATTCCTCCTGACAGAGCTGATGTAACTGAGTCAGGTGTAGGCCTCCTTGCTCACACACGCTCTTTCAGTTCTGCCCACAAAGTTTCTATAGGATTGAGGTCAGGGCTTTGTGATGGTCACTCCAATACCTTGCCTTTGTTGTCCTTAAGCCGTTTTGCCACAACTTTGGAAGTATGCTTGGGGTCATTGTCCATTTGGAAGACCCATTTGCGACCAAGATTTAACTTCCTGACTGATGTCTTGAGATGTTGCTTCAATATATCCACATACATTTTTCCCCCTCATGATGCCATCTATTTTGTGAAGTGCACCAGTCCGTCCTGCAGCAAAGCACCCCCACAACATGATGCTGCCACCCCCGTGCTTCACGGTTGGGATGGTGTTCTTCGGGTTGCAAGTCTCCCCCTTTTTCCTCCAAACCTAATGATGGTCATTATGGCCAAACAATTCTATTTTTGTTTCATCAAACCAGAGGACATTTCTCAAAAAAGTACGATCTTTGTCCCAATGTACAGTTGCAAACCGTAGTCTGTCTTTTTTATGGCGGTTTTGGAGCAGTGACTTCTTCCTTGCTGAGCGGCCTTTCAGGTTATGTTGACATAGAACTCGTTTTACTGTGGATATAGATACTATTGTACCTGTTTCCTCCAGCGTCTTCACAAGGTCCTTTGCTGTTGTTCTCGGATTGATTTGCACTTTTCACACCAAAGTACGTTCATCTCTAGGAGACAGAACGCGTCTCCTCCGGAGCGGTATGACTGCTGCATGGACCCATGGTGTTTATACTTGCATACTATTGTTTGTACAGATGAACGTGGTACCTTCAGGCGTTTTGTATATTGCTCCCAAGGATGAACCAGACTTGTGGAGGTCTACAATTTTTTTTCTGAGGTTTTGGCTGATTTCTTTTGATTTTCCCATGATGTCAAGCAAAGAGGCACTGAGTTTGAAGGTAGGCCTTTAAATACATCCACAGGTACACCTCCAATTGACTCAAATTATGTCAATTAGCCTATCAGAAGCTTCAAAAGCCATGAGATAATTTTCTGGAGTTTTCCAAGCTGTTTAAAGGTACAATCAACTTGGTTTATGTAAACTTCTGACCCACTGGAATTGTGATACAATGAATTAGAAGTGAAACAATCTGTCTGTAAACAATTGTTGGAAAAATGACTTGTGTCATGCACAAAGTAGATGTCCTAACCAATTTGCCAAAACTATAGTTTGTTAACAAGAAATTTGTGGAGTGGTTGAAAAATGAGTTTTAATGACTCCAACCTAAGTGTATGTAAACTTCCGACTTCAACTGTACTTAAGTATAAAAAATAAATGTAATTGCTCAAATATACATAATTTATCAAAGTAAAAGTATAAATAATTTAAAATTCCTTATATTAAGAAAACCAGACGGCACGATTTATGTTTTTTTATTTACTGATAGGCAGGGGCATACTCCAATACTAATGATTTACAAACAAAGCATTTGTGTTTAGTGAGTCCACCAGATCAGAGGCGGTAGGGACGACCAGGGATTTTCTCTTGATAAGTGTGTGAATTGGAAAATGTTCCTATCCTGCTACGCATTCAAAATGTAACGAGTACTTTTGGGTGTCAGGGAAAATGTACGGAGTAAAAAGTACATTATTTTCTTTAGGAATGTAGTGGAGTGAGTAAAAGTTGTCAAAAATATGAAAGTAAATTACAGATGCACAAAAAAACTACTTAAGTAGTACTTTAAAGTATTTTTACTTAAGTTCTTTACACCACTGACAGTAGACTACAGTACTGTAGGCCTGCAGGTGATAGCGTTTGTTCAAGCTATGCCACTGACAAGGCGATGACAGTGTATAGTAGAGATGATCCAGATATGCTTCATGTGATAGAGCCCTACCACCACATAGGGATGTTTCTCCTCCGCGGCTTTGCTCCCAGCCTTTCTCCTCTTGCATCATCTTCGCTTTTAAACACTCCTACTACACACACATACATAATATGTTGGCTGGCTGCCACGTTCACTCTGCAGTCATATACAGACAGTAACATGCGGTTTTAGATGTGGTTTTGATTGGAGACACTGAGATAACACCCTCAGAAGCCTGGAGCTTCGAAAGTAAATTTGCTATTACTTTTAAGAGGATGGAGCTGAGCAATGTTTATTGAATTATTCACAAGACAGATCCCTGCTTGAGCTGCCTTCACCTTACAGTGCTCCTGTATCAGTAGTGATTGAGAGATACGGAACAATGTTTACTGTGAGCCAATGTAATATGTATCCTTTGTGTGAACGTGTGAGTGCACTTAACATTATGGGATAATATAATTTTAATGAAGGGAGTTATTTCAAGAAGAACTGACAGATAGAAATGTAGACATTAAATGTATTATAAATGGGCCAGAGACGTGTTCAGTAGTGCACGTACAGTGCCTTCGGAAAGTATTCAGACCCCTTGACATTTTCCACATTTTGTTAGGTTACAGCCTTATTCTAAAAGTAATTAGATATTTTTTCCCCTCATCAATCTACACACAATACCCAATAATGACAAAGCAAAAACAGGTTTAGAAAGGTTTGCTAATTTTAAAAACAATATATAGAAATATCACTTACATACAGTAAGTATTCAGACCCTTTACTCAGTACTTTGTTGAAGCACCTTAGGCAGCAATTACAGCCTCGGGTCTTCTTGGGTATGACGTTGCAAGCTTGGCACACTTGTATTTGGGGAGTTTCTCCCATTATTGTCTGCAGATCCTCTCAAGCTCTGTCAGGTTGGATGGGGAGCGTTGCAGCACATATATTTTCAGGTCTCTCCAGATATGTTGGATTGGGTTCAAGTCCGGGCTCTGGCTTGGCCACTCAAGGACTTTCAGAGTCTTGTCCCGAAACCTCTCTTGCATTGTCTTGGCTATGTGCTTAGAGCCGTTGTCCTGTTGGAAGGTGAACCTTCGCCCTCAGTCTGAGGTCGTGAGTGCTCTGGAGCAGGTTTTCAACAAGGATCTCGCTGTTCTTTTCTCCGTTCATCTATGCCTTGATCCTGACTTGTTTCCCAGTCCCTTCCTCTGAAAAACATCCCCACAGCATGATGCTGCCACCACCATGCGTCACCGTAGGGATGGTGCCAGGTTTCCTCCAGACGTGACTTTTGGCATTTAGGCCAAAGAGTTCAATCTTGGTTTCATCAGACCAGAGAATATAGCGGGCTGTCATGTGCCTTTTACTCAGGAATGGCTTCCGTCTGGCCACCCTACCATAAAGGCCTGATTGGTGGAGTGCTGCAGAGATGGTTGTCCTTCTGGAAGGTTCTCCCATCTCCACAGAGGAACTATAGAGCACTGTCAGAGTGACCATCGGGTTCTTGGTTACCTCCCTGACCAAGGCCCTTCTCCCCCTATTGCTCAGTTTGGCCGGGTGGCCAGCTCTAGGAAGAATCTTGGTGGTTCCAAACTTCTTCCATTTAAGAATGATGGAGGCCACTGCGTTCTTTGGGACCATCTATGCTGCAGAAATGCTTTGGTATCCTCCCCAGATCCGTGCCTTGTCACAATCCTGTCTCGGCGCTCTATGGACAATTCCTTCAACCTCATGGCTTGGTTTTTGCTCTGACATGCATTGTCAACTGTGGGACCTTATATAGACAGGTGTGTGCCTTTCCAAATCATGTCCAATCAATTTAATCTACCACAGGTGGACTCTAATCAAGTTGTAGAAACATTTCAAGGATGATAAATGAAAACAAGATGTTGTCACACCCTGATCTGTTTCACCTGTATTGTGCTTGTCTCCACCCCTCACCAGGTGTCTCCCATTTGTCCCCATTATCTCCTGTGTATTTATACCTGCTTTTTCTGTTTGTCTGTTGCCAGTTCGTCTTCTCCCGTCAAGTCCTACCAGCATGTTCCCGTGTTTCCTGTGCTCTAGTTTTTCCTAGTCTTCCCAGTTCTGACCTTTCTGCCTGTCCTGATCCTGCCTGCCGTCCTGTACCTGCCTGACTCTGATTTGTATTACGACTCTTTGCCTGCCTTGACTTACCTTTTGCTTGCCCCATGTTCTGTAATTGTAATATACTCTGAGACGTGTACTATCCACCTCCTGTGTCTGCATCTGGGTCTTAGTCTGAGCCGTGATAGTTGCACCTGAGCTCTATTTCGAGTCTCATAGCAAAGGGTCTGAATACTTATGTAAATAAGGCATTTATGTTTTTTTTTTTTTTAAAACCTGTTCACATTGTCATTATGGGGTATTGTGTGAAGATGAGGATTTTTGTTTATTTAATTAATTTTAGAACAAGGATGTAACATAACAAATTGTGGAAAAAAGGGAAGGGGTCTGAATATTTCCGAATACACTATGTATTCATTAATGTGTGGCCACACACATGATTCATTATGCAGCATTGGTTAGGTTTCTCACTAGCCTACACACATTTTTATTCATTATTATTGCTAGGTATTACTGCACTGTTAGAGCTAGAATCACAAGCATTTTGCTGCACCTGCAATAACATCTGTACATCTGTGTATGCAACCAATCAACTTTGATTTGATTTTAATTCATGCTGTTATCTAAACCATCTGGAAAAAAACATGGAAGTATATTTCTTATCTTTACAGTAACAAAGAAAAGCTGAACTTACAGTGTGTCCTACAGGCACTTCTTTCAACTTGGATGGCGAAGCATGTGTATTCTTAAGTTACAATATAAGATATCTTATACATGTTACGTGTAATTTAACTTTAATTTCCCACAGGCATTTGGAATAAATATTTTTATTTGTCTGCTGGATGCCCTCACTTTGTATTTTTTGTCAACCAATTGTGTTTTTTTGTTAGCCAGTCAGGTATTTGGTTCCTATTCGGTTATATCTGGGATTTTTAACTGATTGGCTTGTCAGATGCTCGTATCAGTGGATCCATGTCTATGATTGGTCAGATGTTGGTCAGATACACATTCCTTTCCCTGCACTTCCAACAACAACATATAACCTTGCTCATTGACCCAATTCAGTGTTTATTTTCAATTAATGGGCAGATAAGGTCTATGTTGTTATTCAAGGTTACAGTTTGAGTCTTGCTCTTTCTCAGTAATCAAAAAGGGAAATGGATCCTATAATTGGTCAGACGTATTTGTTTTGGCTCTATTAGTGAAGACACACTGACAATGCTGGACTCCACTCACTGGTCTCTTATGCTACTGTTCAATACCCATTTATTTCTCATATGTCACGTTCTGTTTCTGTTACTCTTCTATCTTTGTTCCCATGACAGATTCACAAAGTAGGATGAAGATGCTCTTAGACACTGATCTATGTTGGGTTTATGGTTATGACTGGCTAGAGCAAACTGATTTTAGATCTGTGTCTATGGACTTTTTTGCATGGAGTGGGTAAAGGCAGAGAGGAATAAGAGGAGCGAGAGGGTCTCCGCCAAAAATCTGTCTGCGCAGATTAAGCACACTTGGTCTGCTTATAGCATTAAGCAGACCAAGTGAGGAGTTTTTGTATGGGGGGCAATGACACACTGTTGAATTTGGTCAAGATAAAAGTGAACTGCTATTTTGATAGGTGAGGCTTACTTGATGAATAGAAGTTTCATAATGCTTAGGTTCTTACGAGTGTACTAATATGTTTTTTACAAAAGATCATTGGCTTGAATGTTCCCACCTGATCTCGCCTTCTCCCGCCTGCCTTTCGCCTTCGCAGACATGTATTTCCATTGTAAGAGCGGTCAGTCAACCATCTTGTCAATATAATAGATTATCTTTGATAGAGGCCTCAAATGTCATATGGTGACGTCAAACTAGCTGTGGTCAAAGGTCACCTCTAGTCATGTGACTTCTGCCTGCAGGCTACTGACATCAGACAGATGTGTCATCTGTCAGGGATAATGTGAAAATGTGCGCTGATCATAGTGTCTGTGCTTATGAATATGACACAGTTTCCACAGTGTATCTCTGGATGAACTTTGGATGTATGGGGCAGTCTGGACTGGGTCAGTAGCAGCAGCAGGCTCCTGTATGGGCTGTAGAGTGAAGAGACTTGAGGAACCGGCTGTCTCTCCGACCCAGCTGCACTGCTGCTTACTGAGCTCTTAAAATAAGGAGCCGTTTAAGGTAATAAAATAATTAGAGGCCAAAATCAGCACTCTACTTTTAGGGCACTTTCTCTCTTTCCTCCCCCCCTCCCCTCTCTCTCTCTTTCTCTCATTCTCCCTCTCTTTCTCTCACTCCCCCCCCCCCCCCCCCCCTCTCACTCTCGTGCATTCAGACGTGTGCTCCGAGACACACACTCACATTTTGTGGTAAACATGTTGATGGGACTGACTGGAATGTTTCATGGAGAAACGCAACAAAAACAAGCAGGACTGGGCCAGGCAGGGAGCCCAGGGCAGGATCCCAGAGAAGGGGCTTAGACACTAGGCCTGGAACAGCCTGAGAAGACTGGAGACTGGGCCTAGGGCCCATCCCCTTCCTAGTGTTAAGGTGGTAGTTCACTGCCTGTGTCTCAAATGACAATCTATTTTCTATATAGTGCACTTTCTGAATTGAATCTGAAATTAAGTGGAATTGACTATAATCTTGTTGGCTAGAGACTTTGCTTATTTCTGCTTGGCGGGTCACAACAAGGAAACTAATACATCTCTAGGTGGGTCACAATGCAACAAGTTTGGCCAATTCTGGTGTGGTGAGGAAAGGAAATAGAATGTTGTTGTGGTTGAAGAGATGTTTAAATGGTGGAAGATCAATCTGGTTGCTACTGAAAAGTGGTGCCAAAGTAAATGTTTT
Source organism: Salmo salar (assembly GCF_965601325.2). Classification (NCBI taxonomy): domain Eukaryota; kingdom Metazoa; phylum Chordata; class Actinopteri; order Salmoniformes; family Salmonidae; genus Salmo; species Salmo salar. The sequence continues at coordinate 56,518,055 of NC_138305.1, read as the reverse complement.
GGCAAAATTAAGGCTTTACCTTGTATTTCCCAAAATATTCAACCTGACCTGGAAAGGGGGTGGTCCTAACAGGGACTGACCTCAATTATGTTTGTTAGTGACGTGGGGAACTGGTTTGATATCCAATAAGTCATTCTGTGGGACAATATAAATGGTAGTACGTTAGGAAACTGACCACCATCTGCAGTCAGTTTGTTGCAAGAGGCTTGTAGTTCCTTCATTGACCAGGGAATGAGGATTCAAGGGCAGCAGTGTCACGGTAAAAAAAACATGTTGAACGGCCTTTCCAAGTATCATTTATCCTGTTCTCAGACTATAAGCTGCAGTGTGTCTCATTAAAATCCTTTCCAGTTTTCCCCCAGTCAAGTAAAGTTTTGCTTGTTAAAGATAATATAGCCTCTTCATGCTATAGTGTTTCTGTTAAATGGAATCAGAAAGTAGTAGCCACAAGATTTCACATTTCTCATAGAATAAAACTCTAAAGCAGGTAAAAAAATTACGTTGACTTCTGGAAGACGGCTTCCTATTCAATAATGTTTATTTGCGCTGAGCAGTTTCAGGACAATTCTCCTTCATCACAGAAATGTTCTGCTAGAGCAAATAAACATCACAGAGGCAAAGCCGGCATCTTACACTCTCTCTGTATTTACAAAACGTGTGTTCTGTTCCCTTTGTTTTTAAAACCCTCTTAGTTTCTTTTTGACAGGTCAGAGAGAGAGAGAGAGGGAGAGAGAGGAAAAAAAGTCTAAAAGAAAGAGAGAAAGAAAGGAAGATACTTGAAACAAACCTGACAGTGTCACGACTTCCGCCGAAGTCGGCTCCTCTCCTTGTTCGGGCGGCGTTAGGCGATCAACGTCACCGGCTTTCTAGCCATCGCTGCTCCATTTTTCATATATCCATTTGTCTTGTCTTGTTTCCATACACACCTGGTTTTCATTTCCCCAATTAAGCTACTTGTATTTAACCCTCTGTTTCCCATCATGTTTTGTGTGTAATTGTTTCATGTTATGTGGTGTTAGTTTACGTGCTTTACGTTTATGTTCAGTTTTTTGAGCATGTTTGATTTATGTAGTGCTCTCGTTTTGGAACTATAATAAAAGTGCGCCTGTTCATTATACTCTGCTCTCCTGCACCTGACTTCGCTTCCAATACACCCTTTGACAGAATTACATACCTTCAATGGAGTTAGCAGGACCAGGTACCCCGGTTAGAAGAGTCGAGGAGCGCGTCCATGAACATTCGGCCATGTTACAATATCTTGGTGCCATGATGGATCGCATTGTCCAGACCATGGACCGCTGGCCGGGCCAGACAGGAAGTCTCTCCAGTGCCTCGACCAGCACAACCGGGGTTGTCTCCATCCGTTCCATCCGGAGAGAGTTCCAGTGAGATGCGTCTCTCCCTTCCCAGGGAGTATGATGGAACGGCAGCACAGTGCCAGGGATTCTTGTTACAACTGGACCTCTACCTGGCCACTGTGCGCCCAGCTCCCTCAGGAGGGGAGAGAGTGGCCGCCCTCGTCTCCTGCCTCACAGGAAGAGCCCTGGAGTGGGCAAACGCTGTGTGGAGAGAAGGAGACACGGCGCCAGACCACTTTGAGGAGTTCACCCGTCGCTTCAGGGCCGTCTTCGACCATCCACCTGAGGGCAGAGCGGCGGGGGAGAGGCTCTTCCATTTGAGACCAGGGACGAGGAGCGCCCAGGACTTCGCCCTGGAATTCCGGACCTTGGCTGCCGGAGCAGGCTGGTACAACAGAGCCCTCATCGACCACTATCGATGCAGCCTACAAGAGGACGTCCGATGTGAGCTGGCTTGCAGGGATTCCACCATTTCCTTCAACCAACTGGTGGATTTGTCCATCCAGTTGGATAACCTGCTGGTCACCCGCGGACGTCCAGAGGGGGCTCTGTCAGTTCCATCGTCCAGCACCCCCACTCCGGTGCCCATGGAGTTAGGAGGGGTTGCTCATAGGGAGACTGGAGGAGGAGCCATCACATGCGCCATCTGTTGCCGCAGAGGACACACTGCCGGTCGGTGCCGTGTTGGTTCCTCTGGGAGTCGAGGCAACAGGCAGGGCACTCTGGCGTCACCCCAGGTGAGTTTGCACCACACTCATCCAGAGTCCTCTGTTGATTAACTGTTTGTGCCTGTTTGTTTGCCTGAGTTTTCCCCACATTCCCAATATAAGGCGCTCGTCGATTCAGGCGCAGCTGGGAATTTTATCGACAGAGCATTAGCCATTAGGTTAGGGATCCCTATTTTTCCTATAGTTAGACCCTTCCCGGTACACGCTCTAGATAGTCGACCATTAGGGTCCGGGCTAATCAAGGATGCCACCATCTCCTTGGCCATGGTTATGCAGGGGAATCATGAGGAGAGAATCAGTCTCTTTCTCATTGACTCTCCTGCATTTCCTGTGGTACTAGGCCTTCCTAGGTTGGCTCTGCATAACCCCACTATTTCCTGGCAACAGATGGCTCTCATGGGGTGGTCGCGAGAGTGGTCAGGGAGGTGTGTAGGGGTTTCCGTTGGTACTACCACGGTGGAAAGTCCAGACCAGGTCTCCACCGTGCACATCCCCCCCAGAATATGCCGATTTGGCTCTCGCCTTCTGTAAAAAGAAGGCGACTAAATTACCACCTCATCGTCGGGGGGATTGTGCGATAAATCTCCTGGCAGACGCTGTGCTTCCCAGGAGTCACGTGTATCCTCTGTCGCAAGCGGAGACGGTGGCTATGGATACATATGTCTCTGAATCCCTACGTCAGGGGTACATTTGGCCCTCTACTTCACCCGCCTCCTCGAGTTTCTTTTTTGTGAAGAAGAAGGATGGAGGTTTACGCCCGTGCATTGACTATAGAGGTCTCAATCAAATCACGGTGAAGTATAGTTACCCGCTACCTCTTATTGCCACGGCGATTGAGTCAATGCATGGGGCGCACTTATTCACGAAACTGGATCTCAGGAGTGCGTATAACCTGGTGCGTATCCGGGAGGGAGACGAGTGGAAGACAGCGTTCAGTACCACCACAGGGCATTATGAGTACCTTGTCATGCCGTACGGGTTGATGAATGCTCCATCAGTTTCCCAATCCTTTGTAGACGAGATTTTCAGGGACCTGCACGGGCAGGGTGTAGTGGTGTATATCGATGACATTCTGATTTACTCCGCTACATGAGCCGAGCATGTGTCTTTGGTACGCAAGGTACTTGGACGACTGTTGGAGCATGACCTGTACGTCAAGGCTGAGAAATCCCTGTTCTTTCAGCAGGCCGTCTCCTTCCTAGGGTATCGCATTTCCACATCAGAGGTGGAGATGGAGAGTGACCGCATTGCAGCCGTGCGTAATTGGCTGACTCCCACCACGGTAAAGGAGGTTCAGCGATTTTTAGGGTTTGCCAATTACTACCGGAGATTTATCCGGGGTTTTGGCCAGGTTGCTGCGCTCATTACCTCACTGCTGAAGGGGGGTCACGTAAGGTTGCGGTGGTCGGCTGAGGCGGAAAGGGCTTTTGGGCAACTAAGAGCTCTGTTTACTTCGGCTCCAGTGCTGGCCCATCCAGATCCCTCTTTGGCATTCATAGTGGAGGTGGATGCGTCCGAGGCTGGGATAGGAGCTGTGCTCTCACAGCGCTCGGGCACGCCACCGAAACTCCGCCCCTGTGCTTTCTTCTCGAAGAAGCTCAGCCCAGCGGAGCGTAACTATGATGTGGGGGACCGGGAGTTGTTGGCTGTGGTTAAAGCGTTGAAAGCGTGGAGACATTGGCTTGAGGGGGCTAAACACCCTTTTCTCATCTGGACTGACCACCGCAACCTGGAGTACATCCGGGCAACGAGGAGACTGAATCCTCATCAGGCAAGGTGGGCCATGTTCTTTACCCGTTTTGTGTTTACCCTATCCTACAGACCAGGTTCCCAGAATAAGAAGGTAGACACACTGTCCCGGCTGTATGACACAGAGGAGCGGCCCATGGATCAGACTCCCATACTCCCGGCCTCCTGCGTGGTAGCGCCGGTCGTGTGGGATCTGGATGCGGACATTGAGCAGGCGTTGCATACAGAGCCCGCTCCCCTCCAGTGTCCCGTTGGGCGTATGTACGTTCTGTCTGCTGTCCGTGACCAGTTGATCTCTTGGGACCACACGTCTTGCTCCTCTGGTCATCCGGGGATCGGTCGGACAGTGCGCTGTCTGACTGGGAAGTACTGGTGGCCCCCTTTGGCTAAGGACGTGAGGGTTTATGTCTCCTCCTGCTCGGTGTGTGCCCAGTGTAAGACACCTGCCCAGAGGTAAGTTACATCCCATACCCGTTCCACAACGACCTTGGTCACATCTGTCAGTGGATTTCCTAACGGATCTTCCTCCCTCACAGGGAAATACCACGATCCTGGTCGTTGTGGATCGTTTTTCTAAGGCCTGTCGTCTCCTCCCTCTGCCTGGTCACCCTACGGCCCTACAGACTGTGGAGGCCCTGTTTACACACGTCTTCCGGCACTACGGGGTGCCTGAGGATATAGTGTCAGCTCTGGGTACCCAGTTCACGTCGAGAGTTTGGAAGGCATTCATGGAACGTCTGGGGGTCTCGATTAGCCTTACCCAGGTTTTCACCCCGAGAGTAACGGGCAGGTAGAGAGAGTCAACCAGGATGTGGGGAGGTTTCTGCGGTCCTATTGCCAGGACCGGCTGGGGGAGTGGGCAGCATGTGCCCTGGGCCGAGATGGCACAGAACTCGCTTCGCCACTCCTCCACTAACCTCTCCCCCTTTCAGTGCATATTGGAGTACCAGCCGGTTCTGGCACTGTGGCATCAGGGTCAGACCGAGACTCCTGAGGTGGACGACTGGTTTAGGCGCGCGGAGGAGACATGGGAGGCCGCCCGTGTCCATCTCCAGCGAGCTGCGCGTCGCCAGAAAGCCAGCGCGGACCGTCACCGCAGTGAGACCCCGGTGTTCTCACCGGGGGACCGGGTCTGGCTCTCGACCCTCCGCCTGCCCTGCCGGAAGCTGGGTCCGCGGTTTGTGGGGCCATTTAAAGTCCTGAGGAGGGTGAACGAGGTATGTTATAGATTACAGCTTCCCTCTGATTATCGTATTAACCCCTCGTTCCATGTGTCTCTCCTCAGGCCGGTGGTGGCTGGTCCGCTCCAGGAATCTGAGGTGCGGGAGGTCCCTCCGCCCCCTTTGGACATCGAGGGGGCCCCGGCGTACATTGTTCGTTCCATCCTGGATTCGAGGCGTCAGGTGGGGGGCCTTCAGTGGAGTGGGAGGGGTACGGGCCGGAGGAGAGGTGCTGGGTTCCGGTTGCAGATGTTTTGGATCCTGAACTGCTGCGGCAGTTTCACCGTCGCCGGCTGGATCGCCCTGCGCCTTGTCCTCCGGGTCGTCCTCGAGGCCGGTGTCGGCGCGCCGTTGGGGCCGGGCGTCAAGGGGGGGTACTGTCACGACTTTCCTCTCCTTGTTCGGACGTCATTCGGCGATCGACGTCACCGGCTTTCTAGCCATCGCCGCTCCATTTTTCATATATCCATTTGTGTTATCTTGTTTTCATACACACCTGGTTTTCATTTCCCAATTAAGCTACTTGTATTTAACCCTCTGTTTCCCATCATGTTTTGTGTGTAATTGTTTCATGTTATGTGGTGTTAGTTTACGCGCTTTACTTTTATGTTCCGTTTTTTGAGCGCGTTTGATTTATGTAGTGCTCTCGTTTTGGAACTATAATAAAAGTGCGCCTGTTCATTATACTCTGCTCTCCTGCACCTGACTTCGCCTCCAATACACTTTTTGACAGACAGCCTCGCTCCCCATGATGCCGGGGTGTTTATATCGCTGTTACCATGGAGACGAGCCTCTCCATTCTCCTTTATGTAATAAAGTTTTAAAATTCATCTTTGTGAGGATGAAAGAATAGGGAGCTTCGAGTTTTCAGGAGAGATTTAAACAACCTTTAAGACTCAATCTCTTCCAGGTCCTCAGAATCTGTTTCAAATAAGGATCTGTTGTTATCTGTTAACAAATCAGTTTGATTCATTGTCATAAATGTGTCATTTCAGAAGACAGTGTGTTGATGTTTCCATCACAGCAGCATTAGACCTGGCTTGGTATATTACAGTCAGCCAGGGGCGGAAATCCCGGGGGGGACGGGGGGGACACGACCCCCCCATCCTGGGAAAAATATGATTTGTTCCCCCCAATATATCACTGAAACATAACTATGTAATTTGAATAATATTAATAATACGCAATGAAAGCAATTGTGCTGATTATAGACACTTAATAGCGCGTTTTTAAGTTTCAAAAGATTGCAACCCCCCCACCCTTTGCCTCACAATGGTTTGATCCACTGCCAGTTCCTTAGCTTGCTACGTAACTGACGTGAGGTTAATCCAGTCAATCGCGCACACACACTAGATGAATATGCAGAGCTAGCGCGCAAATATTAACTATTAAGCTAGCTAGTACCTATTCCATTTATGTGGCGTCGTCAAAGATGGAATCAGCATGCAGATGATGTAAGTTAGTGCTTCAAAGTCCCTGTGATAAGATTAGCGATAAACTGAAATCCAAACTGAACAGAACTACACTCTTCTACCATTGTCTTAAATATATTTAATGGTCTCGTTGCAAAAGCTAAATTGTCGCAAGTGAACTTTTATTTATTTATTTTATTTCACCTTTATTTAACCCGGGTAGCAAAGATTATAGCAAACTGAATTGATGCTCGCTAGCTTTGCAAATGCAGCTATTGTTGGAAGCCAGCCAATATGAAACAAACTATTAAAATTACAAAAGGTTGCAGCATATGTTGTGTAAATGGTGAACTCATACAGCTGTCAACTCTTGTCATTTTAATCCGTTTCACATTTGCTAGCTACCTTTTAGATCGAAGCCCAAATAGAATGATTGAAGATGATAGAAGCCCATCTCCTACTGTAAATAACCTACACACTGTGTGTGTAGCCAGCCAGCCAGGTAGAAAAATGGCAGAAAAATAAAAGACGGACATCAGAGTATTTTTCAATACACCAAAACGCATAGTAAGAACCCTAGTAGCCTAATATCTCAAAGACTAGTTGATAAAATGTTCATAAGAAAGAAATGAAATTCTAATGGAAATGTTTCACAATGATGTCATTAGGCAGAGCAGGCAACAGATGGCACACAGACAGCAGAGTTGGGGACAGATATGCAGGGACAGACTGGCAGAGACAGGGAGTCTCAGGTAAGTTTGTTGAGTCTTTGTTTGGCAACATTATGAAAGGTTCTCAATTTTTTTGACTTGTAAAATAGGAACATAATTGGAAAATGCCATGGATACCCCCACTCTCAACTTAAACTGGTGACTGAACTAAGATTTGTTAAAGGCAATGGTATTGCTGTTGTGATTAGTTGTGTAGTTTTGGGTACCGGTAGTTAGGAGTACGGCAAACACCTTATTTCTTTGGTTCCTCAATATACATTTACCATATTACAATGTAGGCTATGTGTTACAGCACTACTTTTGGTGTCCCCCTCAGGAATTGCTCTTGAGAAAATTTCATGTAATTGTCCCCTCCAAAGTTGATATCAGATTTTCGCCAATGCAGTCAGCAGGGAACGGGTTAAGAGGAATTACTCATCAATGTTTCAATGAACGAATGATTGATTCATGTTCCCGGCTGCTGAAAGAAAGAAAATAACTGAAAGAGATTAAATGAGGACGAGCAGAGTGTTCTCTCTTTCGCTCGGTTGCTCCCTCTCACCCTCTCCCTATCCTGCCTCCCTCCCTATCTTTCCCTCATCCTCTCCCTCTCTCTAAATCACCTGGAGCAGTGAAGGGGGAAAATGTGTTACACAGCATAAAGCAAGAGTTGCATGGAAAGAGACTTTTAATCTGACAGCAGGCCTATTGGCTTATACACATGAGAAGGAGAGGGAGGGAGGAAAGGGATCTCGTCAGTTGCACAACTGAATGCATTCAATTGAAATATGTCTTCCGCAGTTAACCCAACCCCTCTAAATCAGAGAGGGGCTGCCTTAATCATTATCCACTGCGCCTGGGGAGCAGTTGTTGTTGGGGCTTAACTGCCTTGTTCAAGGGCAGAACGGCAGATTTTTACCGCCTCTGGGATTCAAATCAGCAACCTTTCGATTACTGGCCCAACACTCTTAACTGCTAGGCTACCTGCAGAGAGGAGAGGAAGGAAGGAGGAGTCATACCAGGAGGGGTCATACCAGATGGAAGGAGGGGTCAGAGCCTCCAGGGTCCTCCAGTCCATTATGGCTTATTTACAGCCGGCAGATGGCTGCCGTCCACAGGGGTCTTGTGGAATGATCTTCGTTAGATTTTTCCATAGGATGAATGCAGCTTTCGGCTGTGTGAATGCAGATTTGGCTGTTTGATCGCAAATCCGGCTGTAAATATTCAGATTTGTTTGAAATATACTGCAGTGGGAGAAATACAAACGATTAGGATGACAAGTGACGTGATCTATTCTTATTATATTATACAGACAATTTATTCTTATTATATAAACTTAACAGAAAACAGTGACGTTGTCACGTACGTCTGAAGGTTGAGACCAAGTCGCAGCGTGCGTAGAGTTCCACATTGTCTTTAATAGTGAAACTTACAACCAAAACAACAAAGAAATTAACCTCTATGGGCTAGGTGGGACGCTTGCATCCCACCTACTCAACAGCCAGTTGAATCCTGTGGCGCGTTATTCAAATCCTTAGATATGCTATTACTTCAATTTTTCAAAAATATGACTATTTTACACCATTTTAAAGATAAGACTCTCGTTAATCTAACCACACTGTCCGATTTCAAAAAGGCTTTACAAAGAAAGCAAAACATTAGATTATGTCAGCAGACTACCCAGCCAGAAATAATCAGACACCCATTTTTCAAGCTAGCATATAATGTCACATAAACCCAAACCACAGCTAAATGTAGCACTAACCTTTGATGATCTTCATCAGATGACAACCCTAGGACATTATGTTATACAATACATGCATGTTTTGTTCAATCAAGTTCATATTTATATCAAAAAACAGCTTTTTACATTAGCATGTGACTAGCATGTGACTAGCATTCCCACCGAACACTGCCGGTGAATTTACTAAATTACTCACGATAAACGTTCACAAAAAGCATAACAATTATTTTAAGAATTATAGATACAGAACTCCTCTATGCACTCGATACGTCCGATTTTAAAATAGCTTTTCGGTGAAAGCACATTTTGCAATATTCTCAGTAGATAGCCCGGCATCACAGGGCTAGCTATTTAGACACCCAGCAGGTTTAGCACTCATCAAAGTCAGATTTACTATAAGAAAAATGTTCTTACCTTTGTTGTCTTCGTCAGAATGCACTCCCAGGACTTCTACTTCAATAACAAATGTTGGTTTGGTCCAAAATAATCCATCGTTATATCCAAACAGCGGCGTTTTGTTCGTGCGTTCTAGACACTATCCTAAAGGCTAAATAAGGGTGACGAGCATGGCGCAATTCGTGACAAAAGAATTCTAAATATTCCATTACCGTACTTCGAGGCATGTCAACCGCTGTTTAAAATCAATTTTTATGCCATTTTTCTCATAAAAAAGCGATAATATTCCGACCGGGAATCTGCGTTTAGATAAACAGACAAAGGAAAAGAAAGCATTCGGTCGAAGCGGGCACGCGCCTAAGCCCATAGTACTCTGAGTGGCCACTTGCCAAAAGCGATAAAGTGTTTCAGCCAGAGCCTGCCTCAATATCGTTCAACGTTTTCCCTGGCTCTGAGACCCTATGGAAGACGTAGGAAGTGTCACGTTATTGCACAGATCCTGAGTCTTCAATAAAAAGAGCCAAGATGAAACACTACTTCTCAGACAGGCCACTTCCTGCTTGAAATCTTCTCAGGTTTTGGCCTGCCATAGGAGTTCTGTTATACTCACAGACACCATTCAAACAGTTTTAGAAACTTTAGGGTGTTTTCTATCCAAAGCCAATAATTATATGCATATTCTAGTTACTGGGCAGGTGTAGTAACCAGATTAAATCGGGTATGTTTTTTATCCAGCCGTGCAAATACTGCCCCCTATCCCCAACAGGTTAACAAACGTGCAGTAATGCAGTGCACTTGGCAACTAGACAAAAACAAGATCCCACAAAAACCCAGTGGGAAAAGGCTGCCTAAATATGATCCCCAATCAGAGACAACAAAAGACAGCTGCCTCTGATTGGGAGCCATATCAGGCCAACATAGAAATACAAACATAGATATACATTATCTAGAATGCCCACCCAAATCACACCCTGACCTAACCAAATAGAGAAATAAATAGGCTCTCTACGGTCAGGGCGTGACAGTACCCCCCCCCCCCCCCCCCAAATGTGCGGACTCCGGACGCAAAACCTGACTCAATAGGGGAGGGTCCGGGTGGGCGTCTAGACTCGGTGGCGGCTCCGGTGCGGGACGTAGACCCCGCTCTGCTCGCGGATCCGCCATCCTCAGTGGCAACTCTCTTTCGGGGGTTGTCGCCAAAAGCTCCGGACCGTGGATCGTCGCCGGAGGAACCGGACCGTGGATCGTCGCTGGAGGCTGTGAACTGGGAACCCCCACTGGAGGCTCTGAACTGTCGACCGCCGCTGGAGGTTCTGGACTGCCGACCGCCGCTGGAGGCTCTGGACTGCCGTCCGCAGCTGGAAGCTGGAGGAACCGGAGGCTCTGAACTGCCGACCGCTGCTGGAGACTCTGGACCGGGGACCGTCGCTGGAGGCTCTGGACTGCGGACCCCCGCTGGAGGCTCTGGACTGCGGATCGCCGCTGGAGGTTCCGGACTGCGGACTGCCGCTGGAGACTCCGGACTGCGGACCGCCGCTGGAGTCTCCGGACTGCGGACCGCCGCTGGAGACTCCGGACTGCGGACCGCCGCTGGAGACTCCGGACTGCGGACCGCCGCTGGAGACTCCGGACTGCGGACCGCCGCTGGAGACTCCGGACTGCGGGACCGCCGCTGGAGACTCCGGACTGCGGACCGCCGCTGGAGACTCCGGACTGCGGACCGCCGCTGGAGACTCTGGACCGGGGACCGTCGCTGGAGGTTCCGTGCCATGGATCGTCACTGGAGGCTTCTTGCCATGGATCATCACTGGAGGCGTCGTGCCATGGATTATCACTGGAGGCTCCGGGCCATGGGTGATCACTGGAGGCTTCGTGCCATGGATCATCACTACAGGCTCTGGGCCATGGATCATCACTGGAGGCTTCGTGCCATGGATTATCACTGGAGGCTCCGGGCCATGGATTATCACTGGAGGCTTCGTGCCATGGATCATCACTAAAGGCTCCGGGCCATGGATCATCACTGGAGGCTTCGTATGTGGAGCCGGAACGGGTCTCACCGGACTGAGGAGACGTACTGGCAGCCTGGTGCGTGGAGCTGCCACAGGGCGTACCAGGCTGGAGAGACGCACTGGAGACTGGGTGCGTGGAGCAGGCACAGGGCGTACCAGCCTGGAGAAACTCACTGGAGGCCGGGTGCGTGGAGCAGGCACAGGATATACTGGGCCGTGGAAGCGCACTGGAGGTCTCGAGTGTAGAGCTGGCACAACCCGTCCTGGCTGGATGCTTACTTTCGCCCGGCAAATGCGGGGCGCTGGCACAGGACGCACTGGGCTGTGAAGGCACACTGGATACACTGTGCGCAGAGCCGGCGCAGGATAACCTGGACCGAGGAGGCGTACTGGAGACCAGGAGCGCTGACCTTCCTGGCTGAATGCACCACCCTTCCTGGCTGAATGCCCAACCTAGCCCGGCAAATGCGGGGAGCCGGCAACGAGCGCACCGGGCTGTTAATGCGCACTGGAGAGACAGTGCGCATCACCGCATAACACGCTGCCTGACCGGTCACACGCTCCCCACGGTAAGCACGGGGAGTTGGCTCAGGTCTAAACCCTGACTCCGCCAATCTCCCCGTGTGCCCCCCCCAAACATTTTTGGGAGCTGCCTCTCGGGCTTCCGTCGTTGCCGTGACTCCCGGTCTCGTCGCCGTTCCTCTCTCGCTGCCTCCACCTGTTCCCCGGCAGGCTTTCGATTCTCTCCAATACTTCCTCCCAAGTCCTGTCTATTCTCTCCTCAACCTCCTCCAAAGACTAGGATGCCATCTCCTCCCGGGCACGCTGCTTGGTCCAGTTGAGGTGGGATCTTCTGTCACATACGTCTGAAGGATGAGACCAAGGCACAGCGTGTGTAGAGTTCCACATTCTCTTTAACTTCTATGGGATACGTGGGACACAGCCAGTGAAATATCAGGGCGGTAAATTCAAAAACAACAAAATGTCATAATTCAACATTCTCAAACATACAACTATTTTACATCATTTTAAAGATACACTTCTCCTTTATGTAACCACATTGTCAGATTTCAAAAAGGCTTTACAGCGAAAACAAAACATTAGATTATGTTAGGAGAGTACATAGACAAAAATAATCACACAGCCATTTTCCAAGCAAGGACATGTGTCAATAAATCTCAAAACACAGCTAAATGAAGCACTAACCTTTGACGATCTTCATCAGATAACACTCCTAGGACATTATGTTACACAATACATGTATGTTTTGTTCGATAAAGTTCATATTTATATCCAAAAACAGCATTTTACATTGGCGCGTGATGTTCAGAAAATGTACTTCCACCAAAAACTCTTGGTGAATGTGCACATCAATTTACAAAAATACTCATCATAAACGTTGACAAAATATATAACAATTATTTAAAGAATTATAGATAGACTGCTCCTGGATGCAACCGCTGTGTCAGATTTTAAAATAGCTTTACGGAGAAAGCACATTTTTCAATAATCTGAGTACATAGCTCAGCCATCACAGCGAGCTATTCAGACACCCGCCAAGTTCGGGGCAACCTAAACTCAGAATTAGTATTAGAAATATTGTATTACCTTTGCTGATCTTCGTCAGAATGCACTCCCAGGACTGCTACTTCCACAAGAAATGTTGTTTTTGTTCGAAATAATCCATAGTTATGTCCAAATACCTCTGTTTTGTTTGTGCGTTCAGGTCACTTATCCAAAGGGTAACGCGCGAGCGCAATTCGAGACACAAAAAGTCAAAATGTTCCATTACCGTACGTATTGCAATAATTTTCCAACCGGACAATAGTGTATTCATTCAAGGAGGAAAAGAAAAAACAGCATGCTCGCGGGAACGCGCATATCCAATCTCTTTGTCCTCAGGCAGACCACTCAGTAACTGAGCTCCTATACTCTGCCCAGAGACAGGAGAAGGCTCAATCCACTTTCTGAAGGCTTTAGACAGCCAATGGAAGCCTTAGAAAGTGCAACGTAACAGCACAGATACTGTAGTTTCGAAAGGGACTAGAAAGAAGAACTACATTTCTCAGATCCTACACTTCCTGGTTGAATTTTTCTCAGGTGTTTGCCTGCCATATGAGTTCTGTTATACTCACAGACATCCTTCAAACAGTTTTAGAAACTTCAGAGTGTTTTCTATCCAAATCTACTAATAATATGCATATTCTCGTTTCTGGGCAAGAGTAGTAACCAGTTTAAAATCGGGTAAGTTTTTTCATCCGGCCGTGAAAATACTGCCCCCTATCCATATCAGGGTAAATTGGGTACGTTTTTCATCCGGCCGTGAAAATACTGCCCCCTAGCCCAGACAGGTTAATATTGAAACTTACAACCAAAACAACAAAGAAATTAACAAACGTGCAGTAATGCAGTGCACAAGGCAAGTAGACAAAAACAAGATCCCACAAAAACCCAGTGGGAAAAGGCTGCCTAAATATGATCCCCAATCAGAGACAAGGAAAGACAGCTGCCTCTGATTGGGAACCATATCAGGCCAACATAGAAATACAAACATAGCTATACATAATCTAGAATGCCCACCCAAATCACACCCTGATCTAACCAAATAGAGAAATAAAAAGGCTCTCTACGGTCAGGGCGTGACAGACGTTCATACATTGCTAATGACAGGTTTGAACGTTGAGATACAATCCCATACAAACTCACCTGTTCTTCCAGGAGAGGTAGATTTCTGTACACCACTCACTCAGGCTAATGTTTACCCAGCATCTAAAATGGGTCAAGTAGTTTTTTTACTGCTCAGCAGCAATGTTTTTCCCATTGTGGATTTCTCACATTGATTTATTTTCTTCATAAGGACTTTGCAGCAGATGGGTTACATTTAGTGTGCTACTTTTGACCAGGTCCTATTGGGCTCTGGTCAAAAGTAGTGCACTACATAGGGAATAAGGTGCCATTTGGGATTCAGACGAGATTATGAGACCATGCCATTGACAGTAAGAAGGATGTCGATATTATATTGTCACGTCCTGACCAGTAAAGGGGTCATTTGTCATTGTAGTATGGTCAGGGCGTGGCAGGGGGTGTTGTTTTTGTGTGTTTTGGGGTTGGTTTATTTAGAGGGGATTTGTTCTAGTTTTCATTTTCTATGTTCGTTTTCTATGTGTGGCCGAGTATGGTTTCCAATCAGAGGCAGGTGTCTTTCGTTGTCTCTGATTGGAAGCCATACTTAGGCAGCCCTTTTTTCCTTTGGGTTTGTGGGTGGTTGTTTTCCGTATAGTCTATGTTACCTTACGGAACTGTCGTGTGTCATTTAGTTAATTTTTGTTTAAGCGTTCACTTTATACGTTAAATAAAGAAGATGAGCACTCAACACGCTGCGCCTTGGTCCAATCCTTCCGACAGATGTGACATATATAGTGGAGTGCCTCCATAACAAAGAGCTAGCCTTCAACCATGTCAGGTTTAATAGTAGCAGCACTACTGACATATATACGGCTATATATAAGCCCATTTACTACCCTGTCTCGTAAGAGAATTGATCGTATTTCTCATGAAAATATATTACAATTATTGTAACTTGTGTTTATTTGCTAATAGCTGCAATTTGCTAATAGCTGCAATTACAAAACATCTAAAGCCTAATTAATCAATAGAATTATGGGTGTGAAAAGAAAGCAAACAGAAAGTAACGAGTAAGTTGGTCAGGACTGTTTTTAAAAGGTTAATTACTTGAGTTTACTGGTTCTTACTTAAGTTTACTAAGTATTACTTAGTATTACTTAGTATTACTACTTATAGCAGCACGTGATATCATTGCTTAAACTGAGAGATAAATCCCTCTAGGAAGTTGCTTAAGCTACCCAATGAGAGAAGAACCAGGTCCCAGACAGTAGCTGTATATAAAACTCCCTGACTACATAATCTTAATCAGGTCTGGGAAAATAACCCACTCCTACTATAAATATGCCAGGTGGAGAAATGGCGTGGGATTATCCCACTGTCTGGGAATAGAATACAAGGGGCCATTTAAAGAGCTGTTCCTGGTAGTCGGCCTCTCAAGTAAGGGGCCCGTAATTGCTGAGTGATAATTGGCAGTTAAAACAGTATCACGCCTTAAGGCCCTGTGTAATCTATTTAAGAAAGCAGTGTGACAGATGCCTCGCTGACCCACTTTTCAGACCACTCTACGGAACAGCACTGTTAGGCACGTAAACGCACATCTAGAGCTGCCTGGCTGCATATCTGGTTGTGGCTGTCTGGGTGTCTGTCTAAAATGACCTTACTAAGAAATACAAATATAAATAAATACAAAATAAGTCCCCTTACTGAAACACCTAATAGTGTTGGGAACTTAATTATTCACATGTGATGTGCATGAATCAGAGATGAGATTGGACAACATAAAAAGGTTTAATACAATGCTTTGGAGATAGGGAGCAGATGTGGACCTCACCTGGGGGTGGCAGGTAGCCTAGTGGTTAGAGCGTTGGGCCAGATCAAATCCCAGCGCTGACAAGGTAAAAATCAGTTGTTCTGCCCCTGAACAAGGCAGTTAAGCCACTGTTCCTAGGCCATCATTGTAAATAAGAATTTGTCCTTAACTGACTTGCCTAATTAAATATTTATTAAAAAACTACAGTGTACCATTCAGTGGGTCTCACCTGTACCACGCAGTTAGAAGTTAATTTTGATTTGTTTACACCTGTTTTGAAAGAGGAATACAAATCCAGTGAGATTTGCGTTGACGCTGTGGTTCAGTTATTATGCAACTGCATCAATCAAGAAATGGGAAAGGCAATTCATCGGCTAACTAGCAGAAAATCACATCTAAACTAATTCTAAGAAGTGGAAACAGCAGTTATTCTACTAAATGCAAACCCAAAGCCACATTGTGTGGGCCTACATAAGCGTTCATGCACAAACCTCTACATTTCTATCAGTCTCTGTGTGATGAGTAACAGTAGCACGGGTTCCTAATGTGTGTGTGTGTGTGTGTGTGTGTGTGTGTGTGCGTGTGCGTGCGTGCGTGCGTGCGTGCGCGTGTGTGTCGTAAGCTCTGCATGGTTCATCTGAGGTGTGTTTTTGTAACAAATCGAGCGGTGGTTTGACAGTGAGATTAGTGGGCAGCGTGCCCAACGATGCCACTGGAGTTTCCTCTTGAAGCACTGCCAAAATGTCAGCCTTTATAGTGTGTGTCGTGATACCCCACTGGACTCTCTGTAATGTGAGTGAGTGTGTGTGTGTGTTCTTCCTCTTTAGGTCTGTAAATGTGTCAGAGTTTGCAAGGGTGTCTCTCGTTTCAGGGGATGTGTATGCATACTGTGTGTGTTGGTCTATTATCTATTATTATTAAGGTTTGGATTGTTCTCATAAAAGTATATGTCACAGTGTGTACTAGTTTGCTTGTGTGAGTGGGTGGGTGGATTAGTGGGCTAGTGAGTTTATAAAGACTCCAAAAGTACAGTACTGTACATTTGTTTCTATAGGCCTATTATGGGTGTTTTTGATTTCAGGGTGTGTTTGCGTGTCTGTGTTGGTAGGGCTACCCCGTTTGAACAGTTGCCGTGCTTCATCAACCTCAGAGAGAGCACATCTTGTCTTTTTGTACAAACGTTGAGCAACCATGATTAAGCAGCAAAACATACCCACTGTTTGATGTAACCTCTTCTGGCACCATTATGTCGATGCTGTGACCAAAACACTTTTTCTCAATCTGTGACAATGTTCTAATCACAATGGCCTGTGTACTAGTTTATCATGTCATTGTGATAGCTTTGTTTATAGTTTTTACCCCTTTTTCTTCCCAGTTGGTAGTTACGGTTTGGCCGGCATCTTGGCCAGCCAAACCCTCCCCTAACCCGGATGACTCTGGGCCAATTGTGCACCACCCCATGGGTCTATCGGTCACAGCCGACTGTGACACAGCCTGGGATCGAACCTGGGTCTGTAGTGACACCGCTAGCACTGTGATGCAGTGCCTCAGACCACTGCCCCACTCGTGAGTCCCCTTTGGTTATTATTTTTGGGGAACAGACTAATCGATTGATATCCAAACTTACAGGACATTGTATCATGAAAGTAATATGTGAAACCCTTTAAAAAGTTATATTTGTTTGTAGTCTTCAAAAAGGCCATTATTTCTCTGAGTGTTAGGGGACATTGAGAAGTTGGGGCACCCCGGGGCATTCACACACACACACACACACACACACACACACACACACACACACACACACACACACACACACACACACACACACACACACACACACACACACACACACACACACACACACACACACACACACACACACACACACACACACACACACACAGCTTAGATAAGCCATGTACATTCCCTTAATCATTAAGCCTGTGTGCCTCTTATTCTCCTGAATCCCTGCTGTACACTGCACTCTGCTCTGCCCCCACTCCCAGAGAGACATACGTTTCACCATGGGTTCACCCACATAGGACAGACACTGTATTATCTATGAGTTAACCCTCACACCTCAGGCAGGGTATGGCATGGTGTGCACGTGTAATCTAGTCTTAACCTAACAACACCTTCACTCCTCAGATGACACTTTTTGTCTGGAGTTATACTGCACCATATTATACTTGTTAAAAATATCAATTATTCACTCTATAGACCTTTGGCAAACTGAGGCGCACGTCCCAATGACGCTAACATGTAGTTTTTCATGCCATCAAGTTTGATTGGCATTATGAAATCTATAGCAATACAAATATCTCATAATAAGTAAAAGTGATTTCTACTTTGGATACAAGGGTAGCATGTAGGCCTACACATGTAGTATCTTAATTTGATCAATCTACTCCGCTGGAAATTCAAATGAGCCTCGTGATTTACATAAATTCACTGAAAACCTGCAGTTCTCTTTTTCTCACTAGATCTCACACCAATCAAAACTAATTTCACGAAATAAAGTATCACTTTTTTTTAATAATCAAATTCTCATGCTGTAGGAATACAATATTTCACAACTGCAACGAAACTGGTCAAATTAAGATCCTACACCTCTACTGCATGTGCATTACACAAAAAAGGCAGGTTATATGTTTCTCAGGGGATGGGTGATAGTTGTTAATATACTATAGGCTTAACCTTAAAAGACCTTTCACTCTTGTCACTGTTTAACAGAAACACACTATCTGGTGATAAACCCTATCTGGCTTGTAAAAAAAAGTGAAAAGCCACACTTTACATATGAGACCTTCATCCTACTTGATATAGATGTCAGTTCAACATCTGCAGTTTTTATTTACATTTGATTGAGTTACCAACTAATGTGAATTTGATGTGGAATTAACAAAACACACAACCATGTCATTGGATTTGGGTTAAACGTTGGGTGAAAAAAAGACAACGATTCCCAAATCAGTGGCGACCCGTCATTCAGGGCAGAGCCCCACCTGTTTTGAGACCCAACTTTTTAAGCCAAAAAATATAGAAATACATTATAATTTTTGGGGGGGGAGCTTGCCTGTTTTGCATGTTATTTTGACATTAATACACGTGACATATCAGTTTACAAACAATAAAAAATATAATTGAGTTAATAAAGCCGCATACAAACTTTTTTTTGCTTTCTAGAGTAAGGCAGCTCCAAAATGCAGGTGTTTCAGCCTAGCTCAGTGCTTTCTGTGGTGGTGGGGGCTGCCAGCAGAAAATAAGGAGCGTAGGGGTTGGTAATGTTCCCTAGTTGCGCTGTGATTGGCTCAGTGTTCTGTCACTCATGGGGACACTACGTCACTTCAAAATCTACAGGGAGAGCTCGAAAATTCAAGCTCCTTGGGTGCTGCCATAGACGTACATTAGAAGTGCCCATCCAAGAAGGCTCAAGGTCATTAGCCACAGATAAAATTATGCCAAATCACTTTATGTCTACAGTAGCTTTGATTGGACTGATCATGTCAACATCATACTTTCAAAATCTTAGCTAGCAAGCTAGCAGTCATCATCATGAATCAAGTCGACAATCTACTGGCTAATGCTTTTTAATCCTTGTCATATGAAGAGAAATAATGAAGAGAAATTATAGATAAAACGTATCGATGCTCATCGGCTATTGGACATAAACATTACACAACAAGTTGGAAATCGCAACAATGAGTGGTTTGGAAGGAATCAGTGGCTAACTGCAACCATTGCAAAGCAATCACTAGCATGCTATTCAGTAGAATGGGTGTGTGGTCCCAAGTCTGTGTTTAAGGGTCTCTTTTCCAAGCTTTAAAGGATAAACATTCAACATTTGCTGTGCTGTCAATCCAGCATGACTTGTGCCATGCTCAAAACAACTGGAAATTCAGAATTGGGAAATCTGACTTCAGTGAGTTCAAGACACCTGGGAACTCAGAAAAAAACAAGCACCGACTAGGAAAATAAGTTTTGCACAGTCATCCAACTCGGAATTGCAAGTCGGAAACTTGGGCCTCTTTCTAGAGCTCCGACCTGAACATCACTGAAGTCATCATGATTCAACCCTGAGTTCCCAGTTGTCTTGAAAGCACCATAAATCCAGAGAATGCCAGATTTTTGGCCCAGGAAGGACTGCCGCACCACCTTCCTGTTCAAGTGAGCACAGCACAACAAGGTGAGTGCAAAAATGTAATGTGTGCCGCTGCAAACATTATGTAATATGCCAGGGAGATATGTATACTGTAGCTAAGAAAGTAATACTAAGTGTATGTTGTGTAGTAAGCTGTTATTGCCCGAGTAAGAACGGCCCATATTCTGAATTCTGTTGTTGTACATTTAAAATGTCCAGGATTATGAGTACCCTACTGTAAAACACCACATTTCACTGCACTTATCCGGTGTATTTGATAATAAAACATATATACAGTACCATTCAAATGTTTAGACACACCTACTCATTCAAGAGTTTATCTTTATTTATACTATTTTCTACATTGTAAAATAATAGTGAAGACATCAAAACTATGAAATAACACATATGGAATCATGTAGTAACCAAAAAAGTGTTAAACAAATTGTCACATATCCCCCCGGTACTGCTGTTCATTCCTTTCACCAGCTCCAGATGTCTACGTCACCGGCCTTCTAGGCGTCACTGAACTGAATTCATTACCACTGGACTGTCTTGTCTCATTACACACACCTGGTTCCCATTCCCCCTGATTAGTAGGTGTATGTATGTGCCCTCTGTTCCCCATTGTCTTTGTCGGTTATTGTTACCATGTCCGTTGGTCCTGTGAGTACCTGTGCTATTGTATCGGCTTCCATGCTACGTGTTATTGTGCACTTGTTTTACGGGTCTCGTCCCGTGTATTATTTAGAGGTTTACACCTCGCTCTTTTGTTTAGGTGGTGAAAATAAACCCCCCTATTTCGTATTCCTGCACCTGTCTCCAATCATTAGACAACGTGACAGAATAACCAACCTCCAAAATGGAGACAGTAGGAAAGACCGAGCTGTCGACCATCATAGAGACAGTCCAGCATCAAGAGGACTGTCTCTCCAGACTCGGCAGCGCCATGGACAGCGTGCTGGCAACCATCCTGCGTTTGGAGCGTCCCACCTAGCCCAAAGAGGATTTATTAACCAAGGATGGCCCAGGACCAGGGCAGAGCGACGGCAGTCGATTATGTGGAGACGGATTCTTTCCTGGTGATTCCCAGAGAGATACAGGATGACAGGAACAGTTCTCTCACAGACACGGGCAAGGAGCTGTCCGTTGAGAGCGTTGGCATCGAGGGGTGAATCGAGTGGAACAGTGTCCAGGCCCAACTGGATTCCAACACCTCGTTCCAGGAAACTCGGGCGCCGACGAGAGGCGCCCGAGTCGATGAGGGCAGGCAGAGGAAAAGCCTGGCTCTGCCACACAAGGGTGTCATCTAGCAAGGGTCTGGGAGGAGATGGGCCAGCAATTTGGCACAACAGTATTTCCCCCACAACTGCCGAGCCACCTCCCTTAGCTGGCCACAGGGAACAAGTGGAGATGAAGTGATCAACCTGGCCATAGTATAGGCAGCTCCTAGTGCTGATTCGCCGCTGCCTCTCCTCAGGTGAGAGACGGGCCCTGCCGAGCTGCATGGGTTCAGGTTCTGGAAGAGACTTAGGAAGGGAGGCAGTCGGAGGAGGACCAAGCAAAGAAGCAGATGTAGTGATGGGGCATGCAACCCTACCTGCCCTCCCCCTCCGACGCTCACGGAGTGGATGTGGATGGCGAGGGAGATGAGCTCCCCGAGTCCATCCGGCTCATCCCTGGACACCAACTCATCCTTGATGGTCTCAGTCAGAGCTTGCTGAAATGCTCCCTGAAGGGCCTCCTCATTCCAGCCACTCTCAGTGGCGAGGGTGCGGAACTCGATCGCCATCTCAGCGACACCATGGGAGCCTTGACAGAGGGACAGGAGTCGTTTAGCTGCTTCCCTACCGCATACAGGGTGGTCGAAGACTCTCTTCATCTCCTCTGTGAAGCTGGAGCAGAAGGAGCAGATGGAGGACTTTCTCTCCCATACTGCCGTGGCCCAGGAAAGCGCTGCCCCCCGGAGGCTGCCGATCAGGAAGGAAATCTTGGTCCATTCATTAGCATAAGCGTAGGGCTATTGCTCGTATACTAGCAAACATTGTACCAAAAAGTCCTTGCAAGCTCCGGGGTTGTCATCGTAACGCTCAGGGGTCGGAACAAACGTCTCACAGGGCAGAGGAGAGGGACTCAGAGCTGGTTGCGAGTTCTGGGCGGAGGTTCAGCCCTGCAGGTCTGAAAGGCTCCATGAAAACTCCTTGATGTGCTCCAGAAGGGTTTTCAGGGCTTTGTCATGTTGCTCAAGCTGGGGGCCTTGGCTGGAAGGGTTTGGTGGAGAGGATCTGAGTTTGCTGGGTTCATGTCTTGGCCAGATCGTACTGTCACGTGGAACGGAACAGGTGAACCCTAAGAGCAGACTCAGACGAGGAGACTGGGATGAGGTAACCAAGGTATTTATTGAAACACAGGTGGAAGATGGGGTGCAGGCCAGGGGAAGCTTGGGCGAATTGCAGGAAGCCAGGGACACAGTGGAGTAGGTGGTCCAGGACAGAGTAGCAGGACTGATGAGATGTGGGACTGGAGACAGTGGCCAAAGTCAGAGCGGAAAGTCAGAACTGTAACGGAGAGGAAAACAGCGTCAGGCAAGGGAAAACAGGCATAACACGAAAACAGGATCAAAGCAGGAACAAACGGCTAAAAAACGCAGACTGACTGAGCCGAGGTTACGGTCTGGCACCGTGGAAGTGGCAGGGCTGAGTATTTGTAGAGGTCTTGATTATGGAACAGGTTGCAGCTGGTGGGGATCTGCTCTGCCTCCAGCACACCTGTCTCCGCCCACACACACACAGCCAGTGGAATAACAGCCAGTGGAATCCTGTGGCGCGTTATTCAAATACCTTAGAAATGCTATTACTTCAATTTCTCAAACATATGACTATTTTACACCATTTTAAAGGCAAGACTCTCGTTAATCTAACCACACTGTCCGATTTCAAAAAGGCTTTACAACGAAAGCAAAACATTAGATTATGTCAGCAGAGTACCCAGCCAGAAATAATCAGACACCCATTTTTCAAGCTAGCATATAATGTCACATAAACCCAAACCACAGCTAAATGTAGCACTAACCTTTGATGATCTTCATCAGATGACAATCCTAGGACATTATGTTATACAATACATGCATGTTTTGTTCAATCAAGTTCATATATATATCAAAAACCAGCTTTTTACATTAGCATGTGACGTTCAGAACTAGCATACCCCCCGCAAACTTCCGGTGAATTTACTAAATTACTCACGATAAACATTCACAAAAAACATAATTATTTTAAGAATTATAGATACAGAACTCCTTTATGCACTCGCTATGTCCAATTTTAAAATAGCTTTTCGGTGAAAGCACATTTTGCAATATTCTAAGTAGATAGCCCGGCATCACAGGGCTAGCTATTTAGACACCCACCAAGTTTAGCCCTCACCAAAGTCAGATTTACTATAAGAAAAATGTTATTACCTTTGCTGTTCTTCGTCAGAATGCACTCCCAGGACTTCTACTTCAATAACAAATGTTGGTTTGGTTCAAAATAATCCATAGTTATGTTCAAATATCCTCTGTTTTGTTCGTGCGTTCAAGACACTATCCGAAGTGTAAAGAAGGGCACGACGCGTTTCGTGACAAAAATTTCTATATATTCCATTACCGTACTTCGAAGCATGTCAACCGCTGTTTAAAATCAATTTTTATGACATTTTTCTCGTAAAAAAGCGATAATATTCCGACCGGGAAAGCGTGTTTACGTTCAAAGAGAGAGAAAATAAAAACATGGGGTCGCCTCATGCACGCGCATCAGTCTCATTGTCCTCTGATAGACCACTTACCAAAGGCGCTAATGTTTTTTAGCCAGGGGCTGGAATTACATCATTCAGCTTTTTCCCGGGTTCTGAGAGCCTATGGGAGCCGTAGGAAGTGTCACGTTACAGCAAAGATCCTCAGTTTTCAATAAAGAGAGTCAAGAAGAACAAGAACTTGTCAGACAGGCCACTTCCTGTAAGGAATCTTCTCAGGTTTTTGCCTGCCATATGAGTTCTGTTATACTCACAGACACCATTCAAACAGTTTTAGAAACTTTAGGGTGTTTTCTATCCAAAGCCAATAATTATATGCATATTCTAGTTTCTGGGCAGTAGTAATAAGCAGATTAAATCGGGTACGTTTTTTATCCGGCCGTGTAAATACTGCCCCCTAGCCCTAACAGGTTAAGTTCAGCTATCATTTACTCCTCATCCCAACCATCATCGAACAAATGCACTGGGCACAATACTTCACAAAACTGGACTTGAGGAGCGCCTACAATTTGGTGCACATTCGTGAAGGCGATGAATGGAAAATGGCCTTTTCCACGACCACGGGCCATTACGAGTATCTCGTAATGTCCTTCGGCCTGTCTAATGCTCCTTCAGTCTTCCAGGCCTTTATTAACGAAGTGTTTCGGGGCATGCTGGGATGGGGCGTGGTGGTTTATATTGATGACATTTTGGGTCTATTCTGCTGATCGCGCCCAGCATGTCTCATTAGTCAGGTCTGTGCTGGGAAGACTGTTGGAGCATGATCTATATGTTAAACAAGAGAAGTGTTTGTTTTTCCAGTGGCCTGTGTCCTTTTTGGTCTACCTCATATCCACGGAGGGAGTGGAGATGGAGGAGCAACGCGTCAACGCAGTCAGGTCATGGCCCATCCCCAACTCCATGAAAGTAGTCCAGCGATTCCTGGGGTTCGCTAACTATTTCCGGAGGTTCATCCGGGGCTTCAGCATGGTGGTCGTGCCTCTTACCTCCCTGCTGAGAGGAGGTGCCCAGCGGCTTAGTTGGACGGCGGAGGCGGAGAGTGTGTTCGAGACACAGCACGCTTCACCACTGCTCCCATGCTGGCACATTTTGACCCCTCACTTCCCTTCATCGTCGAGGTGGATGCCTCCGAAGTAGGAGTCGGGGCAGTGATGTCCCAGTGCACCAGGACCCCTCCAAAGCTGCAGCCCTGCGCCTTTTACTCCAAGCAGCTGAGCACCGCCCAGAGGAACTATGACATAGGGGACTGGGAACTATTGGCGGTCAAGAAGGCTCTGAAGGCGTGGAGGCACTGGCTGGAGGGGTCCAACAACCCTTCACTGGTGTGGACGGACCACCGCAACCTGGAGTACATTAGGGCAGCGAAGAGGCTAAACCCGAGGCAGGCCAGGTGAGCTCTATTCTTCGCCAGGTTCCACGCTTTCTTATAGGCCAGGTTCACCTCTATGACACAGAGGAGAGGGAGGGTGAGGAGACTCCCAATCTCCCTCCATCCCATATCATCGTGCCAGTGGTGTGGGACGTGGACTCCAACATACGGTAGGCCCTGCACACGGAAACCTGCACCTGCAGTGCTCGGAGAACCGCGTCTACGTGCCCACGGGTGTGCAGGACAGCCTCCTTGCCTGGGTGCACACGGCGCCTGTGTCAGGTCATCTTGGGATAAGCCGTACCATCGCCTGCCTGATGGAGAAGTACTGGTGACCCACCTTGGCTAGGGATGCCCAGGTTTACGTCTCTTCCTGCTCCATCTGTGCTCAGTCAAAGACACCCAGACACCTCCCTTATGGAAAGCTCCTTCCCCTGCCAGTTCCACAACGACCCTGGTCTCAACTCTCGGTGGACTTTGTCACTGACCTTCCCCCCCTCCCAGGGGAACACCACCGCTCTTGTCGTTGTGGACCGGTTTTCCAAAGCTTGTCACCTCCTTCCTCTGCCATGCAAACTGCGGAGGCTCTTTTTATGCATGTCTTCCAGCACTACAGGATCCCGGAGGACATTGTGTTAGATCGTGGCCCTCACATGTATGGAAAGCGGTAATGGAATGCCTGGGGGTCACAGTCAGCCTCACCTCCGGGTACTGTCCTCAAGCTAATGGGCAGGTGGAGAACGTCAGTCAGGAAGTGGGCAGGTTCCTGAGGTGTTACTGTCAGGACCGGCCGGGGGAGTAGTCGGCTTTTCTACCTTGGGCTGAGTACGTGCAGAATTCCCTCCACCACTTGTCCACTAATCTCACTTATTTCCAGTGAGTGTTGGGGTATCAGGCGGCCCTGGCACCTTGGCATCCGAGCCAGACTGAGGCCCCTGTGGTGGACGAGTGGTTTCGGCAGGGTGAGGAGACCTGGAGCGCTGCGCACACTCGTCTCCAGCGGGCTGTGCATCAGAACAAGGAACAGGCCGACCGCCACCGCAGTGAGGCGCCTGTCTTCTCTCCAGGCGACCGGGTTTGGCTCTCGACCCGGAACCTGCCCCTCTCCACCTGCGCTGCCGGAAATTGAGCCAGTGGTTTGTGGGGCCGTTTAAAGACCTAAGTAGGGTTAATGAGGTAACGTACCGTTTGCAACTCCCTGCTGATTACATTAACCAGATTTTTCATGTGTCTCTCCTCAGGCCAGTGGTGCCTGGTCTCTTCGCAGAGGCTGGACCCAGCAAAGCCCCACCTCCTCCTCTGGACATTGATATTATATATATTCGGTCAGTGAATTCCTGGATTCGAGGCGTCGGGCGGGGCGTCACCAGTACCTCATCAACTGGGAGGGGTACGGCCCAGAGGAGCGGTGCTGGGTTCCTGCGGTGGACATCCTGGACGCTTTGCTGACTAGGGATTTTCCCCGTCGGCGCCCTGACTGTCCCCGAGGCCGGCTTCCATGTGATTGTGCACTTGTTTTACAGGTCTCGTCCCATGTATTATTTTGAGGTCTCAAAAGGTTTTACAGCTGCACCATCGAGAGCATCCTGACAGGTTGCATCACTGCCTGGTATGGCAACTGCTCGGCCTCCGACCGCAAGGCATCTAGGACCTCTATACCAGGTGGTGTCAGAGGAAGGCCCTAAAAATTGTCAAAGACTCCAGCCACCCTAGTCATAGACTGTTGTCTCTGCTAAAGCACGGCAAGCGGTATCGGAGCGCCAAGTCTAGGTCCAAGAGGCTTCTAAACAGCTTCTACCTCCAACTATAAGACTCCTGAACATGGCTACCCAGACTATTTGCATTGCCCCCCCCCCCCCTACGCTGCTGCTACTCTCTGCTATTATCTATGCATAGTCAATTTAATAACTCTACCTACATGTACATATACCTCAATTACCTCGACACCGGTGCCCCCGCACATTGACTTTGTACCGGTACGCCCTGTATATACCCAGCTATTGTTATTTTACTGCTGCTCTTTAATTATTTGTTATTCTTATCTCTTACTTTTTGGGGGTATTTTCTTAAAACTGCATTGTTGGTTAAGGGCTTGTAAGTAAGCATTTCACTGTAAGGTGTATTCGGCGCATGTGACAAGTAAAATTTGATTTGATTTAAAGGACACCAATAATAAGAAGAGACTTGCTTAGGCCAAGAAACACGAGCAATGGACATTAGACCGGTGGAAATCAAATTTTAGATTTGTGAGATGCAGAGTAGATGAACAGATGATTTCCGCATGCGTGGTTACCACCGTGAAATATGGAGGAGGAGGTGTGATGGTGTGGGGGGGCTTTGCTGGTGACACAGTCTGTGATTTAAAAAAAAATTCAAGACACTCTTAACCAGCATGGTTACCACAGCATTCTGCAGCAATACGCCATCCCATCTGGTTTGTGTGCCCTTCCGAGGGGGAAGGTCTGTGACTAAGTCCACGGAGAGATGGGACCAGGGTCATTGTGGATCTGGCAGCGGGTGGAGTTTGCCATAGGGGAGGTGTCTAGGTGTCTTGCTCTGTGGGCAGGTGGAGCAGGAAGAGACGTAAACCCGGATGTCCCGGGTCAAGTTGGGCCACCAGTTCTTGGCGGAGAGACAGTTGATAGTAAGGGCTATACCCGTGTGCCCCGACACAGGTGCTGTGTGTGCCCAGGCGAGGAGACGGTCCTGCACATCAGAGTGCACGTAGATACGCCCCTCAGGACAGAGGGCGGGGGAGGGCTTCTGTCGCAGGGCTCGACGGATGTCCGCTTGCACATTCCACACGACAGGAGCCACAATGCAGTGTACTTCAAGTTCCTGTAGTCTGTCCAGACAAGGAATTTGTTGTTTAGCCTCTATGGGCTAGGCGGGACGAATTCGTCCCACCTACGTAACAGCCACTTGAAGCCTGTGGCGCGATTTTCAAAACCTTAAAAATCCTATTACTTCAATTTCTCAAACATATGACTATTTTACAGCTATTTAAAGACAAGACTCTCGTTAATCTAACCACACTGTCCGATTTCAAAAAGGCTTTACAACGAAAGCAAAACATTAGATTATGTCAGCAGAGTACCAAGCCAGAAATAATCAGACACCCATTTTTCAAGCTAGCATATAATGTCACCAAAACCCAGAAGACAGCTAAATGCAGCACTCACCTTTGATGATCTTCATCAGATGATAACCCTAGGACATTATGTTATACAATACATGCATGTTTTGTTCAATCAAGTTCATATTTATATCAAAAACCAGCTTTTTACATTAGCATGTGACGTTCA
Organism: Salmo salar; assembly: GCF_965601325.2. NCBI lineage: Eukaryota > Metazoa > Chordata > Actinopteri > Salmoniformes > Salmonidae > Salmo > Salmo salar. The sequence continues at coordinate 56,489,684 of NC_138305.1, read as the reverse complement.
GAACTAGCATACCCCCCGCAAACTTCCGGGGAATTCGCTAACATTTTACTAAATTACTCACGATAAACGTTCACAAAAAGCATAACAATTATTTTAAGAATTATAGATACAGACCTCCTCTATGCACTCGATATGTCCGATTTTAAAATAGCTTTTTGGTGAAAGCACATTTTGCAATATTCTAAGTACATAGCCCAGGCATCACGGGCTAGCTATTTAGACACCCGGCAAGTTTAGCACTCACCATAATCATATTTACTATTATAAAAGTTTGATTAACTTTTGTTGTCTTCGTCAGAATGCACTCCCAGGACTGCTACTTCAATAACAAATGTTGTTTTGGTCCAAAATAATCCATCGTTATATCCAAATAGCGGCGTTTTGTTCGTGCGTTCCAGACACTATCCGAAATGGTAAAGAAGGGTCGCGCGCATGGCGCAATTCGTGACAAAAAAATTCTAAATATTCCATTACCGTACTTCGAAGCATGTCAACCGCTGTTTAAAATCATTTTTTACACCATTTTTCTCGTAGAAAAGCGATAATATTCCGACAGGGAATCTCCTTTTCGGCAAACAGAGGAAAAAAAATCACAAAGGCGGGGGCGGTCGGGTCACGCGCATAAGCCCAGAGTCCCTTGATCGGCCACTTGAGAAAGGCGATAATGTGTTTCAGCCTGGGGCTGGGATGACGACATTCTGTTTTTTCCCGGGCTCTGAGCGCCTATGGACGACGTAGGAAGTGTCACGTTAGAGCAGAGATCCTTAGTAAAAGATAGAGATGGAAAAGAAGTTCAAGAAATGGTCAGACAGGCCACTTCCTGTAAAGGAATCTCTCAGGTTTTGACCTGCCATTTGAGTTCTGTTATACTCACAGACACCATTCAAACAGTTTTAGAAACTTTAGGGTGTTTTCTATCCATATGTAATAAGTATATGCATATTCTAGTTACTGGGTAGGAGTGGTAACCAGATTAAATCGGGTATGTTTTTTATCCAGCCGTGTCAATACTGCCCCCTAGCCCTAACAGGTTAGCACCCTCCAGCCAGTGCTGCCATGCTTTCAGTGTCCGTTTTTCCTCTCCAAAACGGACCTCACATGAGAGACATATTGCTCGCATGTAGTGGAGTACACCAAGATGTTGTCTATGTACACCACTACACAGCAACCAAACATGTCTCTAAACACCTCGTTAATGAATGATTGAAACACAGAGGGTGCATTTGTCAGGCCGTAGGGCATTACCCTGTATTCATAGTGCCTGGGGATGGTGCTGAAGGCTGTCTTCCATTCATCCCCCTCTCTGAAGCGCACCAGGTTGTTGGCACTGCGTAAATCCAATTTAGTAAGGTACTTAGCATCGTGCATCTGTTTGATCACAGTGGGTATGAGAGGGAGGGGATAACTGAATTTAACAGTAGCATTATTCAGTGTCAGGTAATCGATACAGGGGCGGAGAGGTGGATGAAAAAGAAGCTGGAGGCGGCCGGAGAGGTAGACGGACGGATGAATCCTTGGGCCAGCACCTCCTGGACGTAGGCCTCCATGGCTTCGGTCTCTGCATGCGAGAGAGGGTAGATGTGCCACCGTGGGAGGGTAGAACCAGACAGTAGGTTGATAGTGCAGTCCCATGGGCGATGGGGGGGCAGGCATGTGGAACGAGTCTTTGAAAAGGCCGTCTGTAGGTCCCGGTACTCCTCCGGGATAGGGACGTGGGTGACCTGATCCAGACTTTCCACGGAGGTGGCACAGATTGACAGAGAGACCGGTCCCCTGACACTCCTGCAACCAACCCAACAACCTCCTCTCTGTCCACGATATACTACAGGGTGTGCAGGAGAGTCTAAGATGAGTAAAGTGATGCGTTCATGGTGGTTGGGTGTAACTGTGAGGGAAATAGGAATTGTGGTCTGGCGTACCAGTCCTGTTCCTTGGGGATGGTTGTCTAGGGCAAGGACTGGGATAGGAGGTTATAAAGGGACTAGAGGAATATGTAATTATAAGGTCACTGACCGGTCTAGGAAATTGCCTGCAGCACCTGAGTCCACTAGGGCAGGACTCAGTGGGGGGCCAGGATAGTCAGGGAAGGTGACAGGGAGGAGGACGGGCTGGGTGAGCAGAGAAGAGCAAGGCACATCCACGCCTACCTGGGAAGGTGCAGGAGCGCTCCTCGGCCTGTCGCTTCCTCGCCCGGTTCTCCTTCTTGACAGGTGTTCCAGGGGTGGTCCGATTCCCCGCAGTAGGAGCAGAGACCTTGTTGATGTTCCTCAGGGGTAAGGTGTGTCGTGCCCACCTCCATGGGCTCAGTCTCACTGGACGTTCCTGGCAGAGACCCGAACCCCCGGGATGGGCGACGATGGGCACTCAGGAGAGTATCCAGGTGGATGGCCATGGTGATGAGCTGGTCCAGCGTGAGGTCCTCATCACGACAGGCCAGTTCGGTCTGGATGCCCGCCTGTAGCCTGCTGCGGAAAACCGTCAACAGGGTCTGGTTGTTCCAGCCAGTGGACGCAGCCACCGTCCGGAAATCCAGAGCGTACTCTGACGCTGTCCTGGACTCCTAGCGTAGATGGAAGAGACGCTCACCTCCCTCTCGGCCCTCTGTAGGGTGGTCGAAGACGGCACGGAAGAGTTGGGTGAAGCGCTGATAGGACAACACTTCTGGTCCGTCCCTCTCCCAGATGGCGTGCGCCCACTCCAGAGACCGGCCTGTCAGTACCGAGATCACTAAGGCCACCTTGTCCCTCTCGGAGGCCGTCCTGGCATGACGGGCCAGGTGGAGGTAACACTGCAGTGAAACCCCCTTCAAACCACTCTGGGAGGGGCAGGTGGACGTTGCTGATCGGACCGGGTGATAGGGTGGCTGGAATGACCACGGGGAGCTGGGAAGGTGGTGGTGTAGCCTGCAGTTGGCATATGGCCCGGAGCACCTCGTTCATGGTAGTCCCTAGGAGCTCCAGGCACGAGTCGTAGTGGTGGAGCTTCACTCCTACAGCAGAGGTCGGGATGTCCTGCTGCTTCCTGTTTTCTTGGGTCGGTCATTCTGTCACTGGTGTAGAGAGGAGTAGGCAGGAGGCAGTCGCAGGTTTAGAACTACTGAGTTTATTTAAGCACCATAGATCAAAGCAGGACGAAACCGAAACGCTGCTGTGCTCAAAATATATCTTCATAAACAAAAAGGCACAGGGCAAACCCAAAGTGCCAAATATGGAGTACTCGGGAAATAGTAGAAGAGATTCCGCTCAGGAAAACAAGTAACATTAGCAATGACAGACAAAGACAAATGGCAGAGGTAGTATATATACAGTGATAGAGTCGGGATTGGAACCAGGTTTGTGTAATGATGACGAGACAAGTCAGGGTTTGATGAGTGACGGGCGTTTGCCAGCAGTAGGTTCGGCAGCAGCTAGAAGACCGGCAACGCCGAACGCCTGAGATGGACAGGAGGGGAAGTCAAAGCGAAGGGGAGTGTGACAGGTTTTGGATGAGTTAGACCGCAGAGTGAAGGAAAAGCAGCCAACAGGTGCTCAGCATGTGTGGGAACTCCTTCAAGACTGTTGGAAAAGCTTTCCAGGTGAAGCTGCTTGAAAGAATGCCAAGAGTGTGCAAAGCTGTCAGGGCAAAGGGTGGCTACTTTGAAGAATCTCAAATATAAATGACATTTAGATTTGTTTGTTTAACACTTTTTTGGTTACTACATGATTCCATATGTATTATTTCATAGTTTTGATGTCTTCACTATTATTGTACAATGTTGGAAATAGTAAAAATAAAGAAAAACCCTTGAATGAGTAGGTGTGTCCAAAATTTTGACTGGTACTGAATATAAAACAATATATATATTTAAGTACGCAACATAACAATACCTTTCAGTCTCAACTGTCAGTCCCGAGGACAGACGTTATCAGTTAGTTACTTATTATATTAAGTATATGACTTATAGCCCACACCTGTTGAAGTAGGCCCATGTCAGGGGGTGAACTGAAGACGGATATTGATCAATGTTTGCCCATGTAGGTTGGACATGAAACCCTTGCCCTTAAAGATATACAATGACCTTGAGCATTCCCTTCATTGGCAACTGGGGGTAGGGTCTATATTAAAGAAAATGACTAGCTACTAACTTCCCTTTAGTATGTCATAAATATGAGGATTCCAGCATTTGCTGTGTCTGTTACTCAATTGAAATTGCATTGTAATTCAATTGATTAATAATATCACTTTCGTAAATTATCCGTTAAAGGGTTGAGAGAGAGAGAGAGAGAGAGAGAGAGAGAGAGAGAGAGAGAGAGAGAGAGAGAGAGAGAAAGAGAGAGAGAGAGAGAGAGATGTTATGAAGCACTGTCCAGCACATAAATCCCCTCCTATAGACTTTAGGGTCTTCAAGAGGTTTGGCCCACATTCAGTGACTCTTCTGAGAAACATCAATCACACATGTCTTTCTCAGCCAGACCCAGACACCCACTGTCTTATGTTACTGTACAGCAAGTCCCTGCACTTCTGGCTTCAGAGCAGTAACCCTCAAATAAATACCCTGGCACGTACACCAATCTGAAACAAAAACAGCCACCTTTTTAAGAGCCTAATAAAGTTGTTTAGTGATAATCACTCAGCCTGTCTGGTTGATTGAGGTATTTTGAGCTGTGGCAAAATGCCAGTGAGCTGTTTTGAATGCCAGTGTCAACTCTTTGATAATTTTAAATTATCCTTGGGAGAGAGGATATTAAGCCAGAGCTCTGCCAACTCACTGGAAAATAACTAACTGCAACAGCACTGGTGATGGCTGGAGCAAGGGAGGGAGGGAGGGAGGGAGGGATGAAGGGATGGTGGAGGGAGGGAGGTTGCAGTGTTGCGAAAGAGTCCAGGAGGAGGCTGCAGTGGGTTATGAGACAGTGAGCCCTTTTCTCTCCTCTGGGCATTCACTTTCCTCTTCTCCTCTTCCCTCTGTTATTTTCCTCTCCTCTGTTCTCTCCCAGCACCACTCCCTCTGCCAGGCTCTAGTAAATGTAAATAGCTCCATTAAGCCAGACGAGACACACAAATACACAGAGAGGAGGACTGGAAGGGGGCGGGGGGAACATTTACAAAAACATGTTTTCTACTGTTCTGGTAACGTGTAACAATTAATCTGGAGGCGAAATAAAGGCACACCTGTTTAGGCGAGGTGCTGGCTAGCGGAGTAGAACACTTGGAAAAGAAAAGGAGAGCTGTGTGTGGCTCTCCTTTTCATTTTCTAACTTGTACCAATTACCTCTTGTGCCCCCATCCTCTCTCTATCTGGTCTCCCAAATCTTCCCACAGGTCTAATTGGTGGGCCGTACTGGCCTTAAGGTCAACACTAAGTTACCTAACATACAGACACCTGCCCGGTGTCTTACTGCCACACACGGACACACACACACACACACACACACACACACACACACACACACCCCGTTTATTTTAGTATCCATGTGGGGACCAAACAATTGATTCCCATTCAAAGTCCTATTTTCCCTAACCCTTAACCTAACCCTTACCTTAACACCAAACTCCTAACCCAAATCCTACATCTAACCCAAATTCTAACCCTAATTGTAACCCTAACCCCTAAGCCTAAAATAGCCGACAAAATGTCCCAACTTGTCCGAATTTTCCTTGTTTTACTATCCTTGTAAGGACTTCTTCTAGTCCCCACAAGGATAGTGAAAACATAAACACACACACACACACACACACACACACACACACACACACACACACACACACACACACACACACACACACACACACACACACACACACACACACACACACACACACACACACACACACTCACTGTACTGTAGTGTACAAAACATTAGGAACAACTTCCTAATGTTGAGTTGCACCTCCTCAGAAGAGCCTCAATTCGTCAGGGCATGGACTTTACAAGCTCTCAAGCATTCCACAGGGATGCTGGCCCATGTTGACTCCAATGCTTCCCACAGTTGTGTCAAGTTGGCTGGATGTCCTTTGGGTGGTGGACCATTTTTGATACACACGGGAAACTGTTGAGCGTGAAAAACCCAGCAGCGTAGCAGATATTGACACACATAAAGCGGTGCACCTGGCACCTACTACCATACTCTGTTCAAAAGCACTTAAATATTTTGTCTTGCCCATTCACCCTCTGAATGGCACACGTGCACAATCCATGTCTCAATTGTCCCGAGGCTTAAGTATTCTTCTTTAACCTGTCTCCTCCCCTTCATCTACACTGATTGTAGTGGATTTAACAGGTGACATCAATAAGTAATCATAGGTTTCACCTGGATTCACCTGGTCAGTCTATGTCATGGAAAGAGCTGGTGTTTCTAATGTTTTGTACACTCAGTGTATAATCTAGTTCAATAGTACAACTTTATAAGAATACTATTACATTCAGCCTCATTTCCACAGTCTGACCCAAACTATCATTCTATTGATTATTAGCCAGCTGTACAGTCAAAACTGTATGAATATAGGTCCATTACCATTTCTACACAGTTTCGATTTGGTTTGGATGGAAAACATATGTCTGACTGGAACGGCCTCACAGCAAGAAACCCCAGCTTCGATGTAAAGCAACTCTCCTCTTGAACCCTGGAAACCGTCATCCATTACGACTTCTATAAAATCTGACAGAATGGATGTTTGTCTGGCAACTGTTAAAGGGATCGAGCACAGTTCTCTTTGAGGAGATTCCACATATGACACAGTGCCAGCTCAGTTCTAATATGGATGTTAATCTACTGTGTGTGTGTGTGTGTGTCCCTAAAAACAGTAAACAAAGCTATCGCACCACGATGACATGATAAACTAGTGGTACACCCAACAATGACAGGCCATTGTGATTAGAACATGGTCTGATATCATCCAAGATTGTCAACAGATTGAGAAAAAGTGTTTTGGTCACAGCATCGACATAATGGTGCCAGAATGTCAAACAGTGGGTATGTTTTGCTGCTAAATCATGGTTGCTCAACATTTGTACAAAAACGCAAATGATGTGCTCTCGCTCTAAAGTTGTTGAAGCATGGCAACTGTTCAAACAGGGTAAACACACACACCAACACAGACACATGCGAGCGCACAAATGCGCGCATGTAAGTGATAGAGAGAGAGAGTGAGAGAGAGAGAGAGGGCGAGAGCACCTGTGCCTTTACCAAGCCTGGGTTGCAGCTGCAATTAGTGGAGCAATCATGTCTATCTCTTAAAAAGTTTATCTTCACAACATGAACAGAAGTAAAGATACTCAAGTTGGTCATATGAGAACTGACAAACTCGCTTAAAAGAATGTTCAAGGACAAGGGCATCTGAGGACACAGTACTCCTGAGCACAATTACCAGACAAAAAATAAATAAATGGTCTTTGATGTTTTTAAAAAATATATATTTTCTCTGCTTTAAAGTGGCAATCTGGGATTGATACATCCATCATTTTTTAAAACATTTTAAATTATACTATATAGCCATTGATTCTTGAAGAATACAACTCAAAAATGCCTTATGAGCTTAGTTCAACTGTCTTACGACATCACAAGACGAACTAGAAGTTTGTTTTACATACTTTTCTGTAAACTATGTAATTGTTAACAAACACTGTGTTGCTTCCAAGTTTGCTTAAAACAAAAAATTATTTAGATCTCATGGATGTCAGTCCTTGCATCCAATGCTCTGTCTATGAATTTGAGTGGTAACATTTCAGCTCCTCAGTTGTAGAAATGCCTGGAAAAGCCATTGAGGAGTCATTTTGACTCCAACATTCTAACAGTCTAATAAATATATTTAATATATGCTATTGGACAAATTCTAATTTGGTTACGTTTAGGAAGGTCTTGGGTATCATTAGAATACAAAAAAGTGTATTATTTCAAATAATACAATAGCTTTTTCATGACTTTATTTCATTGTAGGCTCTCTGTTGCTACGTGTTAATGTGTGGAGTGCATGGAACAGTAGTTATTCTTGGAACTGTGATGTTTTGAAATAGAGCTCATCTCTTCAATTTTTAGTTATTTGGCAAAGGTAAGTGTTTTGGAAACCTCAATCTGCTATTTCTAATACTATATAGAAATCTAAATGTATTACCTTCATGTGACTCTGTAGATGGAATTGAAAAGTAACTTTTTTCCGCTCCAGGATAATAATTACGTCCTCTTTAAAACGGCTTAGAACACAAATTCTGTTTGTGACATTGAAATTCTAACAGAATACGTGTGTCCAATAGACTTATTAAGAAAAGTCAAGGATGGATGGGGTCCTGACTTTCAAAATTACAGAAATATTTCAATTTTGGAGTCAAAATGACTCGCTCAGACTTTCTAGTGTTAACAAAAAGTGGTGGGGTGCCCTCTTTGTTGTTCTTTAATCCCAGGTTGCCCCTATAAAAAGCTAGTAGCAGAATATTTATTTAAGCATACCAAGTACGGTATATGAGGACAACTCCCGATCCCTAAGTAGAAGCATCTTTAAAACCTGTTAGGGCTAGGGGGCAGTATTGACACGGCTGGATAAAAAACATACCCGATTTAATCTGGTTACCACTCCTACCCAGTAACTAGAATATGCATATACTTATTACATATGGATAGAAAACACCCTAAATTTTCTAAAACTGTTTGAATGGTGTCTGTGAGTATAACAGAACTCAAAAGGCAGGTCAAAACCTGAGAGATTCCTTTACAGGAAGTGGCCTGTCTGACCATTTCTTGAACTTCTTTTCCATCTCTATCATTTACTAAGGATCTCTGCTCTAACGTGACACTTCCCACGTCGTCCATAGGCGCTCAGAGCCCGGGAAAAAACAGAATGTCGTCATTCCAGCCCCAGGCTGAAACACATTATCGCCTTTCTCAAGTGGCCGATCAAGGGACACGGGCTTATGCGCGTGACCCCGAACGCCCCCGCCTTTGGGATTTTTTCCTCTGTTTGCCGAAAAGGAGATTCCCTGTCGGAATATTATCGCTTTTCTACGAGAAAAATGTCGTAAAAATTGATTTTAAACAGCGGTTGACATGCTTCGAAGTACGGTAATGGAATATTTAGAATTTTATTGTCACGAATTGCGCCATGCGCATGACACTTCTTTACTATTTCGGATAGTGTCTGGAACGCACGAACAAAACGCCGCTATTCGGATATAACGATGGATTATTTTGGACCAAACCAACATTTGTTATTGAAGTAGCAGTCCTGGGTGTGCATTCTGACGAAGACAACAAAAGGTAATCAAACTTTTATAATAGTAAATATGATTATGGTGAGTGCTAAACTTGCCGGGTGTCTAAATAGCGAGCCCGTGATGCCTGGGCTATGTACTTAGAATATTGCAAAATGTGCTTTCACCAAAAAGCTATTTTAAAATCGGACATATCGAGTGCATAGAGGAGGTCTGTATCTATAATTCTTAAAATAATTGTTATGCTTTTTGTGAACGTTTATCGTAAGTAATTTAGTAAAATGTTAGCGAATTCCCCGGAAGTTTGCGGGGGGTATGCTAGTTCTGAACGTCACATGCTAATGTAAAAAGCTGGTTTTTGATATAAATATGAACTTGATTGAACAAAACATGCATGTATTGTATAACATAATGTCCTAGGGTTGTCATCTGATGAAGATCATCAAAGGTGAGTGCTGCATTTAGCTGTCTTCTGGGTTTTGGTGACATTATATGCTGGCTTGAAAAATGGGTGTCTGATTATTTCTGGCTTGGTACTCTGCTGACATAATCTAATGTTTTGCTTTCGTTGTAAAGCCTTTTTGAAATCGGACAGTGTGGTTAACGAGAGTCTTGTCTTTAAATGGCTGTAAAATAGTCATATGTTTGAGAAATTGAAGTAATAGGATTTTTAAGGTTTTGAAAATCGCGCCACAGGCTGGCAGTGGCTGTTACGTAGAGGTTAAGGTTAGAGGTTAATAATTCTCTCAACTTATAAGCATTTGCAACATTTTCTCAGCATACACTATTATAGCCTTCCATCGGCTTAACCTAAATTCAAAAGGCATGTTGGGATTTCCAAAAAGATGCTTATGCCTGTCCATCGAAGTCGATGATGTCGTTGCTCCCAAATGAGGTTATTGTGGGGGGTTCTGTTTATGTCATTGCATGTGACTGTACAGGCCAATGTGAGACGCACATGGTTTGCCACATGAGGGGCAGGAGAATTCTCCACCAGAGAGGGGTGCCCCTGCTGCAAGCTGGTGTCATTGCAAACACTGTTCGGTTCTCCTCTCTGTGATTGTGTTCTGGAGGTATGTGACACCCAAGTGGCAGGTGGAATGCCAGGTATGGAGGGTTGGTTGCCAGAATCTCCAGATTTAAAGGCTTGATGTCACACCGCTTGAGGAGGGTCTTGGTCCTTGAAGCACTTCTTAGTCTTTGGTCCTTGGTCCTTGAGGGTCTTGGTCCTTGAAGTGCTTCTTAGTTTTTGGTCCTTTTATTGTCCCCCAGCAGATCTATATGCTGGGTTTAACGCTTTCTGATACCCATGCTGTTCTTTATTCCACTATGTTTGCTGATTTAGTGTTTCTCTCTTCCAGGAAGGGGCAGACTCAGCTGTACTGTAATGGACAGATACAGTGCCTTCGGAAAGTATTTAGACCCCTTGACTTTTTCCAACAAAAAAAATCTGCCTTATTTTAAAATTGATGAAATCGTTTTTTTCTCTCATCAATCTACACACAATACCCCATAATCACAAAGCAAAAACAGGTTTTTAGAATTTGTTGCTAATTTATAAAACATAAAAAACTGAAATATCAGATTTCATAAGTTCTCAGACCATTTACTCAGTACTTTGTTGAAGCACCTTTAGCAGCGATTACAGCATTGGGTCTTCTTGGGTATGATGCTACAAGCTTGGTACACCTGTATTTGGGGAATTTCTCCCATTCTTCTCTTCAGATCCTCTCAAGCTCTGTCCGGTTGGATGGGGAGCATTGCTGCACAGCTATTTTCAGGTCTCTCCAGAGGGCTCTGGCTGGGCCACTTAAAGACATTCAAAGACTTGTCCAGATGCCACTCCTGCGTTGTCTTGGCTGTGTGCTTAGGGTCGTTGTCCTTTTGGAAAGTGAACTTTCGCCCCAGTCTGATGTCCTGAGTGCTCTGGAGCAGGTTTTCATCAAGGATCTCTCTGTACTTTACTTCGTTCATCTTTCCTTCGATCCTGACTAGTCTCCCAGTCCCTGCCGCTGAAAAATATCCCCACAGCATGATGCTGCCACCACCATGCTTCACCGCTCTTGGTCACCTCCCTGACAAAGCCCCTTCTCCCCCTATTGATCAGTTTGGCCGGGCGGCCAGCTCGAGGAAGAGTCTTGGTGGTTCCAAACTTTTCCCATTTAAGAATGTCGGAGCCCACTGTGTTCTTCTGGACCTTCAATGCTGCAGAAATGTTTTGGTACCCTTCCCCAGATCTGTGCCTCGCCACAATCCTGTTTCGAAGCTCTACAGACAATGGCTTGGTTTTTGCTCTGACATGGACTGTCAACTGTGGGACCTTATATAGACAGGTGTGTGACTTTCCAAATCACATCTAATCAATTGAATTTACCACAGGTGGACTCCAATCAAGTTGTAAAAACATCTCAAGGATGATCAATCCTGAGCTCAATTTCAAGTCTCATAGCAAAAGGTCTGAATACTTACGTAAATAAGGTATTTCTGTTTTTTAAAGGACATTTAATGTTATGAATATGCATGGAAAGGGTGATTGTGTGAGTGGCTGTTGTGAAAAAAGACATTAGTAGAAGATCCTGCTTTCAAATGACATTAGTGTTGATCCAATATTTTTTTATTAAGCTATTTTCCCCTGAACCATATGGTCTATCCACTAGAAACTCATGTACAATATAAACACAGATAGGGGTGGAAGGTTGCTGGTTCAAGTCCTGTACCGGGCGACACAAAAATGGGAATGGATCTGAACTGGGAGCTAGAAGGCTGCTGGTCTCAGATTCCATGTGCGCTTGTCCTGCCACTGTGCGCTTGAGCAAGGCAGTTAATCCTCCACAATCCAATTGCGCTGCACTGTGCCTCTCAATGTGTGTGTGTATATATATATATATATATATATATATATATATATATATATATATATATATATATATATATATATATATATATATATATATATATACAGTGCCTTGCGAAAGTATTCGGCCCCCTTGAACTTTTCGACCTTTTGCCACATTTCAGGCTTCAAACATAAAGATATAAAACTGTATTTTTGTGTGAAGAATCAACAACAAGTGGGACACAATTATGAAGTGGAACGAAATTTATTGGATATTTCAAACTTTTTTAACAAATAAAAAACTGAAAAATTGGCCGTGCAAAATTATTCAGCCCCTTTACTTTCAGTGCAGCAAACTCTCTCCAGAAGTTCAGTGAGGATCTCTGAATGATCCAATGTTGACCTAAATGACTAATGATGATAAATAGAATCCACCTGTGTGTAATCAAGTCTCCGTATAAATGCACCTGCTCTGTGATAGTCTCAGAGGTCCGTTTAAAGCGCAGAGAGCATCATGAAGAACAAGGAACACACCAGGCAGGTCCGAGATACTGTTGTGGAGAAGTTTAAAGCCGGATTTGGATACAAAAAGATTTCCCAAGCTTTAAACATCCCAAGGAGCACTGTGCAAGTGATAATATTGAAATGGAAGGAGTATCAGACCACTGCAAATCTACGAAGACCCGGCCATCCCTCTAAACTTTCAGCTCATACAAGGAGAAGACTGATCAGAGATGCAGCCAAGAGGCCCATGATCACTCTGGATGAACTGCAGAGATCTACAGCTGAGGTGGGAGACTCTGTCCATAGGACAACAATCAGTCGTATACTGCACAGATCTGGCCTTTATGGAAGAGTGGCAAGAAGAAAGCCATTTCTTAAAGATATCCATAAAAAGTGTCGTTTAAAGTTTGCCACTAGCCACCTGGGAGACACACCAATCATGTGGAAGAAGGTGCTCTGGTCAGATGAAACCAAAATCGAACTTTTTGGCAACAATGCAAAACGTTATGTTTGGCGTAAAAGCAACACAGCTCATCACCCTGAACACACCATCCCCACTGTCAAACATGGTGGTGGCAGCATCATGGTTTGGGCCTGCATTTCTTCAGCAGGGGCAGGGAAGATGGTTAAAATTGATGGGAAGATGGATGGAGCAAAATACAGGACCATTCTGGAAGAAAACCTGATGGAGTCTGCAAAAGACCTGAGACTGGGAGGGAGATTTGTCTTCCAACAAGACAATGATCCAAAACATAAAGCAAAATCTACAATGGAATGGCTCACAAATAAACATATCCAGGTGTTAGAATGGCCAAGTCAAAGTCCAGACCTGAATCCAATCGAGAGTCTGTGGAAAGAACTGAAAACTGCTGTTCACAAACGCTCTCCATCCAACCTCACTGAGCTCGAGCTGTTTTGCAAGGAGGAATGGGCAAAAATGTCAGTCTCTCGATGTGCAAAACTGATAGAGACATACCCCAAGCGACTTACAGCTGTAATCGCAGAAAAAGATGTCGCTACAAAGTATTAACTTAAGTAAAGGGGCTGAATAATTTTGCACGCCCAATTTTTCAGTTTTTTATTTGTTAAAAAAGTTTGAAATATCCAATAAATTTCATTCCACTTCATGATTGTGTCCCACTTGTTGTTGATTCTTCACAAAAAATTACAGTTTTATATCTTTATGTTTGAAGCCTGAAATGTGGCAAAAGGTCGAAAAGTTCAAGGGGGCCGAATACTTTCGCAAGGCACTGTATATATATAGTACCAGTCAAAAGTTTGAACACACCTACTCATTCAAGGGTTTTTCTTTATTTTTACTATTTTCTTAATTGTAGAATAATAGTGACGACATCAAAACTATGAATAACACATACAGTGGTTCTTCTTGTAACATAGTATATGGGATTGATTTTAAGAAATGTAGCTTCATTAATTTGATTAATATTATGGTGTTTCTATTCCAAGAAAAATTCCAAGAAAATATGGCGCAGTACAAGGTGACCGGTCGGGAGTAGGCTACTAAGAGCAAAATAATCCTAACATTTCCACCCCCTGATTGTAGTCTAACCAATACTCAAACGGAGATTCAGTGAAAATAAATGTCTCATTGATTTATCAAGACCAGTCCCCATGCTTGTCTCAGAGCGGCGTGAAACGGTGCTGAAATAGTTGACCACACGCAGGTAGGCTATTGCTTCAAATCCTATTGCTTCTATCTTCAATATGCTTTAAATGCCACAATTTCACAAATAATTGAACACACACAATTCTTAAAACTCTGAGAAGGGTAATAGGAGCTGATCTGCACTGCATATTAAACTGACGTTCTTATTGCTATATTGCACGTGTCTCTGTGTGTGTTTCGATCCTCTCTCTCATATATATATATACACACACACACACACTCTACAGGATTGGTGGGTCCCCTACGGGACGGTTGAGCTAACGTAGGCTAATGTGATTAACAAGAACATTTCCCAGGACATAGACATATCTGATATTGGCAGAAAGCTTAAATTCTTGTTAATCTAAATGCACTGTCCAATAGTAGCTATTACAGTGAAAGAATATCATGCTATTGTTTGAGGAGAGTGCACAGTTATGAACTGTAAAGTATATTAATAAACCAATTAGGCACATTTGGGCAGTCTTGACAAAACATTTTGAACAGAATTGCAATGGCTCATTGGATCAGCCTAAAACTTTGCAAACACACTGCTGCCATCTAGTGGCCAAAATCTAAATTGCGCCTTGTCTGGAATAATACATTGCCTTTCTCTTGCATTTCAAAGATGGTGGTACAAAAAAAATGCACAAAATGCATGGTGTTTTCTTTGTATTATCTTTTACCAAATCTAATGTGTTATATTCTCCTACATTCATTTCACATTTCCACAAACTTCAAAGTGTTTCCTTTCAAATGGTATCAAGAATATGAATATCCTTGCTTCAGTTCCTGAGCTACATGCCTGGGCCTGCAGTACACAAAGGTCCTTGTTTGTCAGACGAATCATTGGGTCGAAACTACAGAACAGCACAAAACAAGAGAACACACATATGTTGACTCTGCCTGTCGGAGGTGGAGTTCCAGAGCTCACAGGTGTGCCTGACTCTCCGCCAATACCGCCTGGCTCTGGACCAATGCATCAGCTGTCGCCCGTATCTCTGCCCTCAGAGAATGTTTCTCTTTCTGCTGGTCTGCCTTCATTGACTCGATCTCGGTCTTCAAAGTTTGAATCTGATCCATGTGCACCTTCATCAGGTGAGCAGAATGGTATTGCCCTGAGCCCTCATCAATTACAGTGGCCTATGATAGAAATGGTAGAACAATGAAGAATGAAAAGTGCCTCCAACACACAAATGCTGCGTACAGAAACACATTTTAAGAATCTAGCAAAACTAACCGCTTTCTTGGGAACCATGCGTTTTTTTCAGTGCGGCCCGTTGTCCAGCCCTTTGTCCACTTCACGGATGGTTGTCGGCATGGTTGTATGCTCTGTGAAAACACATACACGTTTTTAGTACACAATTATCGATTTTATTACACAGTATGCCTACATATAGGCTATATACATTTTTTTAAAGAAAATGCACTGAAACCAAAATATCTTTAGTTTTGGTGATCCTCTCAGCTCCGGCTCATTTTCAAGTCCTCTGGTGGTTACAGTCCTAACACTGGAACGGGTAGTCACCCTGACGCCCAGGTTTGCATTGCAAATGAGGGCATAAACAGGGTCAAGACATCAGCAGAGGAAGCAGACCTTTATGTAGTATATTAAAGGTTAAATAAAAATTAATAAATAAAAGACCTACAACACCTACGGTACGCCTACAATATATACAATTTTTTCCCCTAGGTCTCCTGATTTAAACCCAATCGAACTTGTTTGGCGTCAACTGAAAACATTCATCCGTAACGATACAATTCTCCCCATACCCTCCTTCTTGGCAAGAGTCTATTGTCCTGCTAATAGCCCATAATGGTGGATGGATGGCTTATTTTGTATTCCAATGTATTGAATGAATGTATTAATTACAGTCATTTACCATTCTCATTCTCGGACTGGAAACGTTTCTTGCAGAGTTCACAATCTCATTTTCAAGTCCTTGTTTAAAAAATAATGACATTTTGGAGAGGATTTCATTTTCAAATAACTGAAAGTAAGCGGTTGTAATCTTTAATTCTTCATTTCTGCCATCCGAATTCATATTCATTATATAAATAGGCCCATGTGCACCTTCATCAGAGTGTGCAAAGCTGTCATCAAGGCAAAGGGTGGTACTTTGAAGAATCTCAAAAAATATATATATATTTACATTTATTTAGTACTTTTTTGGTTACTACATGATTCCATATGTGTTATTTCATAGTTTTGATGTCTTTACTATTATTACACAATGTATACAATAATAAAAATATTGATAGCATCCCCAAACCATCCCACTACCACCACTATGCTTGACAGTTGGTTTAAGGTTCTTACTGTGGAAAACAGTGTTTGGTTTTCACCAGGCATAATGGGACCCATGTCGTCCAAAAAGTTATACTTTTGACTCATCCGTCCATAGAACATTCTTCCAAGAGTCTTGGTGTTCATCCAGGTGCTTTTTGGAAAACTTGAGTTCACTTTTTGGATGACATGGGTGCCATTACATCTGGCAAAAACAAAACACTTTATTCCACAGTAAGAACCTCATACCAACGGTCAGGCATGGTGGTGGTAGTGGGATTCTTTGGGGATGCTTTGCTGCCTCAGGGAATTCTATAGGAGAATGTCAGGTCATCCGTTTCTGAGATGAAGTTGAAGTGCAGCTGGTTCATGCAGCAAGACAATGATCCAAAACACACAATTAACACACAATTGAGTGTAAGGGGGCAATGCAGGAGTGGCTTCTGGACAAGTGTCTGAATGTCCTTGAGTGGCCCAGCCAGAGCCTGGACTTGAACCCGATCAAACATCTCTGGAGAGAGACCTGAAAGTAGTAGACCTGAAAGTAGTGTAATTTAAACATTTAAAAATGCACAGTGTAGGTTGGAAAAAGTATGTGAAACCCTAGTCTAATGACTTCTCCAAAAGCTAATTGGAGTCAGGAGTCAGCTAACCTGGAGTCCAATCAATGAGATGAGATTTGTCTCTGCTGGGCAGGTACGTGAACTCTTGGAGAAGCATAAAGTTTTACATAAGGAAATGATACTTCAGCAGGAAATAACTTTAAAAGCTTCACACAAATGATCATGGAGTCTACCAACAAACGGCTGGACGACCTAACTAAAGATGTACAAGACATTAAAACAAGCCTTCAGTTCACACAGAAGGATGTGGATGTATTGAAGAACACACAGGATTCACTTTCCAGAAACTGTTCCTCTTTTTTTTCTTTTTTTTCTCCACCTTTATTTAACCAGGTAGGCTAGTTGAGAACAAGTTCTCATTTGAAACTGCGACCTGGCCAAGATAAAGCAAAGCAGTTCGACACATACAAAAACACTGAGTTACACATGGAATAAACAAACATACAATCAATAATACAGTAGAAAAATCTATTTACAGCATGTGCAAATGAGGTAGGATAAGAGAGGTAAGGCAATAAATAGGCCATGGTGGCAAAGTAATTATAATATAGCAATTAAACACTGGAATGGTAGGATGTGCAGAAGATGAATGTGCAAGTTGAGATACTGGGGTGCAAAGGAGCAAAATAAATAAATACAGTATGGGGATGGGCTATTTACAGATGAGCTATGTACAGGTGCAGGGATCTGTGAGCTGCTCTGACAGCTGGTGCTTAACCTGTTGGGGCTAGGGGGCAGTATTTGCACGGCCGGATAAAAAACGTACCCGATTTAATCTGGTTACTACTCCTGCCCAGTAACTAGAATATGCATATAATTATTGGCTTTGGATAGAAAACACCCTAAAGTTTCTAATACTGTTTGAATGGTGTCTGTGAGTATAACAGAACTCATTTGGCAGGCCTGTCTGACCATTTCTTGCCCTCCTTGATCATCTCTAACAAATACAGGGGATCTCTGGCATGACGTGACACTTCCTACGGCTCCCATGGGCTCTCAGAAGGCGGGAAAAAGCTGAACGATGTAATTCCATCCCCAGGCTGAAACACATTAGCGCGTTTGGCAAGTGCTCTATCAGAGGGCCATTAGACTGAGGCTCGTGCATGAGGGGATAGCATGCTTTTACTTTCACTCTCTTTGTAATAAAAAATGATTTCCCGGTCGGAATATTATCGCTTTTTTACGAGAAAAATGGCATAAAAATTGATTTTAAACAGCGGTTGACATGCTTCGAAGTACGGTAATGGAATATTTAGAATGTTTTTTGTCACGAAACGTGTCGGGCGCGTCACCCTTCTTTACCCTTTCGGATAGTTTCTTGAACGCACAAACAAAACAGAGGATATTTGAACATAACTATGGATTATTTTGAACCAAACCAACATTTGTTATTGAAGTAGAAGTCCTGGGAGTGCATTCTGACGAAGAACAGCAAAGGTAATAACATTTTTCTTATAGTAAATCTGACTTTGGTGAGTGCTAAACTTGCTGGGTGTCTAAATAGCTAGCCCTGTGATGCCGGGCTATCTACTTAGAATATTGCAAAATGTGCTTTCACCGAAAAGCTATTTTAAAATCGGACATAGCGAGTGCATAGAGGAGTTCTGTATCTATAATTCTTAAAATAATTGTTATGTTTTTTGTGAACGTTTATCGTGAGTAATTTAGTAAATTCACCGGAAGTTTGCGGGGGGTATGCTAGTTCGGAACGTCACATGCTAATGTAAAAAGCTGGTTTTTGATATAAATATGAACTTGATTGAACAAAACATGCATGTATTGTATAACATAATGTCCTAGGATTGTCATCTGATGAAGATCATCAAAGGTTAGTGCTGCATTTAGCTGTGGTTTGGGTTTATGTGACATTATAATGCTAGCTTGAAAAATGGGTGTCTGATTATTTCTGGCTGGGTACTCTGCTGACATAATCTAATGTTTTGCTTTCGTTGTAAAGCCTTTTTGAAATCGGACAGTGTGGTTAGATTAACGAGAGTCTTGTCTTTAAAATGGTGTAAAATAGTCATATGTTTGAGAAATTGAAGTTTTTGCATTTTTGAGGTATTTGAATATCACGCCACGGGATTACACTGGTTGTAATAGTAGAATAGAATAGTATGTATCAGTCTCTCACCGTTGCTGCTTGTTATAGACCACCCTCTGCCACCAGCTGTGCCCTGGACACCATATGTGAATTGATTGCCCCCCATCGATCTTCTGAGCTCGTGCTGCTAGGTGACCTAAACTGGGACATGCTTAACCTGTTATGGCTAGGGGGCAGTATTTTCACGGCCAGATAAAAAACGTACCCGATTTAATCTGATTATTACTCCTGCCCAGAAACTAGAATATGCATATAATTATTAGCATTGGATAGAAAACACTCCAAAGTTTCTAAAACTGTTTGAATGGTGTCTGTAAGTATAACAGAACTAATTTGGCAGGCCAAAACCTGAGAAGATTCCTTACAGGAAGTGGCCTGTCTGACCATTTCTTGCCCTTCTTGATTATCTCTATCCATTACAGGGGATCTCTGCTGTTACGTGACACTTCCTACGGCTCCCATGGGCTCTCAGAAGGCGGCAAAAAGCTGAATCGTGGCTTTGCAGGCTCTGGCTGAAAAAAAGTAGCGCGTTTGGATAGTGGCTGGTCACAGTACTGTAAGACTCAGGCTCGTGCACGAGGGGATCCCATGTTTTTATTTTCTCTCTCTTTGTACGTATACACGCTTTCCCGGTCGGAATATTATCGCTTTTTTACGAGAAAAATGGCATAAAAATTGATTTTAAACAGCGGTTGACATGCTTCGAAGTACGGTAATGGAATATTTTGAAATCTTTTGTAACGAAATGCGTCGTGCTCGTGACCCTTATTTACACTTCGGATAGTGTCTTGAACGCACGAACAAAACGCCGCTATTTGGATATAACAATGGATTATTTTGAACCAAACCAACATTTGTTATTGAAGTAGCAGTCCTGGGAGTGCATTCTGACGAAGAACACCAAAGGTAATCAAACTTTTCTAATAGTAAATCGGAGTTTGGTCAGGGCTAAACTTGGTGGGTGTCTAAATAGCTAGCCGTGATGGCTGGGCTATCTACTCAGAATATTGCAAAATGTGCTTTCACCGAAAAGCTATTTTAAAATCGGACACCTCGATTGCACAAAGGAGTTCTGTATCTATAATTCTTAAAATAATTATGTTTTTTGTGAACGTTTATCGTGAGTAATTTAGTAAATTTACCGGATTTCAATTCACCGAAATTCATGCTAGTTCTGAACGTCACATGCTAATGTAAAAAGCTGTTTTTTGATATAAATATGAACTTGATTGAACAAAACATGCATGTATTGTATAACATAATGTCCTAGGTGTGTCATCTGATGAACATCATCAAAGGTTAGTACTGCATTTAGCTGTGGTTTTGTTTTTTGTGACATTATATGCTAGCTTGAAAAATGGGTGTCTGATTATTTCTGGCTGGGTACTCTGCTGACATAATCTAATGTTTTGCTTTCGCTGTAAAGCCTTTTTGAAATCGGACAGTGTGGTTAGATAAAGGAGAGTCTTGTCTTTAAAATGCTGAAAAATAGTCATATGTTTGAAAAATTGAAGTTTTTGTATTTTTGAGGAATTTGTAATTCGCGCCACGCCTATCATTGGATATTGGAGCAGGTGTTCCGCTAGCGGAACGTCTAGATGTAAGTTAACACCCCGGCCATCCTACAATCTAAGCTTGATGCCCTCAATCTCACACAAATGATCAATGAACCTACCAGGTAGAACCCCAAATCCGTAAACACGGGCACCCTCATAGATATCATCCTAACTATCTCGCCCTCCAAATACACCTCTGCTGTTTTCAACCAAGATCTCAGCGATCACTGCCTCAATGCCTGCATCCGTAACGGGTCTGCGGTCAAACGACCACCCCTCATCACTGTCAAACGCTCCCTAAAACACTTCAGCGAACAGGCCTTTCTAATCGACCTGGCCGGGGTATCCTGGAATGACATTGACCTCATCCCGTCAGTAGAGGATGCCTGGTTATTCTTTAAAAGTGCCTTCCTCATCATCTTAAATAAGCATGCTCCATTCAAAAAATGTAGAACTAGGAATAGATATAGCCCTTGGTTCACTCTAGACCTGTCTGCCCTTGACCAGCACAAAAACATTCTGTGGCGTTCTACATTAGCATCGAATAGCCCTCGTGATATACAACTTTTCAGGGAAGTTAGGAACCAATATACACAGGCAGTTAGGAAAGCTAAGGCTAGCTTTTTCAAATAGAAATTTGCATCCTGTAGTACAAACTCAAAAAAGTTCTGGGACACTGTAAAGTCCATGGAGAATAAGAGCACCTCCTCCCAGCTGCCCACTGCACTGAGGCTAGGCAACACTGTCACTACCGATAAATACACAATAATTGAGAATTTCAATAAGCAATTTTCTACGGCTGGCCATGCTTTCCACCTGGCTACCCCTACCCCGGTCAACAGCCCTACGCTCCCCACAGCAACTCGCCCAAACCTCCTCCACTTCTCCTTCACCCAAATCCAGATAGCTGATGTTCTGAAAGAGCTGCAAAATCTGGACCCCTACAAATCATCCGGGCTAGACAGTCTGGACCCTCTCTTTCTAAAATTATCTGCCAAAATTATTGCAACCCCTATTACTAGCCTGTTCAACCTCTCTTTTGTATCGTCTGAGATTCCCATAGATTGGAAAGCTGCCGCGGTCATCCCCCTCTTCAAAGGGGGAGACACTCTAGACCCAAACTGCTACAGACCTATATCTATTCTACCCTGCCTTTCTAAGGTCTTTGAAAGCCAAATTAACAAACAGATTACCGACCATTTCGAATCTCCCCGTACCTTCTCTGCTATGCAATCTGGTTTCAGAGCTGGTCATGGGTGCACCTCAGCCACGCTCAAGGTCTTAGATATCATAACCGCCATCGATAAGACACATTACTGTGCAGCCGTATTCATCGACCTGGCTAAGGCTTTCGACTCTGTCAGTCACAACATTCTTATTGGCAGACTCAACATCCTTGGTTTCTCAAATGATTGCCTCGCTTGGTTCACCAACTACTTCTCCGATAGAGTTCAGTATGTCAAATCGGAGGGCCTGTTCTCCGGACCTCTGGCAGTCTCTATGGGGGTGCCACAGGGTTCAATTCTCTGGCCGACTCTCTTCTCTGTATACATCAATGATGTCGCTCACGCTGTTGGTGATTCCTTGATCCACCTCTACGCAGACGACACCATTCTGTATACCTCTGGCCCTTCGTTGGACACTGTGTTAACTAACCTCCAGATGAGCTTCAATTCCATAGAACTCTCCTTCCGTGGCCTCCAACTGCTCTTAAATGCAAGTAAAACTAAATGCATGCTCTTCAACCAATCGCTGCCTGCACCTGCCCGCCCGTCCAGCATCACTACTCTGGACGGTTCAGACTTAGAATATGTGGACAACTACAAATACCTAGGTGTCTGGTTAGACTGTAAACTCTCCTTCCAGACTCACATTAAACATCTCCAATGCAAAATTAAAATCTAGAATCGGCTTCCTATTTCGCAAAAAAGTATCCTTCACCCATGCTGCCAAATATACCCCCATAAAACTGACTATCCTACCGATCCTCGACTTCGTCGATGTAATTTACAAAATAGCCTCCAACACTCTACTCAACAACTTGGATGCAGTCTATCACAGTGCCATCCGTTTTGTCACCAAAGCCCCATATACTACCCACCACTGCGACCTGTATGCTCTCATTGGCTGGCCCTCGCTTCATACTCGTCGCCAAACCCAAAAATCCAGGTCATCTACAAGTCTCTGCTAGGTAAAACCCCTCCTTATCTCAGCTCACTGGTCACCATAGCAGCACCCACCGGTAGCTCCAGCAGGTATATCTCACTGGTCATCCCCAAAGCCAATTCTTCCTTTGGATGCTTCTCCTTCCAGTTCTCTGCTGCCAATGACTGGAACGAACTGCAAAAATCACTGAATCTGGAGACTCTTACCTCCTCCACTAGCTTTAACCTCTATGGGCTAGGTGGGACACTTGCGTCCCACCTACTCAACAACCAGTGTAATCCCGTGGCGCGATATTCAAATACCTCAAAAATGCAAAAACTTCAATTTTTCAAACATATGACTATTTTACACCATTTTAAAGACAAGACTCTCGTTAATCTAACCACACTGTCCGATTTCAAAAAGGCTTTACAACGAAAGCAAAACATTAGATTATGTCAGCAGAGTACCCAGCCAGAAATAATCAGACACCCATTTTTCAAGCTAGCATATAATGTCACATAAACCCAAACCACAGCTAAATGCAGCACTAACCTTTGATGATCTTCATCAGATGACAACCCTAGGACATTATGTTATACAATACATGCATGTTTTGTTCAATCAAGTTCATATTTATATCAAAAACCAGCTTTTTACATTAGCATGTGACTAGCATGTGACTAGCATTCCGACCGAACACTGCCGGTGAATTTACTAAATTACTCACGATAAACGTTCACAAAAAACATAACAGTTATTTTAAGAATTATAGATACAGAACTCCTCTATGCACTCGATATGTTCGATTTTAAAATAGCTTTTCGGTGAAAGCACATTTTGCAATATTCTAAGTAGATAGCCCGGCATCACAGGGCTAGCTATTTAGACACCCAGCAAGTTTAGCACTCACCAAAGTCAGATTTACTATAAGAAAAATGTTATTACCTTTGCTGTTCTTCGTCAGAATGCACTCCCAGGACTTCTACTTCAATAACAAATGTTGGTTTGGTTCAAAATAATCCATAGTTATGTTCAAATATCCTCTGTTTTGTTTGTGCGTTCAAGAAACTATCCGAAAGGGTAAAGAAGGGTGATGCGCCCGACACGTTTCGTGACAAAAAACATTCTAAATATTCCATTACCGTACTTCGAAGCATGTCAACCGCTGTTTAAAATCAATTTTTATGCCATTTTTCTCGTAAAAAAGCGATAATATTCCGACCGGGAAATCATTTTTTATTACAAAGAGAGTGAAAGTAAAAGCATGCTATCCCCTCATGCACGAGCCTCAGTCTAATGGCCCTCTGATAGAGCACTTGCCAAACGCGCTAATGTGTTTCAGCCTGGGGATGGAATTACATCGTTCAGCTTTTTCCCGCCTTCTGAGAGCCCATGGGAGCCGTAGGAAGTGTCACGTCATGCCAGAGATCCCCTGTATTTGTTAGAGATGATCAAGGAGGGCAAGAAATGGTCAGACAGGCCACTTCCTGTAAGGAATCTTCTCAGGTTTTGGCCTGCCAAATGAGTTCTGTTATACTCACAGACACCATTCAAACAGTTTTAGAAACTTTAGGGTGTTTTCTATCCAAAGCCAATAATTATATGCATATTCTAGTTACTGGGCAGGAGTAGTAACCAGATTAAATCGGGTACGTTTTTTTATCCGGCCGTGCAAATACTGCCCCCTAGCCCCAACAGGTTAAGCACCAGCTGTCAGAGCAGCTCACAGATCCCTGCACCTGTACATAGCTCATCTGTAAATAGCCCATCCCCATACTGTATTTATTTATTTTGCTCCTTTGCACCCCAGTATCTCAACTTGCACATTCATCTTCTGCACATCCTACCATTCCAGTGTTTAATTGCTATATTATAATTACTTTGCCACCATGGCCTATTTATTGCCTTACCTCTCTTATCCTACCTCATTTGCACATGCTGTAAATAGATTTTTCTACTGTATTATTGATTGTATGTTTGTTTATTCCATGTGTAACTCAGTGTTTTTGTATGTGTCGAACTGCTTTGCTTTATCTTGGCCAGGTCGCAGTTTCAAATGAGAACTTGTTCTCAACTAGCCTACCTGGTTAAATAAAGGTGGAGAAAAAAAAGAAAAAAAAGAGGAACAGTTTCTGGAAAGTGAATCCTGTGTGTTCTTCAATACATCCACATCCTTCTGTGTGAACTGAAGGCTTGTTTTAATGTCTTGTACATCTTTAGTTAGGTCGTCCAGCCGTTTGTTGGTAGACTCCATGATCATTTGTGTGAAGCTTTTAAAGTTATTTCCTGCTGAAGTATCATTTCCTTATGTAAAACTTTATGCTTCTCCAAGAGTTCACATACCTGCCCAGCAGAGACAAATCTCATCTCATTGATTGGACTCCAGGTTAGCTGACTCCTGACTCCAATTAGCTTTTGGAGAAGTCATTAGACTAGGGTTTCACATACTTTTTCCAACCTACACTGTGCATTTTTAAATGTTTAAATTACACTACTTTCAGGTCTACTACTTTCAGGTCTCTCTCCAGAGATGTTTGATCGGGTTCAAGTCCAGGCTCTGGCTGGGCCACTCAAGGACATTCAGACACTTGTCCAGAAGCCACACCTGCATTGCCCCCTTACACTCAATTGTGTGTTAATTGTGTGTTTTGGATCATTGTCTTGCTGCATGAACCAGCTGCACTTCAACTTCATCTCAGAAACGGATGACCTGACATTCTCCTATAGAATTCCCTGAGGCAGCAAAGCAT
Source organism: Salmo salar (assembly GCF_965601325.2). Lineage (NCBI taxonomy): Eukaryota > Metazoa > Chordata > Actinopteri > Salmoniformes > Salmonidae > Salmo > Salmo salar. The sequence continues at coordinate 56,464,029 of NC_138305.1, read as the reverse complement.
CCCCAAAGCATCCCACTACCACCACCATGCCTGACCGTTGGTATGAGGTTCTTACTGTGGAATAAAGTGTTTTGTTTTTGCCAGATGTAATGGCACCCATGTCATCCAAAAAGTGAACTCAAGTTTTCCAAAAAGCACCTGGATGAACACCAAGACTCTTGGAAGTGTCAATAATTATATGCATATTCTACTTTCTGGGCAGTAGTAATAACCAGATTAAATCGGGTACGTTTTTTATCCGGCTGTGTAAATACTGCCCCCTAGCCCTAACAGGTTAACATGCATGAAACCAAGGCTTTTACTGTTACAGAAGTCAACAAATGAGAGCACCTGGGGAGTAGGAGTGGAGCTAGGCACTGCAGGTCCTGGATTAACCTCTACATCACCAGATGAACAGAGAAGTAGGATAAGGGTACGGCTAAAGGCTATAAGAACTGGCCGTCTAGCACGTTCGGAGCAGAGAGTAAAAGGAGCAAGTTTCTGGGCATGATAGCATAGATTCAAGGCATAATGTATAGACAAAGGTACGGTAGGAAGAGAGTACATTGGAGGTAAACCTAGGCATTGAGTAATGATGAGAGAGATATAGTCCCTAGAGACATTTAAACCAGGTGATGTCCAGGTCATGGAACAACATGGTTGGTTAAGGCATATTGAGCAGGTCTAGAGGCTCTACAGTGAAACAAGACAGTAATCACTAACCAGGACAGTAATGGACAAGGCATATTGATATTAGGGAGAGGCATGCGTAGCCAAGTGATCGTATGGGTCCAGTGAGTGGTTGGGCTGGCTGGGAACACGGCGATTCAGACAGTTAGCAGGCCGGGGCTAGCAAGCTAGCAGTTAGCAGGCCGGGGCTAGCAAGCTAGCATAAGGGCCTTAGAGGGACGTCGCGATGGGGGAAAGTCTGTTTTTACCTCCTCGTGCGGTGACGTCAATAGACCAGTCATGGAATTAGTAGGGTTCCAAGTAGCAGAGGGGTCCAAGTCCAATTGGCAAAATGGGTATAGTGGTCCAAGAAACTGGCCGATCAGCTAACAGTCCAATATGCTATAGATAGCTAGCAGGCCGAGGTTAGCAGAATGGGCCTTCAGGGGATGTCGCGCCTGAGGGGCCTGTTGAGATCCTCGGGCAGATTATGTCGGTATTCCAGTCGTGAAGGATCGGTGGGGTTCCGTGCCCCGTACCGGCAGTAGAAGGGGTCCGGATATTGTAGCCGAGGAGTGGACTTCAGGAGTAGCCCAGGAGTCCTAGCCAGGAGATGGGTCTAGCATGGGCTAGCTCCAGGCTAGTTGGTGCTTGATCCGGGACGGAAATGTTAGCCAGGAGTAGTCAACCCGGGTTGCGTTTAGCTAGCTGCCATGATCCAGATGAAAAGGTTCAGAGTTTGCGGTAGGAATCCGGGGATATGGAGAGAAAAATAGGTCCGGTATGCTCTGGTTTGAAATGCGTTGTACGAACTGGCAAGAGCTTTCCGAGCTAAAGGTTAGCTGATGTCCGCTAGCAGTGGTTAGCTGACTGATAGCTGGTAGCTGGTAGCTAGTTAGCTAGCTAGCTTCAGTATTACAGTTCGGAGGTAAATAGAAATACTTTAGAAAAAACCCCAGATCCACACCACATTGGGTGAGGCGGGTTGCAGGAGAGTATTTTGAAGTTGAGGTTTAGGAAAAAATATTAAAAAGAATGCGAAGAAAAATATATAAAAAGATATATACATGGGATGAGACAAGACAAAGACGTCTGACTGCTACGCCATCTTGCGGAATGAAATCACCACAGTCAGGGAGGGCCTCCAGAACATGTCTGGGAAGGCTGTATACCGGACAATCAAGGATAAATAATATTTGTTATAGATGGTATCCAGGAGAGCCAAAGTGAGACATGGGCTGAATCAGAGGACAAAGTTTGAAAGCTGTTTTCTGAGGAGATGCAACTGGATCAACAGGTAGAGCTGGAACATGCTCACCGGTCTGGGAAACCAGGGGTCACTAGTGGTGACAATGGTGGTGAAAATGGAACCAGACCCAGACCAATTGTAGTGGAAATTCCTCAGGTTCAAGGATAAGCTTGCAGTCATTGAAAAAGCCAAACGCCTTAAAGGGTCCTTCATCTTCATTGATGACGATTTCTCAGATTCAGTCCGTCAAAGAAGAAAGGAACTAATTCCAGCCATGAAGGCCGCAAGAGAACGAGGTGACATAGCATATCTGAGGTTTAACAAATTGATTGTTCACCCTCCCTCCCATAGAGTTAGGAGGAGCGACAGACACAAGTAATTCCAACCCCCCACACACACTGACTAAGTATATCTCTCTCAGATTCCAACTGCTGATTCATGTTTGTACATACAAATACTGTAAATCTACCAAAGAAAGGTCTGTTAATTGCTCACTTGAATATATGTAGTTTAAGGAACAAAATTCATGAAATATGCTGTCTAGTGCAGTCAAACAATATTCATGTATTGGCAATATCAGAGACTCACTTGGACTCTTTTTTTGAGGATGCTGATAATATACATGGATATAATTTGTTCAGGAGAGACAGAAATAGATATGGGGGTGGAGTTGCAGTTTACATCCAGAATCATATTCCAGCAAAACAACGTAAGGATTTAACGTTGAATAGATTAGACGCGCTATGGGTACAGGTGCATTTACCACATTTGAAACCTATACTAGTTGGTTGCTGCTATAGGCTACCTAGTGCTGATGTGAAATATATTGATGTAATTTGCAAAATGTTGGATAAGGTATCTGATGAAAATAGGGAAATATATTTTTGGGGAGATATGAATATAGATTTTTTTGAACACCAACTGTCCAATGAGAAAGAAACGTATTTCTGTTGCCAATGTATGTAACCTGACCCAAGTTATGACATTACCAACCTGTCACGCCCTGACCATAGAGAGCCCTTGGTTCTCTATGGTATAGTAGGTCAGGGCGTGACTGGGGGTGTTCTATGTTGTTTATTTCTATGTTGGTGTGCTTGGTATGGTTCCCAATCAGAGGCAGCTGTTTAGCATTGTCTCTGATTGGGGATCATATTTAGGCAGCCATTTCCCCACTGTGTTTTGTGGGATCTTGTTTTTGTGCAGGTGCCTATTTGCACTTCACTGTCTTCACATTTTGTTTGATCATTTATTGTTTTTGTACTTTGCTGAAGTTTCACGTTATAATAAAGATGTGGAACGCTACTCACGCTGTGCCTTGGTCCAATCATTACGATGATCGTGACACAACCAGAACGTTCACTAATAGGTCCGGTATCACATCATCAACTTGTGTCGATCACATTTTTACTAACATGGCTGAACATTGTTCTAAAGCTATATCAGTGGCACTAGGTTACAGTGATCATAATATGGTTGCACTCACTATGAAAACTAAAATACCAAAGGCTGGCCCTAAGATAATCTACCGCAGGTCCTACAGCGGGTTCAATCAGGACTCATTTGTGGATGAGAATGTGCAATGGTTAGAAGTGTGTAGTAAGGATGATCCTGAAATGTCACTAAGTTTGTTTAAGAAATTATTTGTGAGTCTAGATGATAAGCACGCCCCTTTAAGAAAATGCTCTGCGAGGTCAAACAGTGCCCCATGGATTGATGATGAGCTGAGAAATTTAATGATTCAATGTTATGATGCCAAAAAAGTAGCAGATAAATGTGGCACTCTGTTTGATAAGCAAAGTTATTGTAAATTAAGAAATCTTGTGACCAAGCTAAACAATGAAAAGAAGAAGGGATTCTATCAGCACAAAATTGATGAAGTGATGGGATGGGTGATGGAATGGATGACGGGAAAAAGCTGTGGAGAGCGTTGAACACTATTATGGGTAGGAATTCAAACGTCTGCCTCTTTTGTTGAATCAGAGGGTATATTTATTACAAAACCACATGACATCGCAAACTACTTTAATTAATATTTTACAGGCAAAGTGGACAAGTTGAGGAATACTATGATTCCAACTGATAGCTCCATGTCATATACCCTTATAAAAGATTGTATCATGAAGGAGAGTCAATGCATGTTTAATTTCATCAAGTAGAAAGGGAAGAGGTAGAGAGGATGCTGTTGTCTCTTTCGGATGACACGTCACCTGGTACAGATAATCTTGATGCCAAATTGCTTAGAGTTACAGCTAACTAAATATCTACACCAATCTCTCATATTTTTAATAAGTGCTTGATGTATGGGGTGTGCCCAGAAGTCTGGAAAGAGTCAAAAGTTATTCCACTACCTAAGGATAAAACATCTGCATTCACTGGTCCTAATAGTCATCCAATAAGCTTGCTGCCTGTGTTAAGTAAATTATTGGATAAAATTTGTATCTGAACAAATCAAGGATTGTTTCACATGTAATGGTCTGATAACGGGTTTCCAGCATGCATACAAAGAAGGGCATTCTATGAGTGCGGCCTTAGCACAAATGACAGATGATTGGTTAGAGTATGGATGAAAGGAAGTTAGTTGGTGCAGTGTTGCTAAATTTCAGTGCTGCTTTTGATGTAATTGATCATGAACTGTTACTAGGTAAACTCAAATGTTATGGTTTTAAGTCTGCAGCTCTATCCTGGATGGAAAGCTATCTATCCAGGAGAATGCAAAACGTGTTCTTTAATGGTAGCTTTTCAAACAGTAAAGATATACAGTACACTGTGGTGTTCCTCAATGAAGTTGCCTAGGCCCACTTCTCTACTCTATCTTTACTAATGACCTTCAGGAATGAACAAAGCAAGAGTGGTAATGTATGCTGATGACTCTACAATGTATAGCACAGCATCAGACTGTAATGAGCTATCAGATGTACTGAGCAGTGAACTGTGGGTTGATATGAAACAAATTGGTGTTGAACATTTCTAAAACTAAATGTATTGTATTTGGCTCAAGATATATGCTTGCTGATGATCCCCAATTGAATGTGTCGATGAATAGAACACATGTAGAGCAAGTGAAAAAAACAAATCTACTAGGCGTCATGTTGGACTCAGCTTTATCATGGTCAGAACACATAGATAATATTGTTATTAAGATGGGTAAGGGAATTGCTGTTACAAGAAAATGTTCAAAGTATGTAACATCTAGCACTCTGAATCAGGTGATTTAATCCCTGGTCCTATCACACTTAGAGTACTGTCCGGTTATATGGTCATCTGCAGCAAAGAAAGATATGAAAAAGCTCAAAATGGCTCAAAACAGGGCTGGCAGATTATCTCTTCATTGCTCTAAGCGTATGAATATTATTCAAATGCATCAGAATCTCTCATGGCTTCAAGTTAAAAACAAATTACTATCTAGTCTTCCGATTTTCTTTAGGAATATTATATTTTTAAAAAACACAGTATTTTTCAGTCCAGTTTGTACATACTAGAAACACGCATAACCACCAAACCAGACAGGCAAATTCAGGGCAGCTAAAACAACCCAAGCCAAGGACAAATCACCTTAAATCTACAGTTTTCTATAGAGCCATAGCTGAATGGAACTCTTTACCAATCCATATTTCTCATGCAAAAAGTAAATCCACCTTCAAGAAAAAAATAAAATAACATCTAATGCGATAGACCATATGAATGGACAGGAAATAGAAAGCATCAACTGAATGTTAAATGTGTTTCCTGTCAAGTATTTTAATTATCTGTATTGTCTACTTGTTGAATCTTTGTGAAGTCTTGATTGTGGTTGTTTGTAATGTCTTGTTAATTGGTGTTGGACCCCAGGAAGATTAGCTAGCGTTACAGCGTTAGCTAATGGGGATCCTAATAAAAATTACAAAATTACAAATTACAAAAATTACAAAATTGGAGATGTTGGTTAGAGCTGCCTTGCCCTATAAAAAACACTCACAAAATTTGAGTTTGCTATTCACAAGAAGCATTACCTGATGTGAACCATGCCTCGAACAAAAGACATCTCAAGATTAAGAATTGTTGACTTGCATAAAGCTGGAAAGGGTTACAAAAGTATTTCTAAAAGCCTTGATGGTCATCAGTCCATGGTAAGACAAATTGAATGTCTATGAATGGAGAAAGTTCAGCACTGTTGCTACTCTCCGTCCTGCAAAGATGACTGCAAGAGCACAGCGCAGAATGCTCAATGAGGTTAAGAAGAATCCTAGAATGTCAGCTAAAGACTTCTGGAACATGCTAGAATCTCTGTTGACGAGTCTACAATACGTAAAACACTAAACGAGAATGGTGTTAATGGGAGGACACCACTGAAGAAGCCACTGCTCTCCAAACAAAACATTGCTGCACGTCTAAAGTTTGCAAAAATGCTCCTGGATGATCCACAGCGCTACAGGCAACATTTTCTGTGGACAGATGAAACTACAGTTGAGTTGTTTGGAAGGAACACACAACACTATGTGTGGAGAAAAAAAAAGGGACAGCACACCAACATCAAAACCTCATCCCAACTGTAAAGCATGGTGGAGGGAGCATCATGGTTTAGGGCTGCTTTGCTGCCTTAGGGCCTGGACAGCTTGCTATCATTGACGGAAAAATGAATTCCCAAGTTTATCAAGACATTTTGCAAGAGAATGTTAGGCTATCTGTCTGCCAATTGAAGTTCAACAGAAGTTGGGTGATGCAACAGGACAACGACCCAAAACACAAAAGTAAATCAACAACAGAATGGCTTCAACAGAAGAAAATATGGCTTCTGGAGTGACCTCAGCCCGATTTGAGATGCTGTGGCATGACCTCAGGAGAGCAGTTCACACCAGACATCCCAAGAATATTGCTGAACTGAAACAGTTTTATAAAGAGGAATGGTGCAAAATTCCTCCTGACCGTTGTGCAGGTCTGATCCGCAACAACAGAAAACGTTTGGTTGAGGTTATTGCTGCCAAAGGAGGGTAAACCAGTTATTAAATCCAAAGGTTCACATACTTTTCCCACCCTGCACTGTGAATGTTTACGCAGTGTGTTCAATAAAAACATGAAAACATATAATTGCCTGTGTGTTAGTAGTTTAAGCAGACTGTTTGTCTATTGTTATAACCTAGATAAAATCAGATCAAATTTTATGACCAATTTATGCAGAAATCCAGGTATTTCCAAAGGGTTCACATACCTTTTCTTGCCACTGTGTGTGTGTATATATATATATATATACACACATACACACACACACAGTTGAATTCGGAAGTTTACATACACCTTAGCCAAATACATTTAAACTCAGTCTTCACAATTCCTGACATTTAATCCTAGTAAAAAATCCCTGTCTTAGGTAAGGTAGGACCACCACTTTATTTTAAGAATGTGAAATGTCAGAATAATAGTTGAGAGAATGATTTATTTCAGCTTTTATTTCTTTCATCACATTCCCAGTGGGTCAGAAGTTGACATACACTCAATTCGTATTTGGTAGAATTGCCTTTAAATTGTTTAACTTGGGTTAGACGTTTCGGGTAGCCTTCCACAAGCTTCCCACAATAAGTTGGGTGAATTTTGGCACATTCCTCCTGACAGAGCTGGAGCAACTGAATCAGGTTTGTATGCCGCATTGCTCGTACACACTTTTTCAGTTCTGCCCACACATTTTCTATGGGATTGAGGTCAGGGCTTTGTGATGGCCACTCCAATACCTTGACTTTGTTGTCCTTAAGCCATTTTGCCACAACTTTGGAAGTATGCTTGGGGTCATTATCCATTTGGAAGATCCATTTGCGACCAAGCTTTAACTTCCTGACCGATGTCTTGAGATGTTGCTTCAATATATACACATAATTTTCCTTTCACATGATGCCATCTATTTTTTTAAGTGCACCAATACTTTTTTCCCCTCACAGTATATATATATACACACACACACACACACACACACACACACACACACACACACACACACACACACACACACACACACACACACACACACACACACACACACACACACACACACACACACACACACACACACACACACACACACACACACAGTGAGGGGAAAAAAGTATTTCTCTCCAGAATAAATGACTTATTTCAGGACAGAAAATGAATCTCATTACACGATTCAATATTCATCATAAATAAAACAGGTGCTGGAATAACCATTAGGTGTAATGTTAGTGCTTCATATATCCACAGTTGTATTAATGTATTAATGTTTTTAACCAGTTCATCAAATTGGGTGGCCAAAGTATAGTTACAGAATCATCACCAATCAATTTCTGGGCAGAAGTTTCTAAATTTGACCCACTTAACTGAACATCATTAAAGAGGTATTAGCACAGTTGCTAAATGCAAGAAAACGACTCTAACTACCTTCTTCAATGCTCAGTACATTGCAATGTATACAATGCATTCGGAAAGTATTCAGATCCCTTGACTTTTTCCACATTTTGTTACGTTACAGCCTTTTTCTAAAATGGATGAAATTGTTTTCCCTCATCAATCTACACACAATACACTACAATGACAAAGCAAAAATGTTTGTTTTTTAAAACTTTTGCAAATGTATTTAAAAAAACACGTAAATATGATATTTACATAAGTATTCAGACACTTTACTCAGTTCTTTGTTGAAGTAGCTTTGGTAGCGATTACAGCGTCCAGTCTTCTTGGGTATGACGCTACAAGCTACACCTGTATTTGGGGAGTTTCTCCCATTCTTCTCTGCAGATCCTCTCAAGCTCTGTCTGGTTGGATGGGGAGCGTCGCTGCACAGCTATTTTCAGGTCTCCAGAGATGTTCGATCGGGTTCAAGTCTGGGCTCTGGCTGGGCCACTCAAGGACATTCAGAGATTTGTCCTGAAGGTGAACCTTCACCCCAGTCTGATGTCCCGAGCACTCTGGAGCAGGTTTTCATCAAGGATCTCTTTCCCTCGATCCTGACTAGTCTCCCAGTCACTGCTTCTGAAAAACATCCCCACGGCATGATGCTTCCACCACCATGCTTCACCGTAGGGATGGTGTCAGGTTTCCTCCAGACGTGATGCATGGCTTTTAGGCCGAAGAGTTTCATCAGACCAGATAATGTTTTTTCTCATGGTCTGAGAGTCCTTTAGGTGCCTTTTGGCAAATTCCAAGCGGGATGTCATGTGCCTTTTACTGACGAGTGGTTTCCATCTGTGGAGTGCTGAAGAGATGGTTGTCCTTCTGGATGGTTCTCCCATCTCCACAGAGGAATTCTGGAGCTCTGTCAGAGTGATCATCGGGTTCTTGGTCACCTTCCTGACCAAGGCCCTTCTCCCCTGATTGCTCATTTTGGCCGGGGGTCAGCTCTAGGAAGAGTCTTGGTGGTTCCAAATTTCTTCCATTTAATAAGGATGTTCTTGGTGACCGTCAATGCTGCAGACATTTTTTGATACCCTTCCCCAGATCTGTGCCTTGATACATTCCTGTCTCTGAGCTCTACTGACAACTCCTTCGACCTCATGGCTTGGTTTTTGCTCTGACATGGGACCTTATATAGACAGGTGTGTGCCTTTCCAAATCATGTCCAATCAATTGAATTTACTGCAGGTGGACTCGAATCAAGTTGTGAAAACATCTCAAGGATGATCAATGGAAACAGGATGCACCTGAGCTACATTTCGAGTCTCATAGCAAAGGGTCTGAATATTTATGTAAATAAGGTATTTCACTTTTTTATTTTTAGTACATTTGCAAAAATGTTTTTAAAAATGCACTTTGTTTTTATGAGGTATTGTTTGTAGATTCATGGAAAAACATTAAATAAATACATTTTCGAATAAGGCTGTAAAGTAACAAAATGGGAAAAAGTCAAGGGGTCTGTGTACTTTCCAAATGCATTGTATGTAACAAAAATACAGTTACAGTTTCTTTATAATCATAGAAGTGCTGTCTCCCGACAGTGACAATGGTTTCTGACTTATGTTTGCAAAATTCTGGTAGCTTTTCCAAAAATGTCCAGGTTTTCCAGAAATCTTGGTTGAAAGCTTCCCAGAATCAGGAAGGAATAGGCAGGAAATCCATAATCCTCCAACCAGGAAAACCTGGTAATTCTGTGAAAGTTTCCCAAATTTTACAACCCTAGTCTGAGTGTGTACTAGAGAGACTCATGACTGTGCAGAGTACTACTCCACTTCAAAAGCCTCTCCATCAGTCAGTCTGCCTGCTCTGCCCCACTGCCTCTGATGTCTGTATCTATGGGTGCAAGCAGCACTTTCTCCTTTCTAATCTGAGACTATGCACTTATGTTTATCTTTGATGTCTAATATTCAGTTTGAACCGTCTGAACTAGAGGAGGTTTTTATCAGACAAACAGGGGTCTCAAGCTCTAATCATGCTGCTGTTAGTCCTTGGTCTTCACAAGAAAGCAAGGCTCAAGGAGTGGCTCTTTTTTCAAAATTGGCTTTGTGGACCCTGAGATCAGAAAGCAATCATGGTGACCTTAAGCGTATGTAATTGTGTATGTTGGCCTACACGAGGTACATCGATGATTACATTCAAGTTGACCTGTAACTTCTGTTCACCTGTCCCTCTTGTATGGAAACAAAAAGACACAAAATGATAAATAGCACATTTATATTTGGGATATTTTCCAGTTCAAGTTGTAGGCTACACCCAAGAGGACTCCTGGTTTGACTTATATTGGAATAGAGTTTCTTATTTTTAGCAGGAATTGCTGGAAACCATTAAGAATGTAATACACAATAACTTTCATCAGTCGGCCGGTGTTCTCACAGCGCTGGAGGTAGGCCTATACCGTAACCAATCCCTGTTAAATGTTGGACACGATTCCAAGGAAACATATGCCCTTGAATGTCTGTCAGGAGACTTACGGAGATGTTAACAGTTCGGTGGTCACCAATACATCTGCCTGCTGCTTCTTCCTGTGGACTGATTGTGGTGTATGTGTCTGTGTGCGTGCATGCATGTGTGTGTGTCATGAATGCACAGGTCCCCGTTTTGGCCCTTCAGACGGAGAACTCTGTTTTGCGGCCTGTAAAAGTGCAAATAAAACTTAACTCGGTCATAAACTGAGAAAGAGAGGCTAGTGGGAGATGTTTGTGGAGCAGCGGCTGCATTTCATTTATAACCCTGTAGGGAAATCACTTCAGCAACAGCTCGACATCAACATTCACAAGTTAAGAAAAGCAAATCCTCTCACTGCACTTGATTGTGGAAGAGCATGTCTGTAAACTGTTCTATATCTTTTCCTACCATCCTGTTGTTGTTATTGTTTTTTGACAGAGATAGGGAGTTAGGGATGGTTAGAGAGAGGATGAGAAGGAACAAGGAAGTGGAAGGTTATTCAGTTGTCCTGTTCCTCCTCTCCTCTGTGCTATTTACGGGCTACGTATGTTTCTGCCATAATGAGACCAGGGTAGCTGCTCTTTTCTCCCGATGAAATATGAAGACGCCAGAGGAGGCTGGTGGGAGGAACTGTAGGAGGACGGGGTCAATGTAATGGCTAGAATGGAATGGTATAAATGGAACGGTATGAAACACATCAAACATATGGAAACCACATGTTTAACGCTGTTCAACTTATTCCATTCCAGCCATTACAATGAGCCAGTCTTCCTATAGTTCCTCCCACCGGCTTCCTCTGGAAAATGCCTAGCTTGTTGCTGGCAGGGCGCTCTGTTTACAAAATAAATCTCTGCATGTGAGAATGAGGCCGTTGGGAAAAACAGGCAAATTGAGAAGAATTGAAGAGGCAACCTAACCGAGTAGCAAATCGGTGGGGTTGAATCAGGTCAGCGAGACTCCAACACCCCCTGAGTTCGCTCAGCTGGGTCTCTTACCCCCCCCCCCCCCAACCCCCACCCCCCAAAAAACATAAGCTCATTCAGAGTCAATCAGCCTTGCTATTTGTGCATGGATTGGCCTGTCCCTCGAGCGCCTGAGTTCATCTCTTCTAATCAGGCTCCTGTGTTCTCTCTCACGTCCCTCTAAAAGTGGCATTCAGTGGCAGAAAAAGAGCCAGCCGGTCGTTAGATGTTGGATTGCCTTGAACCCGGGCTGCCTGGCAATAGAGTAAACATTTCACGGTAAAGTTTACACCTGTTGTATTCGGCACCTGTGACAAATAACATTTGATTTTATTTGAATAGAGGCCCCGGAAGGCCCATGGACCTGAGGGTCAGTGCGGAGGAAATAGAGCACAGTGGCTTTAAAAATATAAGCATCTATTCTGTACATTTTCCACATGCAAAACCCATATAGGACATTCCTGTGAGTCAGTGAAATTAGAGGGCTGCTGCTCTGCTTTGGCCCATCCAGCACAGAGCTATTGTGTGTGGAGTATAGGGCCATATAAAATCTGTGATGTGGACGGAATCCAGACACTAAAACAGAATTCAACAATATTCTAAAATGTAATGAATTTTGTAGGAAATCAGCTAAATGTATTGAACTTATTAGAACTAATTAATTTGCACAAGATTATGATAAGACATGAACAAAATGCATAAGTGATTCGTATTTTCCTTAAACTTTCTATAGAGGCAACAGAGTGGGAATAACCCTTTCTGTGTGTGAGTGTTTGTCTACCACTTTGTGGTGTCATTAGCGATGATACTAAACAAAACTGTTTTCTGGTAGATGGAAAGGCTTTCCCAAAAATCTCCTCAATTAAATGTTAACTACAAAGTAGTCGATCCCTACCTAGCAGAATGATATCATGATTATTTGCCACAATCCAGTGGTGATTTGTTTAGCAAACTCTGCAATCACGTGTGCTACAGAAACACTGCTAACCAAGCAAGTCTCTTGCTGGTGCTCACCCTAAAATTACATTTGTTTGATTATTCCCAGACCTAAAAGTGATCTCGTGATGTGGTTTAAGCATTGTTAGAACATCCAATTTTGTTGTTTTTCTATTACAAAAGCGTGATTTAGAAAGGAAAACCCTGAAAAACCTGAAACCACACTCACTAAGGTTTCTTCTCCACGATGAGTCTGGACTTGATCTCGTCCCTGACAACTTCTCGCCTCGAGGACGATCACAGGAACGCAGTGCGGGTCGATCAAGTTGCGGCAGCATCGGACGGGCCAGTAGCAGTGCCGTCGGACGGGCCGGTTGTAGCTGCGGAAGTTGTGTCGTCAGACGGACCCGTTGTGGCGACGTCGGACGACCCAGTTGCAGCTGCCGAAGTTGAGGCGGTGCCGGACGGACCAGTCGCAGCATCATCGGACGGGCCAGTCCCGCTGTCTCCCTTAATGGTCGATTATTCTGTCAGGCTGGTATGAAGGATCGGGAGACAGGCGCAGGAATGTGTATTTTTTATTTTTATTAAGCCCCAATTACGGCGTGCCGTGTAAAGGCACGGGGATGAAGACCAAACAAACACTATACAAAAACACAGGGTTAAAACCCAAACAAAAGAGCGAGGAGTACCTCGAATAAATAACACACGCGCACAATGATTAACACATGGGACGAGACCCATAATCATCTGCGCAATCCACAAGAGCACGAAAGCCAAAACACACTAGCACAGGTACTCACATGCACCAACGGACATTGTAACAATAATCGACAGCCCAATGGAAACCAAAGGGCACACTTATACAAATACTGGTCAGTGGGAATAGGGGACAGATGTGCGTAATGAAAGTTCCGGAGGGATCCGTGACAGATACTCTGATTAGTTGGAGATTAACCAATCGCTGACTAATTGTTTTTTACAACACCACTCAGCCAAAATTGCTTCTATGATGGCGGTCTCAGTATGTTCAGTATGTACCGATAGATAGAGCAGCGGAATTCAATTCAGTATGAGTCGTCAAACAAACTTGGAGTCATAGAATCAACATAATATCCTCAAAAATAATATTGCGATACTGTATCAATTTCCACCCCATCCCTAACAGTCACCCAGAGACTGTCCATCCCCCACTGCCCTCCAAGCACAGTCCTCCACCCGGAACATGCAGCCTCTAATGACAGAGGTTTATTGTACAACTTGACAGGGATCAAATAATTGGACCCTTTTCTCTCATTATTAATTGTTGTGGGGGAGTAAGGAGAAATTGTTTTAGGAGCACATACAAGCACAATGATGAGATAGAGTAATGTTGCTTACGATGTCTGTTTTGTGGAAGGTCTTTGATCAGCCAGTAGAAATGGGCATAAGGGAACAACTGGAGTAATTCAGGGCGTTTCTTGCTATTTCTTATTATGGTTTAATCAGCCATGATATATATTGGAAATAGATGAGCCTCCTAAACTATGATATAAGCAGAAATTCTGAATTTGGCAATCTAATCTACAGTGTATAATGGGTGCTCTGAAAATATACTTTTCAATACCTTGTCCTTTAGACTCTCTTCCATGGTCTTCCTTTAGTATGCCGTTACGCAACTTCAGGTTACGGCAGACGACTGAACTTGCCTGAACCCCGTGTCAGAGAAGGCCAACTCTGCTGAGAACTCTGTGCCATCACATTGACATTAAAAAGGTACATTTTTGACACACAGTGGCATAGATGTGCAATTCTAAATTTAAAGTCTGAAGGTCACCTTTTTCAATGACAAAAGAGTATTTCATAACTAATATCAGTAGTCAATAACACATTATTTTGCATGCACCAAAACAATTACAAGCTCATTACTTCCCACAAGACTGGGAAATCATCCAGCGCTGTGTGTTCCATTCTAATACAAATACAGTTGGTATGATACCAACTGAAACACAAACCCACACCTACAGTTGTAGTGGGAAGTTTACATACACTTAGGTTGGAATCATTAAAACTAGTTTTTCCACCACGCCACAAATTTCTTGTTAATAAACTATAGTTTTGGCAAGTCGGTTAGGACATCTACTTTGTGCATGACAAGTAATTTTTTCCAACTATTGTTTACAGACAGATTATTTCACATATAATTCACTGTATCACAATTCCAGTAGGTCAGAAGTTTACATACATTAAGTTGACTATGCCTTTAAACAGCTTGGAAAATTCCAGAAATTATGTCATGGCTTTATAAGCTTCTGATAGGCTAATTCACATCAATTGGAGGTGTACCTGTGGATGTATTTCAAGGCCTACCTTCAAACTCAGTGCGTCTTTGCTTGACAACATGGGAAAATCAAAAGAAATCAGCCAAGACCTCAGAAAAACAATTGTAGACCTCCACAAGTCTGGTTCATCCTTGGGCAATTTCCAAACGCCTGAAGGTACCACGTTCATCTGTACAAACAATAGTACGCAAGTATAAACACCATGGCCGTCATACTGCTCAGGAAGGAGACGCATTCTGTCTCCTAGAGATGAACGTACTTTGGTGCGAAAAGTGCAAATCAATCCCAGAACAACAGCAAAGGACCTTGTGAAGATGCTGGAGGGAACAGGTACAAAAGTATCTATATCCACAGTAAAACAAGTCCTATATCGCCATAACCTGAAAGGCCACAGCAAGGAAGAAGCACTGCTCCAAAATCACCATAAAAAAGCCAGACTACGGTTTGCAACCTTTTGTAACACAAGTAAACTGTTTAAATTCTTTAAAATAAGCATTTTTTTTAAATCACATATTTATAGTACAAGTTGATGTTTGAAAATATACATTTTGTGGTGTTCCAGGTCGAAAATGACCAGTCATTAGAAATGAATGGGTGAGACCACAATTAGTGTATAAAATTGAGTCCAGGCACATGCCCATTCATCAGATGGACACAATTCCTCTCCCAGACCCCCAAACACACACCTCACTCCCCTTCTTGGCTTCCATGGCAACCCCCACGGGAACCTTTCCCCAATAGAATCCTTCCATTTACATTACATTTACCTTCCCCCATGGGAACCACACCTGTTGGCATTCTCACAAACAATCACAACATTGTTTAAATAATATATAGAACTTTTCTCGCAGCTCTGGTATATAAAGCTTTTTTGAGGCCTTACTCACAATTCATTCTGTGGCAGCGCAATGACCAAACGATATACTGTATGTGAGGCTCTTGATCATATCTTTGATCATGACACTGTTAAGGAGGAGAGAGTCCTTGTTAAACTTTGACACAAAATAGTCTGTGCGGGACCGGGAACACAGAATTAATTAACATGAAACGAAGGGTTAACCATTCGGAGTTAATGCCTAACCTTAAGATTTCAGAGCTAATGTCTAAACTTAATCCTAACCTTAAAAATTCTGAGCTAATGCCTAAACTTAAACACTTTGAAATTTGACGTTTGTAACAACTTCTAAATTTGACATTTGAGGAACATGGATGACGCAAGACTGTGAGAGCTAGTTGGGGCTATCAACTCAGTTCCAATTGCATCTGAAAGATGAGACTCTCAACTTGGTATAGAGGCATAACATCTAAATATGTATTTAAATGTTTTTGTTACTTTTTTATTGTATTTTTGAAGGTTTTTGTGCGTTCTTTTTTGTTGTTGTTATAGTGGCTGCCACGCTCACAGGGGCAAAATGTGGTCTGGCTCCATATATCTTTACAGGGTACATACATCTACCTCTGTGCAAAATTTGGTGCTTTTATCACAAAGTTTACTATTGGGTCAATATTTTCAGTTTAGCAACACACCACTAGCACACAAAATAGAGATTATTTTTCATTCCTCCATATTAACACAGAAATCATGGTTAATTGTTGTATTTCGTCAGTAAGTAGTTGCTTGACAAAGTCCTAAAAATTCAGAAGGATTAAAAAAAATGTTTGGACCGGGACCGCTAATACCACTGATTTGACTTTTAGATTAACCTTCAGGAATGTGCCTACGTCTATCCAATCTGAGTAGTGTGGCGATGGGGAGACTGTATGTGTGCGTGTGTGTATATGGTTAGGTCGTAGTCTGCACCAAATATACAGAAGCTGACAGTAGAGCCCTGGGCTCGGTGGGTAAGGTGATGACCTGATGCTGTTTTCCAAAAGAACAAAGGTTCTCTGTCAATAAGCCCAGTGTCCTGTAGTCCTGTGCTGAGCAGCGAACAACTTGTCCCCCTCCGGGCATCCACCTGGCAGGCCCGGTCATATTTGACCAGCATATGAAAGATATTGTGCAAGATGAACTAGAATGGCTCTGCATACACTATCCTATCCTTCTGCCTGGACTTTAAACTGCAACTGTAGATACTGTTTATCCTCGTTTGCTTTTTGCTCGTTGAAACATTTGCAAGTGTGTGGGTAGGCGCCTCTTCTTTCGCATCTTATAAATATGCCTGGATTCAAAGTTTAGTTCTAGTTCAATCCATAAGCCACAGCCTTTAAAGGAAACAGATCAGATACAGTGGGTGGCGTGAAAATAACATTTGTCGCCTAAACCAGTTTGTGCATTCAGTGTATCATGTCAAAGAGACGAGATTTGGGGCTGAGGATAATTTGAGGAAGATACAAACCGAATGTATTGCCCTTTGTTGTTGTTTTTCCTTTTGTTATGCTGCATTCTCTCCTGTCACTTTCAGAACGTTGACCTGCTTTGTTCTCTGCGTCTCCAAGGCTTTGTCCCAAATGGCATTACCTATTTAGTGCACTTCTGATTAAAAGTATTGCACTATATAGGGAATAGGGTGCCATTTGAGACGCAGACCAAGTTCTCCTCTTTTTGAAGTCTCTAAATACCATTGCCAGCCATAATGAAGTCAAAGACCACATAACTGAATTCTTCCATCAGAAAACTTAAATACATTTTTGGAAGTCTCACTTCATATTTCCTGGGCTCTGGATGTTCCAGGGCAGTCTTGTGATCTCTCAAAACACTAATCACAGATTATATGGTATGGGCCACCCTGTGATCTTCACATCTCTGTGGCCCAGTCTACTTTATACCAAACTTAGAACGTTAGCAAAACCACCAACGCATATCGCAAAAGCCACACTGTGTAAAAAAAAGAAAAAAAGATGTTGATTCAGTATACAATTGTAAGGCAGCCAAGAAGTCCCTCGCTGCAGCACATGAAACGGGTGTGGGTTTGGCTGTGGGTGGGGTCGGTCAGGGCCAACCCCGCCCACCACATGTTTTCATTTGCGAAGTGAAATGACCAAGCGGCTAGTGCAGGGGTCCCCAAACTACATTAGGCCACGGGAATTGTTTTTATTTTGCGGATGGTCGGGGGACTTGGAACATAATTACAAATAATTTGTACACTGCAAAGTGACCGCAAGTGAAGCCAAAACAGATATAATATTTGACTAAAACACAATAATTTCAAACCTTGATAACAAAACAAAAAACATTATATCAACAGTTGTATAAAATTACATTCTTAAAATCATGGCCAGTCCACCAAGACCCTCCCTCCCAATGATACGCGCAAGGATGGATATGTTGACATTACCCACGGTCACACTTACAATTCAAATACAATTTAATTGGCCACATACACATATTTAGCAGATGTTATTGCGGGTGTAGCGAAATGCTTGTGTTTCTAGCTCCAGCAGTGCAGTAGTATCAAACAATGCAGTAGTATCTAAAAACAATTCACAACAATACACACAAATCTACAAGTAAAAGAATGGAATTAAGAAATATATAAATATTAGATTGAGCAATATCGGAGTGACATTGGCAGGGTTCATGGACTAGATATTGTACTCACTTGAAAACAATTGCATTGTGTTGTTGGCAGGGCTTTCTCCTATAGAGCTCAATTTTTATGGAATGGTCTGCCTACCCATGTGAAAGATGCAGACTCGGTCTCAACCTTTAAGTCTTTACTGAAGACTCATCTCATCTCTTCAGTGGGTCCTCTGATTGAGTGTAGTCTGGCCCAGGAGTGTGAAGGTGAACGGAAAGGCTCTGGAGCAACGAACCGCCCATGTTGTCTCTGCCTGGCCGGTTCCCCTCTTTCCACTGGGATTCTCTGCCTCTAACCCTATTACAGGGGCTGAGTCACTGGCTTATTGTTGTTCTTCCATGCCGTCCCTAGGAGGGGTGCGTCACTTGAGTGGGTTGAGTCACTGATGTGGTCTTCCTGTCTGGGTTGCCCCCCCCCCCCCCCCCCCTTGGGTTGTGCCGTGGCGGAGATCTTTGTGGGCTATACTCTGCCTTGTCTCAGGATGGTAAGTTGGTGGTTGAAGATATCCCTCTAGTGGTGTGGGGGCTGTGCTTTGGCAAAGTGGGTGGGGTTATATCCTTCCTGTTTGGCCCTGTCCGGGGGTATTGTCGGATGGGGCCACAGTGTCTCCTGACCCCTCCTGTCTCAGCCTCCAGTATTTATGCTGCAGTAGTTTATGTGTCGGGGGGCTAGGGTCAGTCTGTTATATCTGGAGTATTTCTCCTGTCTTGTCCTGTGTGAATTTAAGTCTCTCTCTCTCTCCTCTCCTAGGACCATGCCTCAGGACTACCTAACATGATGACTCCTTGCTGTCCCCAGTCCACCTGGCCATGCTGCTGCTCCAGTTTCAACTGTTCTGCCTGCGGCTATGGAACCCTGACCTGTTCACCGGACGTGCTACCTGTCCCAGACCTGCTGTTTTCAACTCTCTAGAGACAGCAGGAGCGGTAGAGATATTCTCAATGATCGGCTATGAAAAGCCAACTGACATTTACTCTTGAGGTGCTGACTTGTTGCACCCTCGGCAACAACTGTGATTATTATTTGACCATGCTGGTCATTTATGAACATTTGAACATCTTGGCCATGTTCTTTTATAATCTCCACCCAGCACAGCCAGAAGAGGACTGGCCACCCCTCATAGCCTGGTTCCTCTCTAGGTTTCGGCCTTTCTAGGGAGTTTTTCCTAGCCACCGTGCTTCTACATCTGCATTGCTTGCTGTTTGGGGTTTTAGGCTGGGTTTCTGTACAGCACTTTGAGATATCAGCTGATGTAAGAAGGGCTATATAAATACATATCATTTGATGTTGTAGCCTAATTTGGAAAACAATTGTTTCCCTAAAAAAACGTGATCAATAGGGAAGAGTTTTCAAACTGTGTGCACTGGGACTGAGAGCATAGCCTCGGGAGCACACACAGTGTAGGCTGGCTTTTGTCCTGAATACAAATTGTTATGTTTCGGGAAAATCCAATACAGCACATTACTGAGTACCACTCTCCATATTTTCAAGCATAGCGGTGGATGCACATGTTATGGGTATGCTTATAATTGTTAAGGACTGGGGAGTTTTTCAGGATACAAAATACACGGAATGGAGCTAAGCACAGGCAAAATCCTAGAGGAAAACCTGGTTCAGTCTGCATTCCTTTCAGCAGGACAATAACCTAAAACACAAGGCCAAATCTACACTGGAGTTGCTTACCAAGAAGACAGTGAATGTTCCTGAATTGCCGAGTTACAGTTTTGACTTAAATCTTCTTGAAAATCTATGGCAAGACCTGAAAATGGTTGTCTAGCTATGATCAACAACCAATTTGACAGAGCTTGAAGAATTATTTAAAGAATAATAGGCAAATGTTGCACAATCCAGGTGTGGAAAGCTCTTAGAGACTTACCCAGAAGACATAGCTGTAATCGCTGCCAAAGGTGCTTCTACAAAGTATTGACTCAGGAGTGTGAATACTTATGTCAACTCAATATTTCATTTTCAATAAATGTGCAAAAGTTTTCATTTTGTCATTATGGGTTATTGTGTGTAGATTGGTGAGAACAAACTATACAGTAGCAGTCAAAAGTTTGGACACACATTGTCACGTTCGTCGTAAAGATGGGACCAAGGCGCAGCGGGAATGTGAATACTCATCTTCTTTATTACGAAGAAAAACAAACACTTAATCAAAAACAACAATGAAAAACCAGTCCTGTGAGGCACACAGCTACACACAGAACAACTACCCACAAATCCCATGGACAAAACACCCCTATTAAATAGGATCTTCAATTAGAGGCAACGAGAAACAGCTGGTCAAACCAATAAACTAAGCATAGAAATAGACTAACTAGACACAGACATAGAAAAAGACTAACATAGAATATTGCCCAACAAACCCCGAAACACACTAAACAAACACCCGCTGCCAAGCCCTGACCAAACTACAATAACAAAGAACCCCTTTTACTGGTCAGGACGTGACACACCTACTCATTCAAGATGTATTTTTTGTACAATACTACATTCTCGAATAATAGTGAAGACATCACAACTATGAAATAACACATATGGAATCATGTACTAACCAAAAAAGTGTTATCAAAATAAAACAAATCAAAATATATGTTATATTTGATATTTTTCAAAGAAACCACCCTTTGTCTTGATGACAGCTTTGTGGAATTTATTTCCTTCTAAAAATGCATTTGAGCCAATCAGTGTGTTGTGACAAGGTAGGGGTGGTATACAGAAGATAGACCTATTTGGTAAAAGACCGAGTCCATATTATGGCAAAAACAGCTCAAATAAGCAAAGATAAATGACAGTCCATCATTACTTTAAGACATGAAGGTCAGTCAATCTGGAATATTTCAATAACTTTTAAAGTTTCTTCAAGTGCAGCTGCAAAAAACATCAAGTGCTATGATGAAACAGGCTCTCATGAGGACCGACAGATGAAAGGAAGACCCAGAGTTACCTCTGCTGCAGAGGACAAGTTCATTAGAGTTAACTGCACCTCAGATTGCAGCCCAAATAAATACTTCACAGAGTTCATGTAACAGACACATCTCAACCAACATCAACTGTTCAGAGGAGACTACGTGAATCAGGCCTTCATGGTTGAATTGCTGCAAAGAAACCACTACTAAAGGACACCAATAATAAGAAGAGCCTTGCTTGGGCCAACAAACACGAGCAATGGACATTAGACCAGTGGAAATCTCTCCTCTGGTCTGATGAGTCCAAATTTCAGATTTTTGGTTCCAACCGCTGTGTCTTTGTGAGACACAGAGTAGGTGAACGGATGCTCTCCGCATGTGTGGTTCCCACCGTGAAACATGGACAAGGAGGTGTGATGGTGTGGGGGTGCTTTGCTGGTGACAGTCTGTGATGTATTTAGAATTCAAGACACACTTAACCAGTATGGCTACCACAGCATTCTGCAGTGATATGCCATCCCATCTGGTTTGCGCTTAGTTGGACTATCATTTATTTTTCATCAGGACAATGACCCAAAATAGACCTCTAGGCCTTGTAAGGGCTATTTGACCAAGAAGGAGAGTGATGGAGTGCTGATTCAGATGACCTGGCCTCCACAATCACACGACCTCAACCCATTTGAGATGGTTTATGATGAGTTGGACCGCAGAGTGAAGGAAAAGCAGTCAACAAGTGCTCAGCATATGTGGGAACTCCTTCATTCCTCGTGAAGCTGGTTGAGAGAATGGCAAGAGTGTGCAAAGCTGTCATCAAGGCAAAGGGTGGCTACTTTGAAGAATATAAAATCTAAAATCTATTTTATTTGGATCACATTTTTTGGGTTACTACACGATTCCATATATGTTATTTCATAGTTTTGATGTCTTAAATATTATTCTACAATGTAGAAAATACTCAAAATAAAGAAAAACCCTTTGTAGCGACTTTGTACTTGAGGTAGTTAAGGTAGTCAAGCGCAGGGGGGCAGAGATGTCAAAGTAGCGTCTTTAATAGGCAAGTCCAAAAATGGGTCAGGTACAATACCAATAAACGCCCAAGACATAGGAACAAACAGTCATTCACGGAAGGAGGAAAAAACAACGGTCCTTACATATCCTGCAAACACTGTACACACGTGAATAAACTGAGGAAAACCTCAACGAGCTACATGAAAATAATCCCGCACAAACCTAAGTCGGGAAACAGGGGTAAATATACACACAGAAATCAAAGCAACTGAAAACCAGGTGTGAATGAACCAAAGACAAAACAAATGGAAAAAGAAAAATGGATCGGTGATAGCTAGAAGGCCGGCGACGCCGACCGCCGAGCACCGCCCGAACAAGGAGAGGAACCACCTTCGGTGTAAGTCGTGACACCCTTGAATGAGTAGGTGTGTGCAAACTTTTGCTGGTTCTGTATGTAAATAAGGTATTTCTGTTTTTTAGTTCTAATAAATGTGTAAAAAATTCTAAAAACCTGTTTTAGCCTTTTCATTATAGGGTTTTGTGTGTTGATTGATGAGAACTTTTTTTAATATTTAATCCATTTTGGAATAAGGCTGTAACGTAACAAAATGTGGAAAAAGTCAAGGGGTCTGAAGACTTTCCGAATGCACTGTATTTAGTAAACTCACCATTAAAAAGTACCATAGTGATTGAGTGTCCGTATAGCTAATACTGAGATGCACTGTCAATAATGTTATGCTCCCAGCAGGTCCAGTTATTTTTTCTCGTAAGCTTACCTCCCCTTCGATTAGCTATTCCTCGCGCACCTAGAACACTTTAATAGCCTATAGATTTGTCGTTTTATTGTATTAGGCCTTTTCCTGTCTACCCAGACTCCTTGCTCCTATAACCAAGCCTAGTATAAGGTATGGAGGGATGTATTTTCTGTTTGTCAAGATTGACATTAGCCTAGTCTATTTGAATTTACATTTTAGTCATTTAGCAGACGCTCTTATCCAGAGCAACTTACAGTAGTGAATGCATACATTTCATACATTTTTTTTTTTTGTGCTGGCCCCCCGTGGGAATCGAACCCACAACCCTGGCGTTGCAAACACCATGCTCTACCAACTGAGCTACAGGGAGTTTCCAATGAAAACACAAACCATGATGTTGAAGTGCCCAAAGAAACCTGTTGGTGAAAGATTCATTGCATATATTTTATATAACTATAAATATAACATAGAAATGAGTGCCCCCCTTTTGAAAAAAAAATTGCCCCCAGCTGATTATTGTCTGGTGCTGGGTCTGCATGTACGTGCTGATGTATCATCACGCAGGCTACAAGAACAAACGTCTCGAACATGGTGGAATGTGAATATGCCTCAGCCAATGAAAACGTGCGGTGGGCAGGGCCACAACCATCTCCACCCCGTTCCATGTGCGGCTGTGAGAGGTACTTGAGGCAACCAGCTGCAATAACATTTGAGTTTGCTCATCATTTGGGCAAATTTACCTACCCAACATAAATTCTCAAGTTTAATTGTATGTTCACTCAACCTTTCTACCTTATTTGTGTACTTATTTGCCTATTATTTGCATATTTCACATTGTGCCTTGCTTTTTGAGTGAATTGGAGTTACCACCCATGACGGAGACATAGTTGTTGTATTCAATGACTTTCAGTCGTGTAGGGTACACCAAGTGAGTGTTGAAATGAATAAGTTATCTTTAAAATGAAGCTCATTGTGACAGTACATTACATAGATCATAAGGCTGTTCGATGAGGGCCTAGTTACACCTTAACACAGTGGTCTGAAACTTGTCGCTTACAGACCACATCAAGCCTGCAAGTCACATTATGCTGAATTGCAAAGTGGTGTAATTCCTATTGGAATCCCGCCAGAGTGAGGATATCCAACAATTTAAACTTTTAATCGCCCGCAACCTGCATTGAGAATGACTCCCGGTTAGGGGAGGCTGATTATTGCATACGTGAATTTGTAATTTTACTCAACAAGCTTTTACAAATGCAGCTCACTTCGGGCGGAGTTTGTTGAGTAAACAAACTTTAACACATTAACTCAAATTCTTGTCCTTTGGAAGTCCACTTGATTAAGCAATTGGTTAAGTTGGCAATTTTACAGTGCATGAGAGTTATGTATTTGATTTATTAGTATGTTTGTGTATAAACTGCCACAGTATCACCGCATTCGCGTCCTACTGTATGACATCTATCACTAGGAAAATAAGGAATATGGGTATTTGGGAAATTAGGAATTTTCTTCTGATAATTTGGTTTTCTGGACACGACATTGGTTTTGAACAGTGAGAATGCTTGTTTCAATTCTGCAATTGCATGCAAACATTCCAATATGCCCTCTTGCAGTGTGACGAATGCACTCCTTTGACCTGACCTACCCTAAACCAGAGATATACACAGTAGATTGAAAGTACCTCAATACACATCTCCCTCCCTCCCCAAACACACCCAATTACCAGTTCTGACTGATTAGGCGGCCGATATATTGTGTCTCTCTAAGTGAATTTGTCACCTCGTTAAAAGGCCCTCACGCATTCGTCCAAAGCCATAAACTCAAAACATATTACTTTACAAACATTTACAAGACCTTTGAGAATTTTTTGAAACGTCATGTTCCAATGTTATGTTCCAAATCCTGTGGTGAAATGGATACAAAATTGTGCAAGGTGGGTTAGGGACGGTTGTTTCTCTTCATTGTCTGTTTGAGTGTTGAAGCAGGGGTGCTGTGCTGTACTGTCCTGGCATGTGCATGCAGCTTCATGAGGGGCCAGTAGTGGGGGTTAACACACCCCTGACCTGCTCTTCTCTCCCAGGTGCTGTCCTCGTTTGTCCCCTGCATTGGAACAGTTGGAACAGCACCACATGGAGCAGAGGGCAGAACGGGAAGAGAGCTGTAACAGTGGGGAGGGAACATACACACACAAACCTAACCTCAACCCTGACCCTCCATAGAGGGCGGAGCGGGCTACTTACCAGGTTTTTTTTATTTCTCCTCTCAGGCAATGCAAGGTGAACAACCTATGCTACTTAACACACAAGCGTGCGGATGCACGCACGCATGTACACACACACACACACACACACACACACCACACACACACACACACACACACACACACACACACACACACACACACACACACACACACACACACACCAACTCTGCCCCACAGATTTGCATTTATTTACCTTCCTGTGAATGATTGACAGGTGTCACATCATTACATCATCTGTGTCAGAAGCTACCAGAGGTCAGGGGACAGCGAGTCAATACATGTCATACTACTGTAGAACGGAGCCACTCATATGGAATCTACCATCAGAACTAATGACCAGGGCCTCGAGTGACGACTAGGTCAAGAGTTTTTCCTGACCACATTTTTGCTGACCGCATTCACTAATCACCAAGTCTTAGTTTGGTTAGTTCAGTCAGGCATGTTAGTGCTGGGTTAGAACAAAACATGTGCACACCGTGGGGGATTAAGAAGCACTGGTTTACAAGACAACCCCCCCGCCTCATCCAGCTGTATGGTGAGTCAGTCATTGTGTCCTCTTTATGATGTTATTGATGATTAACCCATATAACTAGTGCCAAGAATTGCGCAACCCAATGACAGCATCCTATAGAGTTTACTGTGGGAGAAGAAACAGGGACAGAATGTGATGAACAACACAGAGACTGAGACGTAACGTTGTGACTATAACTACTGTTCCCTGACGGAGTGCAATGAAGTACAACACATCTATGGGGAGTCGCACTCTCGCAAATTTGACTGAAGAACTAAAATCATGCCTGATAAGGTCAATGAAATATGCACCTTGCTGGAAGCCCTGCCTTCCACAGGTGATAAGCCCGAGGCTTGGATTCATTCCTTCAATTCAGTACCGGTCTTCACCGAGCCCAGAATTGGGCGGTGCAGAGCCAAACAGATGTTTTACCTCGTTTCCCTCCTTCAGGGAACTGTAAAGTCATAACGTTACGTTCCCTTTCAGTCAGTACTCGCGGTACAACTGAGAGTAATGAAATCCCACCTCAAGCCGGCCCTAACGGATACGAAAAGAAATGGCCCATGGCAGACCACCCAGCTCTCCACCCGAAAAGATGGAGCTGTCCCAGCTGTAAGCACACTGTGGGCTACACTGGGAGCAGTGACATCCAAGCGATAAAGCTGTAAAGCTTGTACACACACACACACACACACACACACACACACACACACACACACACACACACACACACACACACACACACACACACACACACACACACACACACACACACACACACACACACACACACACACACACACAACCTCAAAAAGAAAAATAGCTCAAAAGCTAAAGACCCGTAAGACACAACCATGACAAAGGCCGCATTCGGACGCAACGTCAGCTTGAGAGTCGCCTGGGGCAAACTTAAGTATAGGAAAGGTGTTTCGGATAACGATTGGAACGGGCTCAACTGGTTTAGAAACCGGTCGGAAATGGCGCACACCTTTTCAGGAACCGCACCGCCAGATGGCGCCATCAATTCCCACATGACACACTGAAATATATATGCACTTTCAAAGTGGAGAATGAACGACTATGCTCGACAAGCTCCTGTAAAGACATTAAAATGTCCGCCTGAGCACTCTGGAAAAGAATAATTCATTTATTTTAGTAGCAGAGCTCCAACACCTGCCACTTATATGTGTCCAGCCTCCCATGGAGGGTGTGCTTGAGGACAAATAGTAGCAATCATGTTCGATGGTAAACATCTCACTGCAAGATTGGACCTCTCAGGGGACAAGCGCCACAGGACACCACCCAATAGGCAGATGATCTCTGTGAACCAAGGTTGATTGGGCCAACAGGGAGCCACATAAATCAACAAGCCCTTCAGGTATTTTTTATCTTACCATTACTTAACTAGGCAAGTCAGTTAAGAACAAATTCTTATTTTCAATGACAGCCTAGGAACAGTGGGGCAGAAGAACAGATTTTTACCTTGTCAGCTCAGGGATTTGATCTTACAACCTATTGGTTACTAGTCCAACACTCTAACCACTAGGCTACCTGCCACCCCATATATCTTCCCCAACGGGGGCTGAAGCAGCTCCATGGGGGAAATGCATAAAGGAGGGTCAGAGGCCACTGATGCGCCAGGGCGTCCACTCCCAATGGAGTGCTTGGGTCCCTCAGATGACAATGCACGTTTTCTTGCAAAGTGCAAAGACCTACATCGCGCCTGCCGAACATTTCCCATTCCTGGAAAACCACTCAAGGGTGTAGCCTCCACTCCTGAGAGAAAGGGCCCCACCTGGATAGAGAGCGAGCCAAGGTTAGGAGGGAGAGGGACAGTCTCTCCCCATCAGTTGATTGCCAGCCTGGCAAAAGCAGGAGGAGGTGCCTGAGCGCCAGATACACTGTTAGAAGAACCAGGTAATTGATATGCAGTGCCCACCGTACCACTATCCATACCCCCCAAATCAAGTTGTTGTCGTACCCACTCACACCACCCTCGGGGGTGATGTCTGTCATGATTACCTTCCAGGATACAACTCAGCCCATGGGAGCACCCTGACAATAGCAGAGTGTCCCACCACTGTGTGACCCAGATGACATTTGGCTAAGCAAACAAATTGTAGCCCGTACCCCAACGTCACTGTTTGCATGATCCAGTGTGGCACTGCGCATGTGCGCCATTGGTCGGAGCAGAAAGTGAGTCTCCCGTGAAGTGCTCTCTGAATGGGGCGAGACGCCACCTTGTGGACTGGGAGAGACTGATTATTTTTAAATTTCCACGGCTCTTGACAACAGTGTCTGAACGTGGAGAAGGGACACTTTTAATTGAACTCACATGCGGAAGATGCAACACTTTTGACACCTGTGAACACTGTGGAACTAGAGGGTGAAAAAAAACGGTGTTTATGTGCCAAGGTTTGCCTAAAACCCAGCCCATTCTGTGGTACAAGGGGTCCGGCGATCAGTGACGTATCCTGATTGGCAGTGCCACTTGAGGGTACTGTTGTCACAATGAGACTCACTCGGTTTAGGCGGTAAGATGTGTTCTGGTAACCGGCTGGCAACCAGCGCTGGACCAGACGCATTCAAAATAGACCCAGTGGGAGAAAGAAATATTATGGAGGTTACCCTACCGACCAGTCATAGTTACTGGCGACAAAGCTCATTGTAACCTAGCTGGGAATGGGACAGACAGCTCTGAAAAACAGACCCTTTATGTGGACAAGGGCAATTTGTAATTGAATCTATACTGAAGAAAAATATAAACGCAACATGTAAAGTGTTGGTCGTTTCATAAGCTGACATAAAAGATTCTAGATATTATCCATATGCACAAAAAGCTTATTTCTGTAAAATGTTGTGCACAAATTTGTTTACATCACTGCTAATGAGCATTTCTCCTTTACCAAGATAATCCATCCACCTGATAGGTGTGGCATATCAAGAAACTGATTAAAGTGCATGATCACTACACAGGCGCACCTTGTGCTGGGGACAATAAAAGGGCACACTAAAATGTGGAGTTTTGTCACACACAACACAATGCCACAGATGTCTGAAGTTTTGAGGGAGCGTGCAATTGGAATGCTGACAGCAGGAATGTCCACCAGAGCTGTTGCCAGATAATTTAATGTTAATTTCTCTACCATAAGCCGCTTCCAACGTCGTTTTAGAGAATTTGGCAGTACGTCCAACCAGCCTCACAACCGCAGACCACTTGTAACCACGCCAGCCCAGGACCTCCACATCTGGCTTCTTCACCTACGGGATCGTCTGAGACCAGCCACCCGGACAGCTGATGAAACTGAGGAGTATTTATGTCTGTAATAAAGCCCTTTTGTGGGGAAAAACTCATTCTGATCGGTGGGTGGGCCTGGATCCCAACTGGGTTGGTCTATGCCCTACCAGGCTGCACCCTGGCCCAGTCAGGAGAAATTCATAGATTAGAGCCTAATGAATTAATTTCAATTGACTGATTTCCTTATATGAACTGTAACTCAGTAAAAAAAAAAAATCATATGAACCACAAAGAGACTGTGTGTGGGATAATAGCATGGTCATGTCTAACCCTGCTCATTCCCTTGACTCCACTACCAACAACCAATCACCTACAGAGCCCATAACCTGTATCACTAGACACCTCATAGGGACTAGTGAGCTACAGGCAGGCATCAACAATGAATCCCAGTAATGAGCCACCTATGAGGGAGGGGGTGGCCCCTTAAGGACAGAGAGCAAATCGGACAATTTATTAGTCTGATATACTGTACGCTTTGAACCCTGTGAACACCATGGCCATAACCAAATGTGGGGGCACTGTTGTCACAGTAATGTTTTTGTGGGGGGGCGCACTGGTCACTTAGACCCGTACTAAGGTCCCTCACTCTGGGGGTTACCTAAGTCTGTCACACCCTGATCGGTTTCACCTGTCTTTGTGCTTGTCTCTACCCCCCTCCAGGTGTTGCCCATCTTCCCCATTATCCCCTGAGCATTTATACCTGTGTTCTCTGTTTGTCTGTTGCCAGTTCGTCTTGTCTTGTCAGGTCTTACCAGCGTGCTTTCCTGCTTTCCTGTTTCTCAAGTGTTTGTTTCTTAGTTTTCCTGGTTCTGACCATTCTGCCTGCTCTGACCCCGAGCCTGCCTATCGTCTTGTACCTGCCTGACTCTGACCTGATTACAAACCTCTGCCTGTCCTCGACCTGCCCTTTGCCCCATGTTATAATAAATTATTGAGAACTGTACTATCCGCCTCCTGTGGCTGCATCTGGGTCATATCCTGAGATGTGATAGTACAAACTGGCTATGACTGACCCAGCAGACTCAGACCAGCTCCACAATGCTGTCTGCCAGCAAGAAGCCACCATTGGAAGTCACAAGGAGTTACTGCAATGCCTTATGGAGGGACTCCATACCCTGGCAGAACATCATAACCATGCATTTGTTACAATGCTGGAGCAATTCCAGGAATCCCTACAAGGCAGCAAGCCACCCCAGTAATTCCCCAGACTCTCAGCAACCCCGCCACCAGCGGCGTTTCTTCCCAGCCTGCCCCGGAACGTCTTCCAGTGGGCTTGAGAGAAGCCTCGGATCTCTCCGCCATTCCCGCGGAGTACCTGGACCTCTGGGAAGTCTTCAACAAGGCCTGCGCTACGTCTCTCCCTCCGCATCGACCCTACGACTGCGCCATTGACCTTCTCCTGGGCACTACGCCCCCTCTGGGGCGGCTTTACTCCCTGTCGGGTCCGGAGACCAAGACTATTGAAAAGTACATTGAGAACTCTGACGCTGCAAGGAGTATTTGTCCGTCGACCTCTCCTGCCGACGCAGGTTTCTTCTTTGTGGAGAAGATAGACAAAACCCTGTGCCTGTGTATCGACTGCATGGGCCTTAATGACATCATGGTTAAAAAACGTTACCCTCTACCACTCATCTCCTCAGCTTTCGAACCTCTTCAGGGAGCGACCATCTTCTCTAAGTTAGACCTTCGGAACGCCTACCATCTGGTTTGGATACGGGAGGGAGATGAGTGGAAAACAGTCTTTAATACGGCTAGTGGGCACAATGAGTACTTAGTTATGCCATTCGGACTGACCAACGCTCCTGCGGTGTTCCAGGCCCTGGTCAATGATGTGCTCCGGGACATGCTGAACCGGTTCGTGTTTGTCTACCTCGACAACATCCTTGTCTTTTCCCGTTCAGCTCAAGAACACGTCCTCCATGTCTGACAAGTCCTTCAGCATCTCCTGGAGAACCAGCTTTTTGGTTAAAGTGGGGAAGTGTGAATTCCATCACTCCACCATCTCCTTCTTAGGATACGTCATCCCTGCAGGACATATACAGATGGATCCAGACAAGGTGAGAGCGGTGGTGGATTGGCCTCAACCCACATCCAGAGTGTAGCTGCAATGTTTCCTGGGGTTTGTTCATTTCTACTGCCGCTTCATCCGGGGTTACAGCATCCTGGCTTCCCCCCTCTCAGCACTCACCTTTCCCAAGGTTCCCTTCACGTGGTCTCAAGCAGCTGACCAGGTGTTCTCGGACCTCCCCGTTCTCGGACCCCCCCGTCAGTTTGTGGTGGAGGTCGTTACCTCGGATGACAGAGTGGGAGCCGTCCTGTCCCAGAGTTCTGCCCAGGATCAAAAGCTCCACCGCTGCGCTTTCCTCTCCCATCATCTTACCCCTGCTGAGAGGAACTATGATGTGGGAAATCGAGAACTCGCCATCAAGATTGCGTTGGAAGAGTGGAGGCACTGGTTGGAACACCCATTCTTAGTGTGGACTGACCATAAGAATGTGGAATATCTCCGCATCGCCAAGCGCCTCAACTCTAGGCAGGCTCGTTGGTCCCTGTTATTCACCCGTTTAAATTTCACTCTCTCCTACCGCCCGGGGTCTAAGAACGTGAAGCCTGACGCACTCTTGTATTGCCCCGCTGCTACTCCGTCTGACCCCGAGACCATCCTCCCTACCTCCTGTCTAGCGGCTGCAGTCGTCTGGGGTATAGAGAGCCCAAGGGGTGTCCGGCTAACCGGATGTTTGTCCCGGACTCTGCATGCTCCCCGGTCTTGGAATGGGCACATTCCTCGAGACTGACCTGCCATCCAGGCTCCCGTCGAACCCTGGCTTTCGTCCGACGGCGCTTTTGGTGGCCTTCCATGGTCCCGGATGTCTCCGCATTCATCGCCACCTGCACTGTGTGTGCACAAAATAAGACTCTGCGGCAAGCCCTGGCTGGCCTTCTTCAACCACTCCCTGTTCCTCACCGCCGCTGGTCCCATATATCCATGGACTTTATTACTGGGCTTCCCCCGTCAGACTGCAACACTACTATCCTGACGGTGGTGGACAGGTTTTCTAAAGCCGCCCTTCATTGCCTCATCTCCGCCAACCCCACCACCTTGAGCCAGCAACTCGTGTGGATGGAATACGCCCGTAACACCCTTCCCTGCTCGGCCACTGGTCTCTCGCCCTTCGAGTGTTCCTTGGGATATCAGCCCCCGCTCTTCCCTGAGCAAGAAGAATAAGTCAGTATACCCTCTGCCCAGATGTTCATCCACCGCTGTCGCCGTACCTGAACGAGAGCCCGGACCTCTCTTTTGAAGACCACATCCAGGTATCGGTGACAAGCGGATCGTCACTGGACCCCTGCTCCCCGCTATCAGCTCGGGCAGTGGTTATGGCTTTCCAGTCCCGTAAACTTTCCCCCCGTTTCAATCGTCCCTTTCCCCATCTCTAAAATCCTTTGCCCCTCTGCTGCTCGTCTTCTGTTGCTCCGCACCCTCTGTATCATCCTATGTTTCATGTGTCCAAGATAAAACCTGTGTCTCACTGTCCTTTGTCTTCTGTTTCCCTGACCCCGAGCCTGCCTGCCGTCCTGTACTGCCTGTCTCTGACCTGATTACGCACCTCTGCCTGCCCTGACCCCAAGCCTGCCTGCCGTCCTGTACCTGCCTGTCTCTGACCTGATTACGAACCTCTGCCTGTCCTCGACCTGCCCTTTTCCCCGTGTTATAATAAATTATTGAGAACTGTCCTGAGACGTGATAGAGCCAAGTGCTCAAGTGCTGCTTCCTCATCGGAGGTGCACGCAAGCTCCGCTTCCTCTACTCCCTCCAACTCCGGGAATTTTGAAATAGGAATGGGGTTGCTATAACGCCGGGGGAAAGTTAGTAAGTTTCATTCACCGGAGGTTATGCATGCTAACCGACATTAGCCAGGAGGCTTTATAGTCTAAGCTAGGCTAACTAACCTCTTTGTTCGCGGCATGTTCCATTTAGAAAAACCAAGCGACTTAATGCTACATACTGTATACTAAACAAGAGAGCTACCCAAGCAACTCCACTGTGGGGAGGCAGGAATAGCTAGTAGTATCTAGCTCACCTTGGCGAGTTAGCTAACTTGGCTTGCATACTATGGAGCGCTTGTTTAGCTAGCCTGATCTCGGACATCTACATAGGACCGGATCACCAAGGTGGGACCAGACCCTTCATTGACAAGTCTGGGAAGAGAGGCAAGCGGTGGCAGACACAGGCGGCAGGGGTTACTCACCTACCTGAATGCCCTCTCTTTTTGAGTAGCCTCCCATAACCTGTGACAGAGCGCACAGGTGTCGGGTTGAGCAGCTTCCACTTACATCATGTCCAGGCAGACAAGACATTTGCTCCGACCAAAAACCTGGGTGCATATAAATCTCTAGTCCAACATTTGGTTGATATATGCTAAATGTCATTCCTCTACCTCTCGTGTGGTGTGGTGTGGTGTGGTGTGGTGTGGTGCGTGCGTGCGTGCGTGTGCGTGCAGGCCTGCATGCATGTCTGTGTGTGTGTGTGTGCAAAGCTACATTCATGCTCTCTGATCTGTGAGTAGCCGACCTGAGCTGAACCCTCTACCATAGCGCAGCGTTTCCTCTCTCTCTCCCTTGCTCTTTCTCTCTCTCTTTCTCTCCATATTTTCTCTCCCTATCTCTGTCCTCTCCTGTACCAGAGCTGTGGCCTGTCAGAGTGAGTGGGCGATCACAGATACCAACATCAAGGCTGCCGAGACATGCTCTCAGCACAGCGTGACAGACCCAGCCTCTCTCTCTCTTTATCCACTCTATCTTTGCTCTACTCACTCTATTTTTCTCCACTCTGTTCTCATTATCCTCTCTCACACAAATGTCTCTATATCACTCTCCCCTCTCTCCAACTCTCCCCCCCCCCCCCCCACACACTTCTCTCTTTCTCTTAGACTCTACCCAGGGGCCCTCAAGGCTCGTTGCTGTTGCAGCTGACGTTAGGAGCAATGAGCTCCCCACTGAGACACTGGATCTGCCGGAGAGGAACATTCATATTTACTGTTAATGTTAATATTTGGAGGTAATATTATTAAAATATTTGCTTTGAGGATATCAAGTGGAAGCCATGAGACTGACTGCTTATGCAACTGCCTCCTTAGATACATGTATAGTATACTCCAGGCTCTTACATCTAGCAGATTCAGTACCACCACGGATGGATGGATTTACCCAAGTGTTACATTAGAGTTGTTGCTTTGTGTTCCTCCTAATCACGACACGGTAATAATGAACCAATCAATAAATCAATCAATCAAAGTGATTTGGAGTGTGTTTCTGGACTCCCTATACAATTCGCTACAAAAAAATTAAAAGAAAGGAAGAGAAGAGAAAGGTATACATAGACGCCGGATGAAAAATATATGATGTGAAGCTCTTCTGATTTGCCTTCCTTGATACGGGTCCGATATGGTTGTCTGTACATCTTGCTCTCTTTTCGTTGGCCCCACACTTTCAGCCCAGGCAAGCCTCTGTTAAGCATTTAGCAAGTGTCTCATGTGCTTTGACAGCTATAGAAACGATAGAAAACCAGAGACTGCATCTTATCCTCTGCAGAGCCCCAGCCTCCCAATCAGGCAGACAATTGTCAGCCTCCTCCTCTTTTTCGGCTTTCTCTCCTCTCCCCTAATCTCCTCTCTCCTCTCCAACATTTTCTCCTCTCCACCCCATCCCCCTCTGCTAGCTGTCATTTGCTCAGTGTATAGCATCTTCTCCTCTATTCTCTCCTATATTCTCTCTCCCTCATCCCTCTCTCCTGACTGTTATTCTCTCAGTGTCATCTGAGGTAAGAGGCCGGGGAGGTCGGAGCTGCAGATTTACCCAGCAGCACACGTCACCACCAGGGAAGCGCAGAGCGCCCAAAATAGCCCAAACAGCACAGGGTGAATGGGGACCTAAGTGGCGGTTACCGAGGACTGATTTTGACAACAAAATTTTACTTTTCAGAACGGATGTGAACAAGTCTCTGTCTCTCACCCCAGCCCCTTCAAATTATAACATATGTTCTATTGTGATGTGAGACAGCCAGCGATGTGACTGCACTGCAGAGGGAGGACCAATACGAAAAGTATGAAAATGTATGCACTCACTCCTGTAAGTCGCTCTGGATAAAAGCGTCTGCTACATGACTAAAATGTAAAAATGGAGGAGCGGAGAGGTGGTGTTTGGAAGAAATTACTGTATGAGTGTATTTAGTTGTATTTATTTATCAGAAATGTTGTCCAACCCTGAACAACATAAGTATTGTTGAATATAAATCGAAGATACATTCATGGGTGTGTGCATTTGAGCCCATGTATCACACTCTGCTGTTTAAAACAATGTCATACTATTGCAAGCAGGAACTTGTACACACTATTAGCTTAGTGCTGGGGTGTCAAACTCATTTTGCCCCGAGGGCTTCAACGAGGTCCAGAAGGCACACAGAATTTGTTTATATATTCCTTACTGTCAAAATGTGACAAAAAAATTGTCCTCTATTCATAGTTTATGACATTTTCGATGCTTCCTGATTGTCTAGTGATTATTAACGAGCTGGAAAGTCAAGAAACTGTATGAATGTAGATCCACTCAATATGCACAGTGATTATTTGCAGACTGGACAATCAAGACACTGTATGAATATCGGTCCATGATCATTTCTACACAGTTTCGATTTGTTTTTTGTCATTTGAAAGTACACTTTACATACAAAAGTATGTAAACACGCCTTCAAATTAGTAGATTCTACTATTTCAGCCACACCCGTTGCTGACAGGTGTATTAAATCGAGCACACAGCCATGCAATCGCCATAGTCAAACATTGGCAGTAGAATGGCCTTACTGAGGAGCTCAGTGACTTTCAATGTGACATTGTCATAGAATGCCACCTTTCCAACAACTCAGTTCGTAAAATGTCTGCCCTGCTAGAGCTGCCCCGGTCAAATGTAAGTACTGTTATTGTGAAGTCAAAATGTCAGTGGCGATTTTAGCATGTAAATCTTGGTGGAGCAAATAACTTTTTTTTTAATCCATGCCAGTAAAGCCACTACACAACACAGCACTATACAATACATGTCACGACTTCCGCCGAAGTCGGCCCTTCTCCTTGTTCGGGCGGCGTTCGGCGGTCGACGTCACCGGCTTACTAGTCGCACCGATCTATGTTTCCCTGTTGGTTTGGTTTTGTCTTAATTGTACACACCTGTTTATGATTCCCTGATTATGTTCATTATTTAACCCTCTGGCTTTCCTGTTTGTCTTGTCCGTGATTGTTTCCTGTTTTGTGGTTGTTGGAGGTGTTTCTCCCAACCATGTATTATTGCTGTGGGAGAAGTTTTATTATGGTTTTGAGTAAACACGTTTTGTTTGCACTCATCCGTGTCCTGCGCCTGACTCCGCTACTTCTCTAACGAAATCATTACAATACATTAATTTCACTATAACGCATAAAGCTGTCCCAACAGCAGAGCTTTCTTTTCAGCACCATGGAGTGAATCCTTACCACTGCCATACCTGGCTAACAGCGGTGTCACGGCTTCCGCCAAAGTCGGTCCCTCTCCTTGTTCGGGCGATGGTCGACGTCACCGGTCTTCTAGCCATCGCCGATCCACCTTTCATTTTCCATTTGTTTTGTCTTTGTTTTCTGCACACCTGGTTTCATTCCCCAATTACATGTTCATGTATTTTACCCTCTGTTTCCCCCGTTCTGGGAACCTGGTCTGTAGGATAGAGTGAAAACAAACAGGTAAAGAACATAGCCCACCTTGCCGAACGCTGCCCGAACAAGGAGAGGGACCGACTTCGGCGGAAGTCGTGACACTTGCATATTACATCATTTATGCAGCAGCATACAAGATCTTCAGGTCAGAGCTCTAGAAAGAGGCCTGAGTTCCGGACATGGAATTCCGAGTTGGATGACCATTCAAAATGTATTTTCCCAGTAGGAGCTCGTTTTCTTCCGAGTTCCCAGTTGTCTTGAACTCACTGACGTCTGAGATTTACTAGTTCCGAGTTTCCAGTTGTTTGGAATGTGGCAGAAGTCATGCTGGATTGCCATTATGGCTAATGTATTCAACTTTTTCTGGCCCATGGTGTTGAATGTTTATCCACCCACTCTACTGAATAGCAGGCTAGTGATTGCTTTGCAACACTTGCAGTTAGCCACTGATTCCTTCCAAACCACTCATAAATGATTTTGCGATTTCCAACTTGTTGTGTAATGTTTATGTCCATTGGCCAACGAGCACTGAAACGTTTTATCTATAATTTCTCTTCATATGATAAGGATTGAAAAGGATTTGTCAGTAGATTGTTAATGTGATCCATGATGATGACTGCTTGTCTAGCTTGCTAGCTAAGGTTTAGAAAGTAGGATGTTGACATGATCAGTCCAATCAAAGCTACAGTAGATATGTGATTTGACGTCCTTTTATATGTGGCCAATGACCTTGAGCCTTCTTGGAGGGGCACTTCTAATATAACTCTACGGCAGGACCCAAGGGGCTTGAATTTTCGAGCTCTCCCCATAGATTCTGAAGTGATGCTGTGTCCCCATGAGTGACAGAACACTTAGCCAATCACAGTGCAACTAGAGAACATTACCAACCCTTTCGCTTTGTCCCACCTGCACTGAATGACGGGACGCAACTGGGAAAAGTCTAGGAGCAACAATGGCTCAGCCGAGAACTGATAGGCCACACAGGCTCACAGAACAAGACTGCCGAGTGCTGAAAAGCGTAGTGCATAAAAATCATTTGTCCTCGGTTGCAACACTCACTAACGACTTCCAAACAGCCTCTGGAAGCTATGTCAGCACAAGAACTCTTCGTCGGAAGCCTCATGAAATGGGTTTCCATGGCCAAGCAGCCGCATACAAGCCTAAGATCACCATGCGCCAAGAATCGTCTGGAGTGATGTAACGCTCGTTGCCATTGGACTAAGAAATGCATTCTCTGGAGTGATGAATCACGCTTCACCATCTGGCAGTCTGACGGACAAATCTGGGTTTGGCAGATGCCAGGAGAACGCTACAGTGTCAGCTCCAATACATAGTGCCAACTGTAAAGCTTGGTGGAGGAGGAATAATGGTCTGGGGCTGTTTTTCATAGTTCGGGCTAGGTCCCTTAGTTCCAGTGAAGGGAAATCTTAACGCTACAGCATACAATTACATTCTAGACGATTCCGACTTTGTGCTTCCGACTTTGTGGCATCAGATTGGGAAAGGCCCTTTCCTGTTTCATCATGACAATGCCCCCGTGCACAAAGCAAGGTAAATACAGAAATGGTTTGTTGCGATCGGTGTGGATGAACTTGACTGGCCTGCACAGAGACCTGACCTCAACCCCATCGAATACCTTTGAGATGAATTGCCCGACCTCACTAATGCTCTTGTGGCTGAATGGAAGGAAGTCCCCGCAGCATTTTTCCAACATCTAGTGCATAGCATTCCCAGAAGAGTGGGGGCTGTTATAGCAGCAAAAGGGGGACCAACTACATATTAATGCCCATGATTTTGGAATGAGAGGTGCGCACATAAACTTAGCAAGAAAAGAAACGTCCTCTCACTGTCAGCTGCGTTTATTTTCAGCAAACATGTAAATATTTGTATGAACATAACACGATTCAACAACTGAGACATAAACTGAACAAGTTCCACAGACATGTAACTAACAGAAATGGAATAATGTGTCCCTGAACAAAAGGGGGGTCAAAATCAAAAGTAACAGTTAGTATCTGGTGTGGCCACCAGCTGCATTTAGTACTGTAGTGCATCTCCTCCTCATGGACTGCACTAGATTTGCCAGTTCTTGCTGAGAGATGTTACGCCACTCTTCCACCAAGGCACCTGCAAGTTCCCGAACATTTCTGGGGGGGAATGGCCCTAGCCCTCACCCTCCGATCCAACAGGTCCCAGACGTGCTCAATGGGATTGAGATCCGGGCTCTTGGCTGGCCATGGCAGAACACTGACACTCCTGTCTTGCAGGAAATCACACACAGAATGAGCAGTATGGCTGGTGGCATTGTCATGCTGGAGGGTCATGTCAGGATAAGCCTGCAGAAAGGGTACCACATGAGGGAGGAGGATGTCTTCCCTGTAACGCACAGCGTTGAGATTGCCTGCAATGACAACAAGCTCAGTCTGATGATGCTGTGACACACCGCCCCAGACCATGACGGACCCCCCCACCTCCAAATCGATCCCCCTCCAGAGTACAGGCTTCATTACTTCGATGATAAATGTGAATCCGACCATCACCCCTGGTGAGACAAAATCGCTACTCGTCAGAGAAGAGCACTTTTTGCCAGTCCTGTCTGGTCCAGCGACGGTGAGTTTGTGCCGATAGGCGACGTTGTTGCCGGTGATGTCTGGTGAGGAACTGCCTTACAACAAGCCTACAAGCCCTCAGTCCAGCCTCTCTCTGGACAGTCTGAGCACTGATGGAGGGATTGTGCTTTCCTGGTGTAACTCGGGCAGTTGTTGTTTCCATCCTGTACCTGTCCCGCAGGTGTGATATTCGGATGTACCGTTCTGTGCAGATGTTGTTACACATGGTCTGCCACTGCGAGGACGATCAGCTGTCCGTCCTGTCTCCCTGTAGTGCTGTCTTAGGCGTCTCACAGTACGGACATTGCAATTTATTGCCCTGGCCACATCTGCAGTCCTCATGACTCCTTGCAGCATGCCTAAGGCATGTTCACGCAGATGAGCAGGGATCCTGGGCATCTTTCTTTTGGTGTTTTTCAGTCAGTAGAAAGGCCTATTTAGTTTCCTAAGTTTTCCTAACTATGACCTTAATTGCCTACCGTCTGTAAGCTGTTAGTGTCTTAACGACCGGTCCACAGGTGCATGTTCCTTAATTCATTTATGGTTCATTGAACAAGCATGGGAACAGTGTTCAAGTCCTTTACAATGAAGATCTGTGTAGTTATTTGGATTTGTACGAAATATCTTTGAAAGACAGGGTCCTGAAAAAACGTATGTTTCTTTCTTTGCTGAGTTTACTTTTAGTGAGTTATCCCTCACATTTTTTATTGTTTTTTACTCAAACCACTCATGGGCCGGATTGGACCCCCTCGTGGGCCAGATGTTTGACCCCCCTGAAAGAGATCTTAACCTTGGGCCAATATGCTGACCAAACTGAGATGTTTCATGTGATTATTCTATCTGTCAAAGATATCTGTAGCATTTTCTTATCGCTCTGTTCTATACTGGCCTGACATGTTCTGACATGATCTGAGAGCAGGCAACTAAAGATTCTATCTTACTATTTAAATGACATTTACTTACTATCATTGATGAGTTTGAGTATCAGTGTGAAGAAGAACAGGGCTCTGTGCAATGGAAAAAGTACCCAAATGTTTTACTTGAGTAAAAGTAAAGATACCTTAATAGAAAATGACTGAAGTAAAAGTGAGTCACCCAGTAAAATATTACTTGAGTGAAAGTCTAAAAGTATTTGGTTTCAAGTATACGTAAGTAAAAGTATAAATCATTTCAAATTCCCTATATTAAGCAAACCAGAAGGCACAAGTTTTCATGTTTTATTTACAGATAGCCAGGGGCACACTCCAACACTCAGACATAATATACAAACGAAGCATGTGTGTTTAGTGAGTCCGCCAGATCAGAGGCGGCAGGGATGACCAGGGATGTTCTTTTGATAAATGTGTGAATAGGACCATTTTTCCTGTCCTGCTAAGCATTCAAAATGTAAGAAGTACTTTTGGGTGTCAGGGAAAATGTATGAAGTGTAATGCAGTAAAAGTAAAAGTTATTAAAAAAAAATAGTAAAGTAAAATACAGAAAATGATCTAAGTAGTACTTTAAAGTATTTTTACTTAAGTACTTTTCACCACTGGTTCTGTGAACCATGCTTGCATGATGAGTAACATTGTCTGATGTATATCTGAAGACATGCAAGTAGCCTATGCTGGGCTAGCATACAAACTATGCTCGATATACACTGAGTGAGTAGCAATGTTTTCTAATCGTGAGCAGGAGATGGTGCTTATCATAGTGATTCGATAATATTTCAGTCTCTACGTAGACTTTTATCGTTTAGTGCTTTATCAATTAGGACACTAGTTATCATT
This sequence comes from Salmo salar, assembly GCF_965601325.2. Lineage (NCBI taxonomy): Eukaryota > Metazoa > Chordata > Actinopteri > Salmoniformes > Salmonidae > Salmo > Salmo salar. The sequence continues at coordinate 56,422,693 of NC_138305.1, read as the reverse complement.
GCACAGCTAATGAGAATGCTGAATTAATGCATACTTTCAGTGATAGCCTACATTTTACATGTCATCCCAATCACATTAGTTAAAGTCGCGCACTAGCGACTCCTGTGGCGGGCTGGGCGCAAGCACGCTGACACAGTCACCAGGTGTATGGTGTTTCCTCCGACACATTGGTGCGGCTGGCTTCCGTGTTAAATGGGCATTGTGTCAAGAAGCAGTGCTCTCGACCTTCGCCTCTCCCGAGTCCGTACGGGAGTTGCAGCCATGAGATAAGACTGTAACTACCAAATTGGATACCACGAAATTGCGGAGAAAAAAGGGTAAAAAAAATACAATATTTAAAAGAAAATGTTTTTAAACAAGTGGCTTGTGGCGGTCCCACCTCAAATGTGACTTGGAAGTCACTTTGATTAGTGCACTTGGGTAGCTACACTTTTGAGTATCTGTGTTCAATAGTGCATACTGTTGCATGAGTCACACTATTAACATACATTTTACGGTATCATTTCAGTCGACGTAGTTATATTTACTTCATTATTTTTTGCAGCAGTAGGTTTAGGCTCTGTTTATTAGCATGTCTAATCATGTGTCATGCATTTTACATAGGTGGTCTTCCCTGTCAGTCATCTTGCGTTCTAGTAGTATTTTTCTAGTGACTGGTCTATCATACTTCATGTTGCATTTTGTTATTTTTTATGGCATTCTATACACAGTATGCATAATAGCATGGCTGCCAATATTGCATTGTGGGAGCACGTGCGGTTTATGCTCCATACAGTTGAAGTCGGAAGTTTACATACACTTAGGTTGGAGTCATTAAAACTCATTTTTCAACCACTCCACAAATTTATTGTTAACAAACTATAGTTTTGGCAAGTAGGTCAGGACATCTACTTTGTGCATGACACAAGTAATTTTTCCGACAATTGTTTACAGACAGATTATTTCACATATAATTCACTGTATCACAATTCCTGTGGGTCAGAAGTTTACATACACTAAGTTGACTGTGCCTTTAAACAGCTTGGAAAATTCCAGAAAATGATGTCTTTACTTTAGAAGCTTCTGATAGGCTAATTAACATAATTTGAGTCAATTGGAGGTGTACCTGTGGATGTTTTTCAAGGCCTACCTTCAAACTCAGTGCCTCTTTGCTTGACATCATGGGGAAATCAAAAGAAATCAGCCAAGACCTCTGAAAAAAAATTGTAGACCTCCACAAGTCTGGTTCATCCTTTGGAGCAATTTCCAAATGCCTGAAGATACCACGTTCATCTGTAAAAACAATAGTATGCAAGTGTAAACACCATGGGACCACTGTGATGACCCTCCCACTCTGTCTGCCGTATTTTCTCTCTTTGCTCTTGCTCCTTATTAGGATGCCGGTAGGCGGAGTTGGGAGGGTCATCAGCTACATCGGAAACACCTGGGCCCGGGTGTGTCCCAGGATAAAGGCACCTCTTCCACATTCATTGGAGAGACTCTCTCCATGCAGACACTTTGTTGTTTTTGGTTGTGGTAGTTGTGGGTTTTTTTTTGGTTGTTTGCTTTGGCACCTTTCAACACTCTGCATTATTACATTCAGGTATGCAAAACACTCACTTACACTACTGATTACACACACCATTGTTAATTACTTAGTTACTTTATTTAATGAATATATATTTTGATACTCCTTGTCTCCACGTTGTCTCCCTTTTGTTGCGAACTCTGAGTTGGTTCGTAACACCACGCAGCCGCCATACTGCTCAGGAAGGTGACGCGTTCTGTCTCCTAGAGATGCACGTACTTCGGTGCGAAAAGTCCAGATCAATCCCAGAACAACAGCAAAGGACCTGGTGAATATGCTGGAGGAAACGGGTACAAAAGTATCTATATCCACAGTAAAACGAGTCCTATATCGCCATAACCTGAAAGGCCGCTCAGCAAGTAAGAAGCCACTGCTCCAAAACCGCCATAAAAAAGCCAGACTACGGTTTGCAACTGCACATGGGGACAAAGATCGTACTTTTTGGAGAAATGAAACAACAAAAATAGAACTGTTTGGCCAAAATGACCATTATGTTTGGAGGAGAAAGGGGGAGGCTTGCAAGCCAAGGAACACCATCCCAACCGTGAAGCACGGCGGTGGCAGCCTGATGTTGTGGGGATGCTTTGCTGCAGGAGGGGCTGGTGCACTTCACAAAATAGATGGCATCATGAGGCAGGAAAATTATGTGGATATATTGAAGCAACATCTCAAGACATCAGTCAGGAAGTTTAAGCTTGGTCGCAAATGGGTCTTCCAAATGGACAATGATACAAGCATACTTCCAAAGTTGTGGCAAAATGGCTTAAGGACAACAAAGGCAAGGTATTGGAGTGGCCATCACAAAGCCCTGACCTCAATCCCATAGGAAATTTGTGGCAGAACTGAAAAAGCGTGTGTGAGCAAGGAGGCCTACAAACCTGACTCAGTTACACCAGCACTGTCAGGAGGAATGGGACAAAATTCACCCAACTTATTGTGGGAAGCTTGTGGAAGGCTACCCGAACCGTTTGACCCAAGTTAAACAATTTAAAGGCAATGCTACCAAATACTAATTGAGTGTATGTCAACTTCTGACCCACTGGGAATGTGATGAAAGAAATAAAAGCTGAAAGAAATCATTCTCTCTACTATTATTCTGACATTTCACATATTTAAAATAAAGTGGTGATCCTAACTGACCTAATACAGGGAATTTTTACTAGGATTAAATGTCAGGAATTGTGAGAACTGAGTTTAAATGTATTTGGCTAAGGTGTATGTAAACTTCCCACTTAAACTGTATATATCACCTAGGTGAATGTTGTGCTTATTCGTGCATCGGCTGTTATGCTCTGTCATCTGCACAAAGTCGTTATAGCATGGTTTCTATTATAGCTATTGCAAGAGCACACAGTGAGGTTGTGGTGACTTAGAGGGCAACGCTAGCTATCCCTTCCACAGCATCTGCTGGAGCATTGCAGTACGATGGCACATCATTTTTAGGATGGTAGTAAGCCAGTTTCTGTGCATTATCATGCATGCGTGTGCAAAGCGCATATGCAGTCATCTTATACCCTGATGCAGCTCACTGAGCGTGAATCATATCTACCAACTTGTGCTGGCCCAAAACTGTTGGTGCTACATGAACTGTTCAGCAGTCGAGCAGCGTGATATCTTGTGCTATTCGAATGGCGTTAGTCTGTCATCGGCTAAACAATACTGAGTCTTTTTATCATATTCACAGGAGTACAGCATCATTTTAAATTGATACTTCTGCCTAACCTTTCTTCCTCAAATTCTAAGTTATCACCCTGGACCTTAGCGGGGAAGCTGACGCTGTAGAGCTGTGCGAATACTAATCAAGGCGTGCTATAGCTCCAACCGCGTTGAAAGGGCTGTTGATCTGCTGTAGCATTACCTATCGTGGTGCGCTTGCTTAACACACAAATGGCGATCAGAGTTGGCAATCAAAGCGTTCATTGCCCCTTATGGGAAGGTCTGTTAGAAAAAGCTCTAAGTCTTATAGGCAGGCTTATTTCTAGTAATCTATGGGGTCTATTTCTCTTTATCAGATCATTTCTTTTTCTCTCTTGGCTTATCGGTTATATCGTTAGACATTGCCTTCAACTGAGTTAGATTATTTGTAGGTTTTGATTTTCAGCTCACTGTCACTGTGCATGCTGCGGATGCATCAGCTACTGCTGAGTAATTCCAGAAGGCCATTAGGCTATTTAGAAAAGGTGGGTACGTAGCTAACGTTTATTTGTTGTTTTGGGGGTTTGTTAGTAATACTGTGTTTTATGATATGTGATAGTACTGTACTGTATATCATGGGTGAGCTGTGCGCTCTGCAGTAGTCTACTGTATGATCTTCTCTCTGTACAATGTCGTCTGTTATATAACCACAAACATCTTTTCTATTCCAAATTCAGTCAGGCATTTCAAAGAGTAGAGTCTCCTGTCAGTAGGAAAAGTTTGAGTTCCCATTAAGGCAATGGTGTTGAGTTTACATTACGCTTTTCCAGAGGCAGTCCATATGATGGCTTCAGGGGTTCTTCAGTCTGAATACACAAAATGTTCCTTCCCTTTAATTTTGCATGATCTCTTAAGTTCTGCTTGCAATATGGACTCTTGCATGTGGAACAATGTTGTCATCACCACAACTAACACTGCTTTGTCCTCTCTTTCATGTTATGCTGCCTGCATGCTGAGCACAGGCAGCACCAAGGGAACCTCTGTTCAACATTGATACTGGCAACCAATGACAAATCCTGTAACTAATTACGGCTCTGGTTCCTACATCAGCGCTTAGGGCTAGCTCAGAGCTATTGGCGCCCAATTCTGCATCGGCGCTGCTACTGCTTCTCAACTGTTCCTGGCTTCACTCTGATCCTTTGATGCTACAATCTTACAATTGATTCATTCTGAGATTGTGAAACCTACCTGAGTTCTTGCAGTCTCGCAATGCCAAAGGTTACCTATCACCCTCACTCTATACAAAAACTGGATTCACGTTAAGGAAAGGGTGTTCGGCTCGTACAAGGATTTTTATTAGAGGCTGTTGTCTTATTGCTTTTTACAGGTTTTTTTAATCATTGCATGATCTCCTGATTTTTGGGGGATTTAACAATTATGGACACTCACATGTTCACCGTGTTGGTTAAGCATTCCCAGTCTGATAGGAAGAGTAAAGGTTTGCAGGTATCATATTGCTCAAACTAACACTGCTTTCTGTCCTCTCTTTCATGTTACGCTACCTGCAATGGCGACCACTGGCCACGCCGGGCAATCCATTATTCATTACTGATGCTGGCAAACCAATGACAAGATACTGGTTTTTCATCACGGCTCCGTCTCCTCTGCCAATGCTGCAGGCTATCTCCTGAGCTGTATGCAGCCCATTCATTTCATATTGGCGCTGCTTTAATGGCTTCTCTATCTGTCCCTGCATCCACACTGGAGATCATGGGCATTCCTTCGAACTCTATTAAATTAAACACCAAGGAGATTTTTGATGCTACAAGTGATGAGTTCATCTGAGAGTCCCATGCCTTATATAGGTCGCTATGTCGGCGTTCAGACCACAGTCGATAGCATTGCTTTGGTGGTTATTGTAATAAAGTTCAGTGGGTATTAGCACAGGTGGCTGGCTGGGTGCACATTGCTTAGCTTGTGTGGTAGATATTTAATGTAGACCCACAGATGATCGGGCTACTCATAGGTCAGTGAGAGCACCCGGCGGTGCATCTCTAGGGCGACTGGGTTCACACTGCTACGATGGCAAGAAGCTCATCTTGCCTAAAGCGAGGGTACCCGGCGGCACGTTACGAGGAATAGGAGTCATGTTGCCATAATGCCACACATGGTTAACATTCCCACATAGTATTAATTCTTGCAATGGCAGGTTTACTTTAACTGGTCTACTGATTATATCTAACCGGCGCTCTGGCATAACTACACACAGTTGGCCATCGTAGGGTTCTGCTGTTTTAGGGGATTGGTATAGCTTCCCACGCTCACTGCCTATAGGATATTTTATATTAATGCTTTGCTTGGGCAGTGAGCTACCCTGAAGGAGCAAAGCCTACAGTGAGGGAAAAAAGTATTTGATCTCCTGCTGATTTTGTACGTTTGCCCACTGACAAAGAAATGATCAGTCTATAATTTTAATGGTAGGTTTATTTGAACAGTGAGAGAGAGTATAACAACAACAAAAAATCCAGAAAAACGCATGTCAAAAATGTTATAAAATGATTTGCATTTTAATGAGGGGAAATAAGTATTTCACCCCTCTGCAAAACATGACTTAGTACTTGCAGGCAAAACCCTTGTTGGCAATCAGAGGTCAGACGTTTCTTGTAGTTGGCCACCAGGTTTGCACACATCTCAGGAGGGATTTTGTCCCACTCCTCTTTGCAGATCTTCTCCAAGTCATTCAGGTTTCGAGGCTGACGTTTGGCAACTCGAACCTTCAGCTCCCTCCACAGATTTTCTATGGGATTAAGGTCTGGAGACTGGCTAGGCCACTCCAAGACCTTAATGTGCTTCTTCTTGAGCCACTCCTTTGTTGCCTTGGCCGTGTGTTTTGGGTCATTGTCATGCTGGAATACCCATCCACGACACATTTTCAATGCCCTGGCTGAGGGAAGGAGGTTCTCACTCAAGATTTGACGGTACATGACCCCGTCCATCGTCCCTTTGATGCGGTGAAGTTGTCCTGTCCCCTTAGCAGAAAAACACCCCCAAAGCATAATGTTTCCACCTCCATGTTTGACGGTGGGCGAGTTGAGTTGATGCCAAAGAGCTCCATTTTGGTCTCATCTGACCACAACACTTTCACCCAGCTGTCCTCTGAATCATTCAGATGTTCATTGGCAAACTTCAGATGGGCATGTATATGTGCTTTCTTGAGCAGGGGGACCTTGCGGGCGCTGCAGGATTTCAGTCCTTCACGGCGTAGAGTGTTACCAATTGTTTTCTTGGTGAATATGGTCCCAGCTGCCTTGAGATCATTGACAAGATCCTCCCGTGTAGTTCTGGGCTGATTCCTCACCGTTCTCATGATCATTGCAACTCCACGAGGTGAGAACTTGCATGAAGCCCCAGGACAAGGGAGATTGACAGTTCTTTTGTGTTTCTTCCATTTGCAAATAATCGCACCAACTGTTGTCACCTTCTCACCAAGCTGCTTGGCGATGGTCTTGTAGCCCATTCCAGCCTTGTGTAGGTCTACAATCTTGTCCCTGACATCCTTAGAGCTCTTTGGTCTTGGCCATGGTGGAGCGTTTGGAATCTGATTGATATACAGGTAACAAACTGACATTAGGAGCACTCCCTTTAAGAGTGTGCTCCTAATCTCAGCTATATTACCTGTATAAAAGACACCTGGGAGCCAGAAATCTTTCTGAGAGGGGATCAAATACTTATTTCCCTCATTAAAATGCAAATCAATTTATAACATTTGAGATGCTGTCACAGTATCCACAGAAGGTGGCGCCCCTCCTCGGTCGGGCGGCGGTCGTCGTCGCCGGCCTACTAGCTGCCACCGATCCATGTTTCTGTCTTTTGGTTTTGTCTGTCTGTTCCGCAACGGTTTGTTGTCTGTCATTAGTGGGGGTGGTATTTAGTGTGTCTTTTCAGTTCAGGATTTCGTGCGAGATTGTTTGATGTCATTTCAGGATAGACGTTAGTGAGCACTGCTCCCTATTTTCTATTATTGACCGGGCTGCGCCCCGTGCGTCATTTGTTTTGGGAACGTGTTTCCCTCTTTGATTATTGTGTGCGCCCTGTGCCTTTCGGCTTGTGTTTTCCGGATTATTATTAAATACTACAATCTACCAGACCTCTGTCTCCCGCAATTGACTCTGCCTTTCTACTGATCATGGTAATCGTGACAGATGCGTTTTTCTGGATTTTTGTTGTTATTCTGTCTCTCACTGTTCAAATAAACCTACCATTAAAATTATAGACTGATAATTTCTTTGTCAGTGGGCAAACGTACAAAATCAGCAGGGGATCAAATACTTTTTTCCCTCACTGTATACGCCAAGTCTTGCATTATTCATTGCTTAATAAATTGTTAAACATATTTCTACGTGGCATTTTCTTTCTGAAATTAGCTGAGCCTGTTCAGAAGGGAAACCCGAGCGCCCCGCCTCAGGCTGACGCATCAGCTGAGATGACACCAACTAGAAGCTAGTTACAATCACACCTACCTTATTGGTGGTCTATTTAAGATGACAGGGTCTGCTCACTCATCCTACTGCCGCTTGCTGCTACTGCTACTATGTGCTGAATTCGTGCTCCCACCACCACCCCAGCCTCTACCTGTTAGGTTCTGTGTTCCTGCCGTGGGGATTGGTATTGCTTGCAGCGCTCACTGCCTGTAGGCTATTTTAAATTGATGCTTTGCTTGGGCGAATAGCTACCCTGAAGGAGCAGAGCCTATACTTTCGAACTGACTCTAACACAGTCTTGTGGCACTCAGAAGCCCATGGCCCTGCATGGCATCAACTACGCCACAAAAGCACAAGGGTCGCTACAGTTATCACAAAGTCAATCCAGGCAGATCCACTAATACCTACATACACAGAGTAGCCAATGTACACCAAGAAAGGTGTTGCCACAGATTACTCCTCCCTCTTCAAACCCGGCCTGTTCAAGCCCAATGTATGCATACACAACAGGCTGTGACTGGAATGTACACTGAACAGAAATATAAACGCAACATGCAACAATATCAAAGATTTTACTGAGTTTATCTGAGTAAGGAAATTAGTCAATTGAAATAAATTCATTGGGCCCTAATCTATGGATTTCACATGACTAGGAATACAGGTACCTTAATAAAAAGGTAGGGGCGTGGATCAGAAAACCAGTCAGTGTCTGGTGTGACCACCATTTGCCTCATGCAGCGCAACACGTCTCCTTCGCATAGAGTTGATCAGGCTTTTGATTGTGGCCTGTGGAATGTTGCCCCACTCGTCTTTAATGGCTGTGCGAAGTTGCTGGATATTGGCGGGAACTGGAACACGTTGTCGTACACGTGGTCTGCGGTTGTGTTGCCGGTTGGACGTACTGCCAAATTCTCAAAAATTATTTTGGAAGTGGCTTATGGTAGAGAAATTAACATTACATTCTCTGGAAACAGCTCTGGTGGACATTTCTGCAGTCAGCATGCCAATTGCACGCTCCCTCAACTTGAGACATCTGTGGCATTGTGTTGTTTGACACAACTGCACATTTTAGAGTGGCCCTTTCTTGGCCCCAGCACAAGTTGCACCTGTATAATGATCATGCTGTTTAATCAGCTTCTTGATATGCCACACCTCTCATGTGGATGGATTATCTTGGCAAAGGAGAAATGCTCACTAACAGGCATGTAAATAACTTTGCACGTTTTTTAAGAAATAAGCTTTTTGTGCGTATGGAAAATGTTTTGGGATCTTTTATTTCAGCTCATGACACATGGGACCAACACTTTACATGTTGCGTTTATATTTTTGTTCAGTGTAGATGACGACTTTTGAATGTCCACATTCAGACATGTAATCGTCAGTCTTCAATCTTCAAACCTCTTCAATCAGCCCAGTCGACATTCACCAGGTGAACTAGTGGTAATTGAGCTACCAGTATACCTGCACCAAGCACAATGGCCTCTCATAAGGTCACTTCTCCTCTAATGTGGCTTCCTGCTTTTGGCCTTAGCAACAGGGGATGCAAGTGGAGACTTGAACATTAACACATTTTCAAAAGGTTCTAAGATAATGAAAGATACCCCCCACCCCCTATCCTGCTCTAAAAGTAGTGTGGTGATAGTTAGCCAGCTTGTAACTTAGCTCAGTGAGATCTTTAGAAGCCTGCATAATTGCACGCTGCTTTTGTTGCATAAGGGGAAAAGACATGCAGGGTTTAATTATGAGCAGAGAACAAAGGAAACATTGAGGGTTTTTCTTGTTTCACAGTACACTGTCGGTAATTCCTAGAATTTCAGCAACTATGTCTTTGTAAGGAAGCCCAGTTTCCAGGAGAAGCACTTAATCCCCAATGTGCACAGATCTTTATGGTGATTGGTGTCTAGTTGGTTGCTGGAACAAAAACATCCAGATTTAGCTTTGTCCCCCTGGTGTAATGTATAGCTCATTCCACTGGCCGTACATGCCTCTCTGGGTCTCGCCTCAGATGACCTCCATTCATTCTGTTTGTTTATTTCTCCATTATCCCTCTTTTTTTCATATTACTGACAGTTTAGGACAGGATAGAGGGGTCCCACTTTTGACCTTAAGTAATGATGTAATTCCTATACTTTCAGAAACTGTCTTTGTATGAAAGCCCAGATTCCAGGAGAAGCCCATATACACCAATGTGTGTACATGATTTGTATGGTGACTGGCATGTAGTTGGTCATTGGAACTCAGGACAGGATAGAGGGGATTCATGCTTTTACCTGAGGTACTGTCCTTCAAGTTCAAAGCGCTCATTGATGTGTGAGTTGTGTGTGTCTGTGTACATGTTTTTGTGTGTGCTAAGACGTGTGTGTGTGTGTGTGTGTGTGTGTGTGTGTGGATCACAGTCATTTTTATTCAGCATGTTTGTGGGATTCAAACAAGCCGAGAAACTTGATTCGGAGGGTTATCCCTCTTCACGCCAGTTGTGGATAATGTGATTTTATTAGATGAGTCTACTAAACAATAGATAGAAAGCAGTGAGGATGGAGAGAGAGTTGGCTGCAGGCTGCAGGATTTGAGGCATTGTGTGTGAATATAATATTGAGTGAACAGTGAGGTGGGTTGGTGTATGGCTGTTCCATATGTGGCCAGCAGAGAGAGGCAGTGTACCATCTGCAGCATAACAGCAGGGTCTTATTCATAAATGCAATTTGTAGCAAAAATGTTTTGCAACAGCAAACAAAAACAAGCATTTCTTATTGGAAAACTATTGGTAGTTCCCTCCCTGTTTATCTGTTTTCTTCCATTTGGCTCCCAGTGAATAAGTCCCAGGAATCTGTGGTAATTAGTAGCAATCAACCCCCTGAGGCTGTCCTACTGGATTTATAATGGTAGCCAACCTAAAAATCAGCCTCATGCCCCAGGCTTCTACACTCTCCTACAGTCTTTAGACCAACATGTTCAACTCTGGTGCATCCTTTGCCACGTGGTTAAATGTCTTGTTGAAGCTTCAAAATGTCAAATGGCCCTTTGAAATACTTTTCTCACATCTGATATGGGATTCATGGGAGGGTAGTGTGTGTGTGTGTGTATTGTCTGCGTGCATGTTTGTGTGTTAGAGAGACTGAGGTGTGTTTGTATGCCAGAGAGAGTGGCGTATGTGTGTGTGTGTGCTCTGCTAAATGCCCAGAGGACCAGATCAGTCAAATATAATTCTGCATCACCTCAGAAGTGTCCCAGTGGAGTGATGAACACGGACAACCCTGTTGATGCAGTGTCTCTTCTGTCCACTAGAGGACTCTGAAGTTCTATTCTAAAACAATGGCTCTGTTACACTTGTTGAAACCTTCAGGCTACATAACTTTTATTATAACATTGTCATAACAGATGTAATAAACAGTTATGACAGCTGTTCTATTCTACCATTGAGAGAGCGAGCACATCCGCCAGTCCATTATTTGGTACATTTCAAACACATTTTAGCCATAATACACATCCCAAAATAAAATGTACTACTTTTGGTTTCAACACAAATATCTCATATATATATATAATATATATATATATATATATATATACATATATATATATACATACAGTACCAGTCAAAAGTTTGGACACACCGACTCATTCAAGGGTTTTTCTTTATTTTTTTACTATTTTCTACATTGTAGAATAATAGTGAAGACATCAAAACTATGAAATTGTCATGGTTCCTCCTGGCACCAGAGGGCGGTAGAGACAATCCTAGAGACTTTTATTAGACTCGGGTGTGTCTTATTATTTCATGATTGTGTCCCTGTTAAAATAGGTGTGTTTTCTATGGTCCTTTGCAGAAGCTTGAATTGTTTACTGTGTGCGTTCCTTTCCTGACTGAGTGAGTTTGAGACTTAGTGTTTGTTTTTTCAAGTGTACTGTGATCCTGTGGCTACCGTATCTCTGTAAATTATTATGTTTATCCTTAACCACTGATTCCTTGTCTGGTCTCTTCTCTGCACCTGGGTCCAACCTTACCAGTCACAGAAATATGGAATAATGTAGTAACCAAAAAAGTGTTAAACAAATCAAAATATATTTTATATTTGAGATTCTTCAAAGTAGCCACCCTTTGCCTTGATAACAGCTCTGCACACTCTTGAGCTTCACCTGGAATTATTTTCCAACAGTTTAAAAGGAGTTCTCACATATGCTGAGCACGTGTTGGGTGCTTTTCCTTCACTCTGTGGTCCAAATCATCCCAAACCATCTCAATTGGGTTGAGGTCAGGTGATTGTGGAGGCCAGGTCATCTAATACAGCACTCCATCACTCTACTTCTTGGTCACATAGCCCTTACATAGCCTGGAGGTGTGTTTTGGGTCATTGTCCTGTTGAAAAACGAATTATAGTCCCACTAAGTGCAAACCAGATGGGATGGCGTATTGCTGCAGAATGCTGTCGTTAAGTGTGCCTTGAATTCTAAATAAATCACTGACAGTGTCACGAGCAAAGCATCCCCTCACCATCACACCTCCTCCATGCTTCAAGGTGGGAACCACACATGCGGAGATCATCTGTTCACCTACCCTGCGTCTCACAAAGACATGGCGGTTGGAACCAAAAACCTCAAATTTGGACTCTTCAGACCAAAGGACAGATTTACACCAGGCCCATGCAAGTCTCTTCTTCTTATTCGTGTCATTTAGTTGTGTTTTTTTTTGCAGCAATTCAACCATGAAGCCCTGATTCACGCAGTCTGCTTTGAACAGTTGATGTTGAGATGTGTCTGTTACTTGAACTCTGAAACATTTATTTGGGCTTCAATCTGAGGTGCATTTAATTGCCGATTTGTGAGGCTGCTAACTCAAATTCACTTTTCCTCTGCAGCAGAGGTAACTCTGGGTCTTCCTTTCCTGTGGTGGTCCTCATGAGAGCCAGTTTCATTATAGCGCTTGATGGTTTTTGTGACTGCACTTGAAGAAACGTTCAAAGTTGTTGAAACTTTCCGTATTGACTGACCTTCATGTCTAAAAGTAATGATGGACTGTCGTTTCTCTTTGCTAATTTGAGCTGTTCTTGCCATAATATGCACTTTGTATTTGACCAAATAGGGCTATCTTCTGTATACCAACACTACCTTGTCACCACAACTGATTGGCTCAAACGCATTAAGATGGAAAGAAATTCCATAAATTAACTTTTTAGCAAGGCACACCTTTTAATTGAAATGCATTCCAGGTGACTACCTCATGAAGCTGGTTGAGAGAATGCCAAGAGTGTGCAAAGCTGTCATCAAATTAAAGGGTGACTACCGTTAAGAATCTCAAATATAACAAATATTTTGATTTGTTTAACACTTTTTTTGGTTACTATATGATTCCATATATGTAATTTCATAGTTTTGATGTCTAAACTATTATTCTACAATGTAGAAAATTTGTAAAAATAAAGATACACCCTTGAATGAGTAGGTGTGTCCAAACTTTTGACTGGTAATGTACGTTAGCAACATAGATAAGTTGTAAGCTTGTGTAGTGGTGCTTTGTAAACAAAAAGGGAGTAATGAATTGATCTACGGGACTTTAATGACGACCAGCCAACCTTTAAATACAGGATGCAGTGGTGAGTAATAAAACTGTCACCAATGATAAAACATTTTGGTAGACAGCATCCAAAGGTTTAAAGAGTAGTTGTTGCTGAAATTTGCTAAATGGGGTCACCATAATCAAGAACTGACAGGAAAGTTGACGGTACAATCTGATTCCTGCTATTTAGGGAGAGGCTAGATGTATTTCTAATAAAGAAACCCACTTTAAACCTTAGCTTTTTAACTAGCTCATCTGTATGTTTTTTAAACATTAAGTCATGTTTTAAAGCCAAATAATGTCAATAGGGACCAACTCGCAAGTGTCTTTTCTACTTCTCCCTGACCGAGTCTGTAATACCTACACTACATTTAAAAAGTTTGGGGTCACTTAGAAATGTCCTTGTTTTTTAAAGAATAGAACATTTTGTCGATTAAAATAACATCAAATTGATCAGACAGTGTAGACATTGCTAACATTGTAAATGACTATTGAAGCTGGAAACTTATTTTTTTAATTTTATTTTTTTAATGGAATATCAACATTTGAAGTCGGAAGTTTACATACACTTAGGTTGGAGTCATTAAAACTCGTTTTCCAACCACTCCATACATTTCTTGTTAACGAACTATAAGAAATAAAATCTGAAATAAATCATTCCCTCTACTATTATTCTGACATTTTACATTCTTAAAATAAAGGGGTTGATCCTAATTGACCTAAGACATGGAATTTTTAATAGGATTAAATGTCAGGAATTGTGAAACACCTTAGCCAAATAGATTTAAACTCAGTTTATGTAAACTTCCGACTTCAACTGTACATAGGCGTACAGAGGCCCATTATCAGCAACCATCACTCCTGTGTTCCAATGGCACGACGTGTTAGCTAATACAAGTTTATAATTTTAAAGGCTAATTGATCATGAGAAAACCCTTTTGCAATTATGTTAGCACAACTGAAAACTGTAGTTCTGATTAAAGAAGCAATAAAACTGGCCTTCTTTAGACTAGTTGAGTATCTGGAACATCAGCATTTGTGGTTTCGATTACAGGCTCAAAATGCCCAGAAACAAACTTTTTTTCTGAAACTCGTCAGTCTATTCTTGTTCTGAGAAATGAAGACTATTCCATGCGAGAAATTGCCAAGAAACTGAAGATCTCGTACAACGCTGTGTACTACTCTATTCACAGAACAGCGCAAACTGGCTCTAACCAGAATAGAAAGAGGAGTGTGAGGCCCCGGTGCACAACTGTGCAAGAGGACAAGTACATTAGAGTGTCTAGTTTGAGAAACAGACGCCTCACAAGTTCTCAACTGGCAGCTTCATTAAATAGTACCCGCAAAACATGTCTCAACGTCAACAGTGAAGAGGCGACTCCGGGATGCTGGCTTCTAGGCAGAGTTCCTCTGTCCAGTGTCTGTTCTTTTGCCCATCTTAATTATTATTATTTGAGATATGTCAGTCTGAAATATGGCTTTTTCTTTGCAACTCTTCCTGGAAGGCCAGTATCCCGGAGTCGCCTCGTCACTGTTGACGTTAAGACTGGTGTTTTGCGGGTACTGTTTTATTGCTTCTTTAATCAGAAGAGTTTTCAGCTGTGCTAACATAATTGCAAAAGGGTTTTCTAATGATCGATTAGCCTTTTTAAAATGATAAACTTGGATTAGCTAACCCAACATGCCATTGGAACACAGGAGTGATGGTTGCTAATAATGGGCCTCTGTACACCTATGTAGATATTCCATTAAATATCTGCCATTTCCAGCTACAATAGTCATTTACAACATTAACAATGTCTACACTGTATTTCTGATCAAGTTGATGTTTTTTTAATGTACAAAAAATGTGCTTTTCTTTTAAAAACAAGGACTTTTCTAAGTCACCCCAAACTTTTGAATAGTAGTGTACATGTAAGCAGACTACCATTGTCCCTGTGCCCAAGAAAGCGAAGGTAACCTGCCTAAATGACTACCGCCTCGTAGCACTCAAGTTGGTAGTGCTTTGAAAGGCTGGTTGTGGCTCACATCAACACCATCAACCCGGAAACCCTAGACCCACTCCAATTGGCATACCGCCCCAACAGGTCCACAGATGACGAAATCTCAATCTCACTCCACACTGCCCTTTCCCACCTGGACAAAAGGAACACCTATGTGAGAATGCTGTTCATTAACTACAGCTCAGTGATCAACACCATAGTGCCCACAAAGCTCATCACTAAGCTAATGACCCTGGGACTAAACACGTCCCTCTGCAACTGGATCCTGGACTTCCTGATGGGCCTCCCCCAGGTGGTGAGGGTAGGCAACAACCTATCTGCCACACTGATCCTCAGCACTGGGGCCCCTCAGAGTTGCATGTGTCATAATCTTCGTCGTCTGAAGAGGAGAAATCATCGGACCAATATGCAGCGGTTATATTGCTCATCTTCGTATTTATTGAAGGTAAACACACTTAAACAAAAATAACGACGACAACAGCCCAGTAAGGTGCACAGACTATACTAGGAACAACCACCCACAAACACAAGTGAAAACATACACAACTAAATATGGCCTCCAATCAGAGATAAAACAGCTGCCTCTGATTGGAGGTCATTGATAAAACTAACATAGAAATAGAAAACCTAGAACATAAACCAAAAACCCCCTGCCACGCCCTGACTAAACTACAATAACAAATAACCCCTTTACTGGTCAGGACGTGACAGCATGCTTAGGTCCCTCCTGTACTCTCAGTCCACCCACGACTGCGTGGCCAAGCATGACTCCAACACCATCGTTAAGTTTGCTGATGACACAACCTTGTAATAAATCATGTGGAAATTGAGAAAGTTGAGATGACTAAACTGCTTGGAATAACCCTAGATTGTAAACTGTCATGGTCAAAACATATTGATGCAGTAGTAGCTAAGATGGGGAGAAGTCTGTCTTATAATAAAGCGATGCACTGCCTTCTTAACAACACTATCAACAAGGCAGGTCCTAAAGGCCCTAGTTTTGTCGCACCTTGACCTCTGTTCAGTCGTGTGGTCAGGTGCCACAAAAAAGGACTGAGCCAAATTGCAATTGGCTCAGAACAGGGCAGCACGGCTGGCCCTTGGATGTACACAGAGAGCTAATATTAATAATATGCATGTCAATCTCTCCTGGCTGAAAGTTGAGGAGAGATTGACTTCATCACTACTTTTATTTATGAGAGGTATTGACATGTTGAATGCACCGAGCTGTCTGTCTAAACTACTGGCACACAGCTCGGACACCCATGCATTCCCCACAAGACATGCCACAAGAGGTCTCTTCATAGTCCAGAACAGACTATGGGATGCACACAGTACTACATAGAGCCATGACTACATGGATCTTTATTCCACATCAAGTAACTGACACAAGCAGTAAAATTAGATTTAAAAAACAGATAAAAAACACCTTATGGAACAGCGGGGACTGTGAAGCAACACAAACATTGGCACAGACACACGCATACACACACACACACACACACACACACACACACACACACACATACACACACACACACACACACACACACACACACACACACACACGATACATACACACATATGATACATACATATGGATTTAGTACTGTAGATATGTGGTAGTGGTGGAGTAGGGGCCTGAGGGCACACAGTGTGTTGTGAAATCTGTGAATGTATTGTAATGTTTTAAAATTTTATAAACTGCCTTAATTTTGCTGGACCCCAGGAAGAGTAGCTGCAGCTTTGGCAGCAGCTAATGGGGATCCATAATAAATACAAACAGTGGTAGGCCTGATCACCGACAACAATGAGACAGCCTATAGGGAGGAGATCAGAGACCTGGCAGTGTGGTGCAAGCAACAACCTCTCCCTCAATGTGAGTAAGACAAAGGAGCTGATTGTGGACTACAGGAAAAGGAGGGCCGAACAAGCCACTATTAACATTAACTGGGCTGTAACGGAGCGGGTCGAGACTTTCAAGTTCCTTGATGTTCACATCACCAAAAAACAAACTATCATGGTCCAAACACACCAAGACAGCCGTGAAGAGGGCACGACAACACCTTTTCCATGACAGGAGACTGAAAAGATTTGGCATGGGTCCCCAGATCCTCAAAAAGTTATACAGCTGCACCATCGAGAGCATCTTGACCGGTTGCATCACCGCCTGGTATGGCAACTGCTCGGCAACCACCGTAAGGCGCTACAGAGTGTAGCCAAGCTTCCTGCCATCCAGGACCTATATACTAGGCGGTGTCAGAGGAAGGCCCAAAAAATGGTCAAAGACTCCAGTCACCCAAGTCATACACTGTTCTCTCTGATACTGCACGGCAAGCGGTACCGGAGCGCCAAGTCTAGGTACAAAAGGTTCCTTAACGGCTTCTACCCTAAGCCATAAGACTGCTGTATAATTAATCAAATCGCCACCCATACTATTTACATTGACACCCCCCCCTTTGTTTTTACACTAGTGCTACTCTCTGTTTTATCTATGCATAGTCACTTTACCCCTACCTACATGTACAAATTACCTCGACTAACCTATTTAATTGTGTTACTTCTTATTTTATTTTTTACTTTAGTTTATAAAGTAAATATATTCTTAACTCTATTTCTTGAACTCCATTGTTGGTTAAGGGCTTGTAAGTAGGCATTTCACGGTAAGGTCTACACCTGTTGTATTCGGCGCACTTGACAAATACAATTTGATTTGATTTGACTATGAATTTGAGAGGTAAACATTTCTCCAACCTCATTCTTCAGCATTGTGTGTCAGGGCTACCATTATGTTACATTAAGACTAAGGACTGTACTACTAAGTTGAAACATTATTATGTTACACAATATCAGATGCGTAACTTCCTGTACAGCAATTATTCAGAGACACCCTTCCTCTTATCACAGCGTTCCTTGCTGATGGATCACTAAGATTTCCCAGCCTGAGAGTGAAAATGAAATTTCAGTTAGGATTTCAGATCCTTCTTACTATTTCTTGTTATGTCTACCTTTTTTGGACTAAATTATATTTTAAATTGGTTCCAATTTGCAATCACTGTAGACCTGTGTGAACCAATTAGCCTGGCATTTAACCTGGCTAGCATGATTATGTAAATACTTAGTGTCACGTCCTGACCAGTAAAAGAGGTTATTTGTTATTGTAGTTTGGTCAGGACGTGGCAGGGGTGTGTTTGTTTTGTGTTGTCGGGGTTTTTGGGTTGTGTTCTATGTCTAGTTTATTGTTTTGACCTTCAATTGGAGGCAGCTGTTACTCGTTGCCTCTAATTGAAGGTCCTATTTAGTAGGGGTGTTTTTTCTATGGGATTTGTGGGTAGTTGTTTCCTGTTTAGTGTTTGTTGCACCTGACAGGACTGTTTCTCGTCGATGTTTGTTAAGTGTTTACGTTTTCCTTCATTAAAGAAGATGAGTATTCACATTCCTGCTGCGTTTTGGTCCAATTCCTACGACGGCCGTGACAGAACTACCCACCACCAACGGACCAAGCAACGGAGGAAGGAGCAGCAGCAGAGTTATAAGGAGTTTTGGGCTTGGGAGCAGATACTAGCAGGAGAAGGACCATGAAGGAAGGCTGGAGAGGACAGAGAACGCTATGCTGGGACACGGCTGGCAAGGAAGCCTTAGAGACACCCCCAATACGTTTTTTGGGGGGGGCGCACGGGTAGTTTGGCTGGGCCAAGGGTGAGCCCTAAGCCAACTCCCCGTGTTTATTATGGGGAGCATGTGGAGTGGAGAGCGCCGGTGTATGCGGAAGTACGCACAATCTCGCCCATCCGCACACACAGTCCGGTGCGAGCGATCCCAGCCCCTCGCAAGTGCCGTGCTAGAGTGGGCATCCAGCCTGGAAGGAGGATGCCTGCGCAGCACATCTGGCCTCCAGTGCGCCTCCTAGGCCCAGGCTACCCTACGCCTGCTCTACGCACGGCAGCCATCAGGCCTCTGCACAGCCCAGTTCGCCCTGTGCCAGAACTCCGCTCGTGCAGGGCTACTATTACCATCCAGCCAGGACGGGTTGTGCAGGAGGTGCGCTCCAGACCTCCAGTGCCTACTCATGGCCCGGTGTATCCAGTTCCTGCTCCTCGCACTAGCCCTGTGGTGCGTGTCTCTAGTCTGGCGCCTCCAAAGCCAGAACCACGCACCAGGCCTCCAGTGCGTCAGCCCAGTCCAGCTCCTGCTCCTCGTACTAGCCCTGTGGTGCGTGTCCCTAGTCTGGCGCCTCCTAAGCCAGCTCGACGCATCAGGCCTTCAGTGCGCAGTCCCCGTCCAGAGCTTCCGGCGACAGTGCCCCGTCCAGAGCGTCCGGCGACAGTGCCCCATCCAGAGCGTCCGGCGACAGTGCCCCGTCCAGAGCGTCCGGCGACAGTGTCCCGTCCAGAGCGTCCGGCGACAGTGCCCGGAGCCAGCAGAGTCGCCGGCTCCGGTCCGGAGCCAGCAGAGTCGCCCTCCAGCCCGGGGTCTTCGGGAGGGGTAAAATATAATAAGCATTTAGCGGGGGTGGACAGGTTAGGTTGGAGTAAGGCCGGAGCCTGAGCCACCTCCGTAGTAGGACGTTGGGGGGGGGGGGGGGGGGTGTAGCACAAGAACCGTCGGTGACGGTGGCCACCCTCCCTTCCCTCCTTTTAGTTAGGTTTATTTTTTTGTTTTGGGGCTTATTTTTTTTGAGTGATGTGCTTCCGGGGTCTGCACCTTTGGTGGGCGGGGTACTGTCACGTCCTGACCAGTAAAAGAGGTTATTTGTTATTGTAGTTTGGTCAGGACGTGGCAGGGGTGTGTTTGTTTTGTGTTGTCGGGGTTTTTGTGTTGTGTTCTATGTTTTGTAATTCTATGTTCTATTTTTTCTATTTCTATGTCTAGTTTATTGTTTTGATCTTCAATTGGAGGCAGCTGTTCCTCGTTGCCTCTAATTGAAGGTCCTATTTAGTAGGGGTGTTTTTTCTATGGGATTTGTGGGTAGTTGTTTCCTGTTTAGTGTTTGTTGCACCTGACAGGACTGTTTCTCGTCGATGTTTGTTGTTTTGTTAAGTATTTACATTTTCCTTCATTAAAGAAGATGAGTATTCACATTCCCGCTGCGTTTTGGTCCAATTCCTACGACGGCCGTGACACTTAGATTAATCACTGTGCTGCTGAATTTTGAAAGGAGGCCGACAGATAGTTTCATGATATTTACTTGAAGTACATGTAACCAGCAAAGTAATAGTGCAGACTGTAGCATAACTGATATGATTTTCTTTTGATGTCACGGTCAACCATCACACAACTATAAGACAAAAACATTAATGAAATAAAATAGTACTGTCATAGTTCCTCCGGGTACCAGAGGGCGGAAGAGACCACCCTATAGACTTTCTTCGTTACTCAGGTGTTACTTATCATTTCATTATGATGTCCCTTTTTAAAAGGTTTTTTTCTCTAATCTTTGTTTGCAGAAGCTTGATTTTGGTTGCCTGAGTAAGTGGTCGTTGGTTTTTCTGTATTACTGTGATCCTTCTGTTACCTTATTTTCAGTGAAGTATTTACGTTTATCCTAAACCATTGATTCCTCGCTTGGTCCATTCTCTGCACCTGGGTCCAACCCCACCACGTCACAAGTACATACCATCATTGATTGATGAATGACTACAATTAAGGTCAAGTAGCAGTCTTGACACCATTCATATTGATAGACAAAATATTTGCTCATGACACAGCCTACAAGGCAGCATCCTGACTTATGACCTCTTGCCTGGTTAAATAATTGTTTTTAAAGCCTCTTAGGCTGCTATTTAATCTGATCAGCCTGGCAAGAATAGGGCTCACGCTCTGGATCATATCCATCAGCCTATAAGGCACTTTGACTGCTAACATGCCTGCATGGAACTTTGCTCATTAAACAGCCTACAAGGCAGCATCCTGACTTATGAGCCTCTGAGGCTGCAATTGAATCTGATCATGCTCTGAGGTTGAAAGCTAATCTGATCAGCCTGTCAGGAATGGAGCTCTATAAATGGTAATATTACCCACAAATCAAGTGTCCCTTATAATTATACACATATCAGTTATACAAGCTAACAATCAGCATAGATACAGTGTTGTGAAAAAGTATTTGCCCCCTTTCAAATTCTCTACTTTTGCATATTTTTGTTATGCTGAAATTTGTCAGATCTTCAACCAAAACCTAATATTAGATAAAGGGAACCTGAATGAACAAATAACACAACAAACGTATTTCATTTATTTCATAAACAAAGTTATGCAACATTATGACCCTGTACAAAAAAGTAAATGCCCCCTTACACTCAATAACTGGTTGTGCCACCTTTAGCTGCAATGACTCCAACCAAACACTTCCTGATGTTGATCAGTCTCTAATGTCGCTGTGGAGAAATTTTGGCCCACTCTTCCATGTAGAACGTTTTACACTCAGCAACATTTGTGGTTTTCAAGCATGAACTGCTCGTTTCAAGTCCTGCCACAACATCTCAATTGGGATTAGGTCTGGACTTTGACTAGGCCATTCCAAAACTTCAAATGTGTTGCTTTATAGCCATTTTCATGTAGACTTGATTGTGTGTTTTGGATCGTTGTCTTTCTGTATGACGCAGCTGCGCTTCAGCTCACAGACTGATGACCTGACATTCTCCTGTAGAATTCTCTGCTACAGAGCATAATTCATGGTTTGTTCTATTAAGGCAAGTCGTCCAGTTCATGAGGCAGCAAAGCCTCCCCAAACCGTCACACTACCACCACCATGCTTGACCCTTGGTATAAGGTTATTACTGTGAAATGGAGTGTTTGGTTTTCGCCAGGCATAATGGGACACATGTCATCCAAAAAGTTATACTTTTGGCTCATATGTCCATAGAACGTTATTCCGAGAGTCATGATTATTATCCAGGTGATTCCAGGTGTTTTTAGGTTAACTTGAGTCAACTTTTTGGATGAGATGGGTCCCATTATGCATCTCTGCACCCCACACATACATTTATTTGTAAGGTCCCTCAGTCGAGCAGTGAATTTCAGAGAATAGCAGCTATTGGTAGAACACAAAAAAACAAAAAATATCCCTTTGAGAATGGTGAAGTTATTAATTACACTTTGGATGGTATATCAATACACCCAGTCACTATAAAGATACAGACATCCTTCCTTCCGAACTCAGTTCCCGGAGAGGAAGGAAACCGCTTAGGGATTTCATCATGAGGCCAATGGTAACTTTAAAACAGTTACAGAGTTTAATGGCTATGATAGGAGAAAGCTGAGGATGGATCAACAACATAGTAGTTACTCCACAATACTAACCTAATTGACAGAGTGAAAAGAAGGAAGCCTGTACTGAATACAAATATGCCAAAACATGCATCCTGTTTGCAACAAGGCACTAAAATTGGTCTGAATGCAAAGTGTTATGTTTGGGGCAAACCCAATACAACACATTACTGAGTACCACTCTCAATATGTTCAAGCATAGTGGTCGCTGCATCATGTTATGGGTATGTTTGTAATCGTTAAGGACTATGGAGTTTTTCAGGATCAAAAAATTAATGGAATAGAGCTACGCATAGGCTAAATCCTAGAGGAAATCCTGGTTCAGTCTGCTTACAACCAGACACAGGGAGATGAATTCACCTTTCAGTAGGACAATAAGGAGCATCAAACTCATCATTGTGCACTTTCACCCAGGGGCGGAAATCCCGGGGGGGACGGGGGGGACACGACCCCCCCATCCTGGGAAAAATATGATTTGTCCCCCCCAATATATCACTGAAACATAACTATGTAATTTAAATAATATTAATAATACGCAATGAAAGCAATTGTGCTGATTATACACACTTAATAGCGCGTTTTTAAGTTTCAAAAGATTGCGACCCCCCCCCCCACCCTTTGCCTCACAATGGTTTGATCCACTGCCAGTTCCTTGGGTTGGCAAGGTAACAGAGGGGTCGTGTCTACTGTCTGAAAGGCACTCAATGAACGTAACTGACGTAAGGTTAATCCAGTCAATCGCGCACACACACTAGCTGAATATGCAGAGCTAGCGCGCAAATATTAACTATTAAGCTAGCTAGTACCTATTCCATTTATGTGGCGTCTTCAAAGATGGAATCTTTGCTATCGTCAATTTATTCCAAGATCAGCATGCAGATGATGTAAGTTAGTGCTTCAAAGTCCCTGTGATAAGGTTAGCGATAAACTGAAGTCCAAACTGAACAGAACTACACTCTCTTCTACCATTGTCTTAAATATATTTAATGGTCTCGTTGCAAAAGCTAAATTGTCGCAAAGGAACTTTTATTTATTTATGTTATTTCACCTTTATTTAACCCGGGTAGCAAAGATTATAGCAAACACCACTGAAACTGAATTGGTGCTCGCTAGCTTTGCAAATTCAGCTATTGTTGGAAGCCAGCCAATATGAAACAAACTATTAAAATTAAAAAAGGTTGCAGCATATGTTGTGTAAATGGTGAACTCATACAGCTGTCAACTCGTCATTTTAATCCGTTTCACATTTGCTAGCTACCTTTTAGATCGAAGCCCAAATAGAATGATTGAAGATGATAGAAGCCCATCTCCTACTGTAAATAACCTACACACTGTGTGTGTGTGTGTGTGTGTGTGTGTAGCCAGCCAGCCAGGTAGAAAAATGGCAGAAAAATAAAAGACGGACATCAGAGTATTTTTCAATACACCAAAACGCATAGTAAGAACCCTAGTAGCCTAATATCTCAAAGACTAGTTGATAAAATGTTCATAAGAAAGAAATTAAATTCTAATGGAAATGTTTCATAATGATGTCATTAGGCAGAGCAGGCAACAGATGGCACACAGACAGCAGAGTTGGAGACAGATATGCAGGGACAGACTGGCAGAGACAGGGAGTCTCAGGTAAGTTTGTTGAGTCTTTGTTTGGCAACATTATGAAAGGTTCTCAATTTTTTTGACTTGTAAAATAGGAACATAATTGGAAAATGCCATGGATACCCCCACTCTCAACTTAAACTGGTGACTGAACTAAGATTTGTTAAAGGCAATGGTATTGCTGTTGTGATTAGTTGTGTAGTTTTGGGTACCGGTAGTTAGGAGTACGGCAAACACCTTATTTCTTTGGTTCCTCAATATACATTTACCATATTACAATGTAGGCTGTGTGTTACAGCACTACTTTTGGTGTCCCCCTCAGGAATTGCTCTTGAGAAAATTTCATGTAATTGTCCCCTCCAAAGTTGATATCAGATTTTCGCCCCTGCTTTCACCACCTCATATAATTTATTTAATCTGTAGCCTAATAAACTGCATGGCTTCCCGAGTCGTAGTGGGAGGACCACGCACCATATCATCGCGTGACTCCACGTTGACTTTGATGGTGGTTATTATATCAATATTTGTGCATTTCTCGCAAAATTCATTTTGCCGACACAAGATCCCACCATGTCGAACGAGTTGTCTGGCCACTTATCACCCTCACAGCAGTCAAGCAATACGTTCCTCCAAGAGTCGTTCGCAATCTAGTCCGGTTCCGGCAACAACTAGACCTCGTTTAAAATGTATCAAGAAGTAATCTTATTTGTATGCCAAGCAATCAACAAAAGTATATTGTTGAAAGCACACGTTTACAAGTCTCAATCACAAATGATAGCTCCAATAAGCCTTCTATGGTGAACGAAAGGCTCGTAGAATCATGTTTTACGTTCATCGTTCGCTGGTACATGTAGGGCGTCCTTACTTACTTAAATGAGTCGAAAAGATCCGAGTCAGTAAAAAGAGCCTGATTTCCCATTACTAGTATTTTCGTGCACAACCAATACGCGTTTGTGGTAAAAATCGAAAAAGAGGGATTGCGCCTTCGGGACTGTAATGTGATTGGATACGACGTTAACCCGAAGTACGGGTGTATTCATTACGGAAACCGTTTACTATTGAATAACCAAACGGAAGCAAACATAGAAAAACTAGAATATCAATTGGACAAATGCAGGTATGCCCCGCCCCGTTTTTTCCGCTTGCTTCCGCCAAAAGAAACGCTTTGCAACGTCATCGGTGTATTTAAAATGTCCAAGGTGGTAAACACTTTCAATGACATCTGTCAAAAACGTTGGTCAGACAGCTAGGACATCTCATTGAAGTCGTGTAGCTAGCTAACTATATTCTAACGGCCGCAGATATCTCAACACACACACACATATATATATATTAGCTAGCAAGTTTATATCACATTTGCCTAACTAGGGACTAGACAGAATCTTGACTTTAGCCAGCTACAGTATAACTAGCTAGGTGGTAAGCGACGTAGCTAGCTGACTAGCTACAGTAGTTAGCTGGCTTCCCGCGCTAGTTGTGCAATTTACGTGTTGCTTCAAGCTGTGTCGGTGTCAAAAAGTAGCTAATAATAGTTACTTGACAGATCACTGCACCCTGAATCGCAAACTTGTGCTGAAGACTGGTGATGGACTTTCTTGCTGGCTGCATTGGGGGTAAGTGATTTGAAACACACATCGCTTTCTAACTAACTACTAGTACTGCAGCCAATGTTGGAATGCTAACTAGCACATTCCGTGTCTGTCTGGTTAGTGGGTAAAGTAGCCGATTTAAACTCAACCCCATGATCGAGTTTAGTCGATAAGTGATGTCTGTAGCCATACCCACACCCGCTAGGCACTGCGCCACAAGCTGTCGCCTTACTGTAACTATGTCATCTAGGGGTGGGTATAATTTGTGGAACGTCCCAACAGGAATCTGTTCCAAAAAGCGTAAAGTAAAAGGTTGTCAACCAACAACGCATACAAAGTAGCAACGCATACAAACCTAGCTAATTAGCTGCCTAATAGGCATCAACTCACCACGTAGCTTATGCTTAATGTTTGTCCATAGGCAACCAGAGTGAGGAGAGACATTTTTCGGAATAAACGTGATGAGTGAAAAACGCAATGAAATAGACCACTCACTACCCGGTATCTTATTCTGCCGCTCTACAACTTTGTATGCGTTGTTTTTGGGCAACCTTGTTATTTACGAAGTTTTTGGAACAGATTCCAGTGGAACGTTCCACAAATTATACCCACCCGTCATCTAGCCATCATAACGCCTACCAATCACACATATACTTGGCCTAAAACCGAAAGTGCTATTTGATAAATGAATTCTTACATACTGTAGCTTAGACAATGTTGACATTGACATTGTGAAACTCTCGACTTGTTCACCTCACCCGGCTTACGAACATTGTGTGACGCAATCCGATTCCGTGATATCAACCACACTTCTGTTCTTGGCGGAAGTCGGCACACAAGCCTAGGAACATTATCCAAATTCTATCTAGCAATGGAAAACACGTGACATCATTATAGCTGTCTGGAACTATTCAGACAATGCATTGAAAACAATCACTTCGTGTCTTATTGTAACATCATCAGTGCGTGACTTGCACTGAACTAGGTGTCAGTACTCATTTTGGGTGCTGGTACGGTTTATATTTAGGTGCAGGAGCGCCACAATACTTTTGAGCGAATCATATTCTATAAGAGGAACAGGAGTTCAAGCAGCATAACATTTTAGGTACACAGCTCCAGTGAGCTCCTTCCCAAGTCAATCACTGAACAGCATAACTGAAATAGCTAACAATATCAATGTAAAACTTGAAGATATTGTACCCTAGCCTGCTTGCCATTTCTGTTCAGCTATTACATTCCACTCCTGTCATTTGATGTTGAATTTTAGCTAAAACGAATGTAGGCTCCAGTTAGTCTGGGTACCAGTCTGTGAGTAGTTGGTAGGCATGACAATTGTTGTAATGTAGATATATTTGGAAGTCAGGTTGGTGCAAGTCATGTTGAGTCTGTTATCTGGTGTCAGAACAAAGTAGCTCCTTATGCTATGTCAGAAAAGCTGAGTATGTGGGGTTATGGGTATTTCATAGTTACCCAAATAAGGGCTATCTGATTCCAGTGGTCTTCAATGTAGCCTTGGTACTATTCTTTTAAATTAGATTATTTTATAGGTGGTCAGATCATAAAGTAAGTGGATGGCCCTGCTCTCCAGGAAGACCATGTGTTGTTGAAAGCAAAAAGTATATTTCTTCCCTGGTGAAAGGATTTATGATGAATGACACATCTGTGGTTTCAGTTACTGCTCCATCAACAGACAAATTAAGATAGATCTACTGTAAAAAGGAGAGGCATCCACACACACTCCTCTTCACAGACCAATCACACACTCCCACTGTCTGGAATCTGCTGTGGAGTGGCTTGGTGTACTTGTGAACCCATAGGGGAGGGACCCGCATGCTCAACGTGAGTGGAATGGCAGGAAAAGCCTGACTCGACTCAGAGGGAAACTTTAGTATTATATGAAAGTGTTGGCCTATTAGTGTGACCATTTTACTCGCATATGCGCCTAAATATTTCGCTGTGCAACCTGGATTTTTTATTTATTTAGTAGCACCAGCACACCAAGAAAAATATTTTGTTGTGGTCCTAAATTTCTTTGTGTGCGCCTACATTTTTCAACTTAGGCGCACACATGCTCCTCGTAAAAAAAGGTCAGCGTAGAGCCCTGATAGGGAAAGGAATAACTTACTTTGTTACCTTATACCAGGAAGACACAAACCTTTGCATAATACTGTACCACTGCAAATTCTAAGTAGAAACAAAAAGTGAAAGAAAAGAAAGAAATAGCTAAACTTTGCAAACTTCCCAGGTACTGGTAGTTTGTTCCACTATAGCTACTGTGGAACCAAAATACCAGAGTCAGTAGTGAGAGGTCTTAAACTGGTATCTGAACAAGGGTAGGATTGGGTACTCCTAAACACCTGTTATGTAGGCTAACTTGTAGAGCAGTCATCCGGACTATTCCTGAAGAATCACGCTCTCCCCAGTGGCCTTGCCAGTTATTAGTCAGCACTTTCTAGATCATATAGCGTCACTGTCTCAGACCTGGGTTCAGATACTATTTGAATTCATTTCAAATACTTTACTGGTGCCTAATTTAGCCTGTCTGGCTTAATTGACCAATATAATCATCTCAACTGCCCATCTGGCTCGGAAAGCAGATTTCAAATACTATTTGAACCCAGGTCTGCTATTTGTTTACGGTTGCAGGTTGTTGTTGATGACGACAGGGTTTACATTTCCTTCTCAGAAGAATTGCAGCTTGTATTTTGGCACTCTGATGTGACATCCTCTATGTGAGGTGATAGCCAACATGAAAGGTATATGTTTTCAATCTCTGACCTTGTGATCTGAATAGCGGACACAGCTATTTATTTGGTTTCTGTAAGGCATGTCAAAAATGTGTAGTTTAGATTTATTCCCCCTACCAGAATACAACTTCTCAAACTGTCTGAATAGTATAGTAAGTATAGCGTTGGCTTTAGGCTATCCTGTCTATAATGGCTCTCTCGTTCTTCTCTTCAGGTGCTGCCGGAGTCTTAGTAGGACACCCTTTTGACACGGTTAAGGTAGGTTTTATTTTTTATATTTTTTTCTCCTTCTATGCAAATAAAGCTTGCAGTCACAAAGTTCAATAGAGTTGCTGCTTATCTCAGACCAACCACAAAAGCAGCAATACGGTATGGTAAGGGTAAAGGGGTGATCTCTACACTATAACAGATGCTATTTGTATGTATGTTGCTGATTTTGTACACATCCTTAGCTTACATAGGCTTAATAATTGTGGGAGATTTTCTTGTTACCTGTAACAGGGACTTTCTTCATTTCACAGAAAAAGTCTTAGTGTTAGTAGATACTACAGTGTACTGTTGTAAAGAAGTAAGTACAGCAAAGGTCAAACCATCCACCTGTCTGTCTCACTTTGACTGTCTTGGTTTTGTTGAACCACAACAAGAATAGGACCCTTCCCCATCCCCTATCAACATATAGCCTCTAGTAACTCTTTGATGTCTGACTTAATGTGGTTCACCAAGTTGTGTCAGAAAAAACATGTTTGTACACTTCATTGCAGTACATATATTTGTGTGTAATGGCATCATACTCCGTATTCCCTCCCTTTTGTTCCTATGATTTGATAGCATTATCAGAAATTGTTTGTTGGTTCAGGAGGGATGCTGATTGGCCATCCAGGTTCTATTTTACCTTTGACACAAACCTGTGTTTGTATTGCAGGTGAGACTACAGGTCCAGAATGTGGACAAGCCTCTTTACCGCGGGACCTACCACTGTTTCCAGTCCATCGTACGGCAGGAGTCAGTAAGTCCTACATACATCTTTATCATTTAGTGGAAACTGTCTCTGATTTTATATTTCAATAGGTGATTATCACCCATTTTGGCCACTCTCATATCAGCACAACACATTGAGGTATGCTCTGCTTGAGTTATTCAGAGGTTATGGCTCATTGGGTCTCTTGGCCGAAAGATGTTTTAGCATTTGTTGTGGTGTTATTGAGAGCAGTGTGTCCTGGGGGCTGATCCTGAACCTGTCTGTCAGATGAACCGGTCTGGTCTTGTGACTGAGTGGGATGCCATTGCTATGGGCCAGCTGAAATACTCAGAGGGGTGGAATAGAATAGGCACTGGTAAGGGGTATTGTTAGGAGTATTGGGGTATTGGTAGGGGTATTGGGGAATAAGTACTTTGGTTTGTTTTCTCTTATAGATGGCTTATAACAGGTGTAAAAAAAAAATAATAATAATACATTATCTGCTTCAATATTGTGGGTTCTATCAATGTAATTGTCTGCATCAGTTCGATTCCCATATTTTATTTATTTAGAATTATGTGGCTCCCTTTTCATGCTACATAAAAGTCCATAGCCTTGAACAGTCTTTTTCTAATGTCTCCACTTTTAATTTTCTTTCTCTCTACCTGCCCCATCTCGCCATCCTTCACCCTCCATCTCCCCTTCCCTTTCGCCTTCCCA
Organism: Salmo salar; assembly: GCF_965601325.2. Taxonomy (NCBI): domain Eukaryota; kingdom Metazoa; phylum Chordata; class Actinopteri; order Salmoniformes; family Salmonidae; genus Salmo; species Salmo salar. The sequence continues at coordinate 56,392,577 of NC_138305.1, read as the reverse complement.
CCCCTTTCCTCCTCCCTACCCAGATGTTTGGGCTGTACAAAGGCATCGGCTCCCCCATGATGGGCTTAACCTTTGTCAATGCCATAGTGTTTGGAGTGCAGGGCAACACCATGCGTTACCTGGGCCATGACACCCCTATGAACCAGTTCCTGGCTGGGGCCGCAGCTGGGGCAATACAGTGTGTCATCTGCTGCCCTATGGAGTTGGCCAAGACACGCATGCAGATGCAAGGTAGGGATTACCAAAATAATGGGCTTTTACATAGAAAGAGTGGCGACAACTACCATTCTCTCCAACTGCTTAAAGGTCCAATGCAGCTGTTTTGATCTCAATATCAAATCATTTCTAGGTAACAATGAAAGTACCTTACTGTGATTGTTTTAAGTGAAAATGGTAAAAAAATTAACAAAAATAGCGTCTTAGGTAAGAGCAATTTCTCAAGCAAGGATTTAGCTAGGACTTTCTGGGAGTGGAGAGGAGAGAACTGAAAACTAGCTGTTATTGGCAGAGATGTTTGGAACTCTTTCTTATTGGCCAATACTCCATCCCACCATGAACACAAGTGTTAATCACTGTTATGGTTGGCAATAATGTCATGTGTTTTGTTTTTTGTGTTTTACTGAATAATGTGCAGTATGGTGTTTTACTTGTGTGTAAATGTGAGCTTAATTTTACTTTACTCTATAAATATCGCAAATACTAGAGTGAGGATTTTTGTTTGTGTAATGTTAGTTTCATGTATGTTTGCTCAGTATCAGAATGTTGTTATTATTAGTTGAGCCTGAATGCTACTATCGTTGCTGTTAACTAATCTAATTGTTCACTTGGACTGATAAGCCATTGGCTCTCCTCATCCTGTATTCTTTAGTATATCTGTTACTGTTAACTCCTGGCCATTAGAGGATTTGTAATGGGCGTTGATATTTTGTTACTGGTTTGTGAGCAACCGAGTAGTATTTCCACATATCTCTCTCCTATATGTAGGATGGTAACATTTGTAAGTTATTGTGAGGGTATTCATATAGTAGGCTATATACAGTACCTGTCACAAGTTTGGACACCAACTCATTCAAGGGTTTTTCTTTATTTTTACAATTTTTTACATTGTAGAAGTCGTCTTCGCTATGAAATAACAGTGAATCATGTAGTAATCAAAATGTTATTTTAGATTCTTCAAAGTAGCCACCCTTTGCCTTGATGATAGCTTTGCGCACACTTTGCATTCTCTCAACCAGCTTCATGAGGTAGTCACCTGGAATGCATTTCAATTAACAAGTGTGCCTTGTTAAAAGTACATTTGTGGAATTTCTTTCCTTTTTAATGCATTTGAGCCAATCTGTTGTGTTGTGACAAGGTAAGGGTGGTATACAGAAGATAGCCCTATTTGGGAAAAGACCAAGTCCATATTATGGCAAGAACAGCTCAAATAATCAAAGAGAAACGACAGTCCATCATTACTTTAAGACATTAAGGTCAGTCAATCTGGAAAATTCAGGACTTTGAAAGTTTCTTCAAGTGCAGTGCAAAAACCATCAAGTGCTATGGGTAAACTGGCTCTCATGAAGACCGCCACAGGAAAGGAAGACCCAGAGTTACTTCTGCTGCAGAGGATGAGTTCATTAGCTGCACCTCAGATTGCATCAACTGTTCTGAGGTGACTGTGTGAATCAGCCCTTTATGGTCAATTTGCTGCAAAGAAACCACTAAAGAACACCAATAATAAGAAGACTTGCTTGGGCCAAGAAACGTGAGCAATGGACATTAGACCGGTGGAAATCTGTCCTTTGGTCTGAAGAGTCCAAATTTGAGATTTTTGGTTCCAACTGCCATGCTTTTGTGAGACGCAGAGTAGGTGAACAGATGCCCTCCGCATGTGTGGTTCCCACCGTGAAGCATGGAGGAGGAGGTATGATGGTGTGGGGGGTGCTTTGCTGGTGACACTGATTTATTTAGAAGTCAATGCGCACTTAACCAGCATGGCTACCACAGCATTCTGCAGCGATACGCCATCCCATCTGGTTTGCGCTTAGTCCCACTATAATTTGTTTTTCAACAGGACGTGCATGGAAACCTGGTTTATGACATAACGGAAGGCTCTAAAACTGCCACTATGACATAATGGCATTAGCCGCATCTCTCTGGCCACTACGACATTCCCCGCACCTCTCTGATTCATTTGGGTTAAATGCGGAAGACACATTTTGGTTGAATGCATTGTTGTGCAGCTGACTACATATTCCCTTTCCCTAAAATGGCCGCAATGACATTCTCTTAAAGAGCCACTATGACATCATAATGACTGTCTCTAACATACCGGTATCCACTATGACATCGTACTGAATTGTTGAATGTAACAATATTCTGGTTGGTTAGGGGTTGTTTGCTGCTTGGATAAAACAGCCACAACCCTTGTAATGCTGCTGTCCTGCAGTCTCCTGAATTGTGGTTGTGGAGTAATGGGGGAAAGAAATATTGAGTGGAATTCAGTATGCCAATCAGACTTTCCAGTGCTCATTTCAACCTCTTTTATATACTGTCTCATGTCATGTGTTTATGTAACCATAATGTTTTATTGTATTCATTTTAATATTCTCATACTCATTCAGTCCTAGACTCAACCGAGGCTAAAGTTAACAACTAGCAATTGCAAATAATTTGGACTCTAGCTTTGTGGCAAGATGCAATATGTACTAGTTATGTCTGATAATCTGATAGATCATTTAAAAAGGGGAAGGAACATTTTTCAATCTCAATTTGTTTTGGTGTCCTCAATGTTCGAGTCTCTTATCTTGTGTATTTAGGTTTGCTGTTACAAAGATGAGCTTGAAAATAGAAAACTTAAAAGATGGAGACACTGATATTTTTGTAACAAACTAATGGTTGATAGACATGGTAGCCCCACTCCTTTACTTTGAACTGCAGCATTGATTTGATTTTGAACAGGTTTAAAACCAAGGCTGGTGATTTACTGCCACTTGCAGTTCTGGAATGTTTGCTCACGAGTATAATTCATTGTCTTTTCCCTTTGGATGACCTGGATGGACTCATGTGATCCTTCCTTAACCCATAGGAAGTCATACCAAGTTGACTACTTCAGTGGCGAAAGTCGTCAATGGCGCTGTCCATGCTAAAACTGGCTTTTGGGCACTAGAGTCCTCTATCGCTATATCAGTGCCACCATGATGCGACTGCTTGGCAACTCCTCAACCTTACTACTACCTGGACAATGAGACAGCTGTTTGGGCAGTACAAAAGCATCGGCTCTCCCATGATGGGCCGAACCTTCATCAACAACAGTGTTTGGAATGCGTATATTGGCATTCCATGACACCCCTATGAACCAGTTCCTGGTCGGGGTTTCACCCGGGGCCATCCAGTGTGTCATCTGCTGCCCCGTGGAGCTGGCGAAGATACTGTACCTTGTATCTGCATGAGTGTATCACCTGAATAAAGTGCTTTACTGGCCCAGATACGCATACAGATGCAAGGTATCACCATAAGAGCTTTTACGCACTAGGAAAAAAGACTACTACCATGCTCTCTGACAGCTTAAAAACAGTCTGAAGGAGAAAATGGTCATCCATTGTGCACATTTGTATGGCTAGGGTGACACCATGTTATCACCTAAGGTACCTAGGGCAGATGGAGGCTAAAGATGGTGAGAAGGAGTTCTGGAAGACATTTGGACGAGCTGTAAGAAGAGGCCTCTGGTGAAGGTGGTCTTCTGACCATACAAGATGGGCAGAGGAAGGGAGATGCTGTCTTGGTATCATAATCATCTGCGTATTTTGCTACACGATCTTTGTTAAACTGTAAAAGCTAAAGAAGAGCGCAAGAGCGTGAAGGCGAGCTGAACCAGTGTGCGTCACGAGCTACACTGCTTCCTGACCTTTTTATACTGAACTAACACTGCATTTACACAGGCAGCCCAATTGTGATTTGTTGTGGTCAAAAGATCAGAATTGGTGTGCCTGTGAAATTGAAAGTGTCATATTACCTGAAGTTGACATTTGCTTGTTGTCTATGTTCAGTGTTCTTTTTTTGGCATGTTGGAACCACATTTGACCCTTTTAAAATGAGTGGGAGATGGAGTGTGGCTGGAGTTTTAATTGCGGTTGATCGCTTCAAAACTGTTCGAGGGTAGAGAATGGTTAGCACTGAGGGGGGTTTCCATAGGAGGCGGCATCATTTGATTATAAAAGGGAGGATGATAAATTATTCCTTCTTCTTTTGGATGCTGAAGATCGGCTAGACTTGTGGTCACTGAATGGGTTAATGAGCATGAAAACAATGTAAACCATATGCCGTGGCCGTCTGTCACCAGATCTCAACCCAATTGAACACACATGGGAGATTCTGGAGGTGTGCCTGAGAGTTTTCCACCACCATCAACAAAACTCCAAATGATTGAATTTAGCATCCCTCCAATTGAGTTCCAGAAACTTGTAGAGTCTATGCCCAGTTGGATTGAATCAGTTCTCACTCATGCTGGCCCAATGCTCTAGTAAAACACTTTGTTGGTGTTTCCTTTATTTTGGCAGTTACCTGTTTATGAATGCCAAAACAGGTCAAATACTTGTTCATGAAATCTTCACCTATTAAAACTTTATTTTTCTACTGTGTTACTAAGGCACTGGGGAGAAGAAGTCCAAGAGGCAGCTGTACAAGAATTCCCTGGACTGTCTAGCACATATCTACAAGCGGGAGGGGCTGCTGGGCGTGAACCGCGGCATGGTCACCACGTTGATCCGAGAGACCCCCTGCTTTGGAGTCTACTTCCTGACCTACGACATCCTGACCCGCTCCATGGGCTGCGAGCCCGGCGACCGTTACATGATCCCCAAGCTGCTATTTGCCGGTGGGATGTCTGGGGTCACCTGCTGGCTGTCCACCTATCCTGTGGACGTGATTAAGTCCCGCCTCCAGGCGGACGGGGTGGGCGGAGTCTACCAGTACAGCAGCATCGCTGACTGTGTGCGGCAGAGTGTGAAGAGGGAGGGGCTCATAGTGTTCACGAGAGGTCTCACCTCCACCCTGCTCAGGGCGTTTCCCGTCAACGCTGTCACCTTTGCCACAGTCACTCTGGTGCTGATGTACGCACGGGGGGTGGAGGAGGGGCCCAAGGACAGTGAACCCGCGACCCCCGTCACAGCTCACCACACAGCTGCAGCAGCAGGCCCAAGCCACCAGCCTGTGACCTGAGTCTGGAGGTGTTACACCCACTTGAGCTGCTCTACTGTGGGGTGGGGGAGGGAGGGAAACCCATAGGGCCAAATACACTTTGAATCTGAGTATGGAAGTACACAGACTCCTGATTCAGCTGTATGTATATCTATAGATATGCAGTGTCTCCACTTGACTTGTAAATATAATTTACTCAAAGCACTGATATCATTGGAAGATGAGATAAGGAAAGAAAATGGAATGTAGTGAGACAGATGTTGAACCCAAAACTTGATATGCCCCTAATATTTCTTCCAAAAACCAAAAGTTATATTTAGGTCGCTGGTACTAACTGTTTACGACCACAAGTCCACTAAGTAGGACTGTAATCCAATCAAATGTTATGTGTCACATACTTTGTAGACAACAGGTGAAATGCTTACTTACGGGTCCTTTCCCAACAATGCAGAGTTAAAGATAAGATATATTTTTTAAATAAAGAATGAAAATAGGGAAATGGGGAATAAATACACAGTAAATAAGAATAATGATTCAAAATAACATGGCAGTATACAAACGATGTGCAGGGGTACTAGGTAATTGAGGTACAGTTGAAGTCGGAAGTTTACATACACCTTAGCCAAATACATCTAAACTCAGTTTCACAATTCCTGACAATTTAATCCTAGTAAAAATTAGGATCACCACTTTATTTTAAGAATGTGACATGTCAGAATAAAAGTAACGATGGTCATTATGGCCAAACAGTTTTATTTTTGTTTCATCAGACCAGAGGACATTTCTCCAAAAAGTACGATATTTGTCCCCATGTGCAGTTTCAAACCGTAGTCTGGCTTTTTTATGGCAGTATTGGAGCTGTGGCTTCTTCCTTGCTGAGCGGCCTTTCAGGTTATGTCGATATAGGACTAGTTTTACTGTGGATATAGATACTTTTCTACCCGTTTCCTCCAGCATCTTCACAAGGTCCTTTGCTGCTGTTCTGGGATTGATTTGCACTTTTCGCACCAAAGTACGTTCATCTCTAGGAGACAGAAGGCGTCTCCTTCCTGAGCGTTATGACGGCTACATGGTCCCATGGTGTTTATACTTGCGTACTATTGTTTGTACAGATGAACGTGGTACCTTCAGGCGTTTGGAAATTGCTCCCAAGGATGAACCAGACTTGTGGAGGTCTACAATTTTTTTCTGAGGTCTTGGCTGATTTGTTTTGATTTTCCCATGATGTCAAGCAAAGAGGCACTGAGTTTGAAGGTAGGCCTTGAAATACATCCACAGGTGCACCTCCAGTTGACTCAAATGATGTCAATTAGCCTAACAGAAGCTTCTAAAGCCATGGCATCATTTTCTGGAATTTTCCAAGCTGTTTAAAGGCACAGTCAACTTAGTGTATGTAAACTTCTGACCCACTGGAATTGTGATACAGTGAATTAATCTGTCTGTAAACAATTGTTGGAAAAATTAAATGTGTCATGCACAAAGTAGATGTCCTAACCAACTTGCCAAAACTATAGTTTGTTAACAAGAAATTTGTGGAGGGGTTGTAAAACGAGTTTTAATGACTCCAACCTAAGTGTATGTAAACTTCCGACTTCAACTGTAGCTATGTAGTGTACATATAGATAGGGGTAAAGTGACAAGGCCTCAGGATAGATAATATACAATAGTAGCAGCAGCGTGTGTGTTCGTTTTTAACTATACTTGTGGGCACCAGAACTTCCCTCAAGAAAAGTAAACTAACAAAAAATGTACCAAGTGGGGACCAACAAAATGTCCCCAGAAGGTCAAATGCTATTTCTAGGGGGTTTAGCGTTAAAAGTTAGTGTTAGGGTTAGGAGCTAGGGTTAGGTTTTCGGGTTAGGTTTAGGGGTTAGCAAGAACAGTATTTTGAATTGGACTGAATTGTGTGTCCCCACATGGTTAGTTGTACATGACTGTGTGGGGCTCCTGTGTTGCGTGTCAGCGTGGTGAATGTGGTGTTGCCTACCTTCACCACCTGGGGGAGGCCCATCAGGAAGTCCAGGATCCAGTTGCAGAGGGAAAGGGGGATACCTAGTCAGTTGTACAACTGAAATGTCTCTTCCATATTTAACCAAACCCCTCTGAATCAGAGGACGTGTTCAGTTCCAGGGACCTTAGCTTAGTGCCCTCGAAGCTCATCACTATGGTGTTGAACGCTGAGCTGTAGTTAATGAACAGCATTCTCACGTAGGTGCTCCTTTTGTCGAAGTGGGAAAGTACAGTGTGGAGTGCAATAGAGATTGTTTCATCCATGGATCTGTTTGGACGTCATGCGATTTGGAGTGGGTCCTGGGTGTCTGGGATGATGGTAGTGATGTGAGCCATGACCAGCATTTCATGGTTACATATGTGAGTACTACGGGGTGATAGTCATTTAAACATGTTACCTTGGCTTTCTTGGGCACAGGAATATGGTGGTCTGCTTGAAACATGTACTCAACCGTTCAAAAGTTTGGGGTCACTTAGAAATATCCTTGTTTTTTTAAAGAAAAGCAAAAAAAAGATCCATTAAAATAACATCAAATTGGCACCTCACAAGTCCTCAACTGGCAGCTTCAATAAATAGTACCTGCAAAACACCAGTCACAACGTCAACAGTGAAGAGGCGACTTCGGGATGCTGGCCTTCTAGGCAGAGTTCCTCTATCCAGTGTCTGTTCTTTTGCCCTGTTCTTCTTTTCATCATGTTTTATTTTTATTGGCCAGTCTGAGATATGGCTATTTCTTTGCATCTCTGCCTAGAAGGCCATCATCCCGGAGTCACCTCTTCACTGTTGACCTTGAGACTGGTGTTTTGTGGGTACTATTTAATGAAGCTGCCAGTTGAGAACTTGTGAGGCGTCTGTTTCTCAAACTAGACACTAATGTACTTGTCCTCTTGCTCACTTGTGCACCGGGGCCTCCCACTCCTCTTTCTATCCTGGTTAGAGCCAGTTTGTTCTGTTCTGTGACGGGAGTAGTACACAGCGTTGTACAAGATCTTCAGTTTCTTGGCAATTTCTCGCATGGAATAGCCTTAATTTCTCAGAACAAGAATAGACTGACAAGTTTCAGAAGAAAGTCCTTTGATTCTGGCCATTTTTGAGCCTGTAATCGAACCCACAAATGCTGATGCTCCAGATACTCAACTAGTCTAAAGTCCAGTTTTATTGCTTCTTTGATTCAGAACAACAGTTTTCAGCTGTGCTAACATAAATGCAAGGTTTTTCTAATGATAAAATAGCCTTTTAAAATGATCAACTTGGATTAGCTAACACCAACGTGCCATTGGAACACAGGAGTGATGGTTGCTGATAATGGCCTCTGTACGCATGTAGATATTATTAAAAATCAGCCGTTTCCAGCTACAATAGTCATTTACAACATTAAATGTCTACACTATTTCTTATCAATTTGATGTTATTTTAATTGTCAATAAATTTGATTTTCTTTCAAAAACAAGGACATTTCCAAGTGACTCAACTTTTGAACTGTAGTGTAGGTATTACGGACTGGATCAGGGAGAGGTAGAAAGTGTCAGTGAAGAAGACACTTGCCAGCTGCTCAGCAGATGCTCTTGCATTGTTCAGTGTGGTTGCTTGCCTCAAAAGCGAGCATAGAAGGCATTTGGCTCGTCTGGTAGGCTCGTGTCACTGGGCAGCTCGTGATTGGGTTTCTTTTTGTATTCTGTGATAGTTTGCAAGCCTTGCCACATCCGACGAACGTAAGAGCCGGTTTAGTAAGATTCGATCTTAGTCCTGTATTGACACTTTGCCTGTTTGATGGTTCATCGGAAGACGTAGCGGGACTTCTTATAAGTGTCCGGATTAGTGTCCCGCTCCTTGAAAGCAGAAGCTTTAGCTCAGTGCGGATGTTGCCTGTAATCTATGGCTTCTGGTTGGGATATGTATGTACGGTCACTGTGGGGACGACGTATTCGATGCACTTATTAATGAAGCTGGTGACTGATGTGGTCAATGCCATCGAATGAATTTCGGAACATATTCCATTCTGTGCTAGCAAAACGGTGATGTAGCATATCATCCACTTCATCGGACCACTTCCAATTGAGCGTGTCGATGGTACTTCCAGTTTGAGTTTTTGCTTGTAAGCAGGAATCAGGAAGATGGTTATGGTCAGATTTGCCAAATGGAAGGCGATGGAGAGAGTTGTATGCTTCTGTGTGTGGAGTGAAGGCGGTCGGGAGTTTTCCCCCTCTAGTTGCCGGTGGTGTAAAAATACTTTAAAGTACTAAAGTATTTTTTGGTTATCTGTACTTTATATTTTTGACAAATTTTACTCTTACTTCACTAATGAAAATAATGTACTTTTCACTCCTTACATTTTCCCTGGCACCCAAAAGTACTCGTCACATTTTGAATGCTTAGCAGGACAGGAAAAGTGTCTAATTTACGCACATCCCTGGTTATCCCTACTGCCTATTATCTGGCAGATTCACTAAACAGAAATACTTTGTAAAACAAAAAAATCGTGCTGTCTGGTTTGCTTAATAAGGAATTTGAAATTATTTATACTTTTAATTTTGATACTTAAGTATATTTTAGCTATTTAAACTTACCTTTGATACTAAAGTACATTTAAAACCAAATACTTTTAGACTTTTACTCAAGTAGAATTTTACTGGGTGACTTTCACTTGAGTCATTTTCTTAAGGTGTCTTTACTTATACTCAAGTATGACAATTGGGTACTTTTTCCACCACTTCTAGTTGCATAGGTGACATGCTGGTAGAAATTAGTTAACTTATTTCAGTTTTCTTGCATTAAAATCAGCGGCCACTAGGAGCGCTGCCTCTGAGCATTTTCTTGTTGGCTTATGACCCTAATATAGCTCGTTGAGTGCGGTCTTATTGCCAGGATCGGTTTGTGGTGGTAAATAGCCAGCTATGAAAAATACTACAGCTTATCATGAGGTATTGTAACTCAGGCATGCAGAATCTCGAGACTTCCTTAATATTAGAAATTGCGCACCAGCTAGTTGTTAAAGGTCTGGTTATGCAGTTTATCCTTGTATAGCTCTGTCCTCCTTGCACAGTAGCTATTCAGTAGTCTACTTTGGCCTCTAAGTAGACTATGTAGAGTAGTAGTTGAACTGAAGCACTTCTCATGTCTGAGCTGAAACACAACATACAGAATACTGTACCTGAGGGATATCTGAAGGAAAGCCCAAGATGTGATGTTTTGTTTGAAAAATAAATGAGTTGGTAATAATTTGATATCTTATTGTATGTTTTGTTTTTAGATGGGATTTGTTTTGTCTGATGTTATACTTGTGTATAAATGTGAGATTAATTATTTTTGTTTTTATAGCTGTGATTGGCAAAATTTCTCTGTAAAAATACTGCAAATGCTGGAGTGAGGATTTTTGTATGTGTAGCTTTATGCATGTTTGGTCAGTATCAGATCTTTTATTAGTTGAGCCTGAATGTTACTGCCATTGCTGTTACCTAATCTAGTTGTTTCTTGGACTGATAACCAATTGGCTCTCCTCATCCTGTGTTCTTTAGTGTATCTGTTACTGTTAACTCCTGGCCATTTAGAGGGTTTGTAATTGGGTGTCAATGTCTCTTTTTTTTTTTTTACTGGTTTGTGAGCAACTGAGTAGTATTTCCACAGATTGGCAGATTTCTCTCCTATGTATGATAGGAACATTTGTATGTTGTTCTTGAATGAGGGTATTCATATAGTAGGCTATACACATCTATGGACCTATGATAGCCTTGATACACAATATCCATGTGTCTGTAAGGGGTTATGTAAAGTTGCAAAAATGTCAACCTGTTTTTGATTTGTCATTATGGGGTATAGATTTGATAAGAGGGGGAAGAAACTATTTAATCTTTTTTAGAATAAGGCTGTAACGTAACAAAATGTTGAAAAAGTCAAGGGGTCAGAATACTTTCCAAATGTACTGAATTGTTGAATGTAGCAATGTTTTCCCACAAAATGCGCTCTGACTTTTACCAGGAGGATAATAAACATGTACTATAGACCTGTAAAGACCAGAGCTGCTATTCTATGCATTTTGGTTGGTTAGGGGTTATTTGCTGCTTGGATAAAACAGCCACAACTCTTATAATACTGCTGTCCTGCAGTCTACTGAATTGGGATTATGGTTGGGGGGGGGAATATTCCTGAGTGACATTGTTTGCCAATCAGATTTGCCAGTGCTAATTGTTCCTTTAACCTATTTTCTGTTCATTTTAACCTATTGTGTGCTTAATTTCAATGTTCTCATATTCCTTCAGTCCTAGACATAACCGAGGCTAAAGTTAACAGACAATTACAAATCATTTAGACTAGCTTTGTGGGAAGATGCAATATGTACAAGTTCTATCTGATAGCTCATTTAAAAAGGGAAAATGTAAATATAAAACCTATATTTTTCAGTTGTGGTGTCTTCAATATTTGTTTTGAAGGTCTCTCTCTTGTGAAGTTTGCTGTTACGAACTCAAAAGATGGGGACACTGATATTTTTGTAACAAACTAATGAAGCTTAGCCAGCGTTGGTTCATCGAGGTGACTTGTAGAAAATGCAAAAATCAAATGATAAAACAAGTGTTTCATTTTCATACTGCATCTTACTAACTAGTAGCAATGCAACAATAAACATATTGTCCTCCATGAATGATGCGGCACCCTTCCTTGGACCAATTGAGATATTGTATGTGACTAACACGTTTCTGTTAATTACTATAGCTCCCAACTTGGGCCAATCAGTCATTTTGTAAATGCCAGATCTCTATGGCAAGACGCATCATTCACCCAAGTTCCGTCAAAATCGTGCCAGTGCTTTATGCAGATATCGCATGTGATGAAGTACGGACGCAGACAGATCCACAGTCCCCTACCTGATTTCATTGCTGGGGACAGTGTTACAGTTCCAGACTGGTCTCAGACTAGATGTAACATAGTAAACTTAAATCCGGGACACTCACATTTAGTATGTTATGTTTGGAATGGTTAGATAGGATACTTAAGTCAAAAACGAGAACGTCAAGCAACCCAAAGGTTGCGTGTTCGGACAACTTAATTGTTAGTTAATTAGAAATTTTGCGACTACTTAGTAGTTTTCAGTTACTTTTCAACTAATTTGCATGTTAGCTAACCCTTCCCCTAACCTTAACCCTAACCCCTTGCCTAGCTAATGTTAGCAAAAGCCACCTAGCTAATGTTAGCGAGCTAGCTAACGTTAGCCACCTAGCTAGAATTCGTAACATATACGTTTTGCTATTTCGTAACATAAATCGTGATGGACATTTCATATGATATGTATTAATTTGTGTATGTAACATCATACTAAACTGGGCTGGCATTATGTGTGAGCCCTAGGGGGGCTGGCCTGCCCTACACTACCACCTTGCCCATCCAAATAAAATAGATAATTTATTTGACCAAGACGTGGGTTGACAAAGGCGCATCAATCTCAGATAAAGCATCTGAGCGAGTGAAACGGCGTTCCTCTGTCTCCGTATGTGTAGACCATGTATCTGCTGCTGTCTGACCAAAATAATTATGGCATTTCATACTTTTTCTGACCAGACAGCATCAAATACTATACATGGTCTACAGGCTGGCGCTGTTTTTCTCACTAGTTTCAGCAGTGAGGAAGATGTGAAGCGAGAGGGCTCACTCCAATCTGTCCTAAATAAGTCCAATGTGTTTGTGTACATAATATGCAGACCTAAGCTTGTTGCCTGCATTCCCGCCTTTAAGACAACGACTCGAATTGTTAGGGCAGAGGCATGAGCATCTCATTATATACAGATCTGTTTTCAGCCACTTGCAAATTAGAAAGAAAGGTTGGCAAGTGCACAGTGCTCTGTTCGAATGCTGGCTTCCCCTAAAGTGAATGTATGTTTTGCTAAAATTCTATAATTACTCCTCTAAATAAAATCATTCAAAATACTTTACCAGAGAGCTTGACTTAGCCACAGACGATCATTCGCTCATTATTTTTTAAATAGCTGTAGATTGTTTCAAATCACAAGTGCAGAGGCTTATGCCCATTTGGGAAGCCAGCAACTTGTGCAGTGTGTGTGGCAATATGCCTAGCTGATTATTGAGTTGCGGCTGTCAGTGAAAAGCATCTAAAACGTGTGAAGATAATGTGTCTTGAGATTCCCGGTCGGAATATTATCGCTTTTTTACGAGAAATGGCATAAAAATTGATTTTAAACAGCGGTTGACATGCTTCGAAGTACGGTAATGGAATATTTAGAATTTTTTTGTCACGAAATGCGCCGTGCTCGTTCACCCTTCTTTACCCTTTCGGATAGTGTCTTGAACGCACGAACAAAACGCCGCTGTTTGGATAACTATGGATTATTTGGGACCAAACCAACATTTGTTATTGAAGTAGAAGTCCTGGGAGTGCATTCTGACGAAGAACACCAAAGGTAATCAAACTTTTCTAATAGTAAATCGGAGTTTGGTGAAGGCTAAACTTGCTGGGTGTCTAAATAGCTAGCCCTGTGATGCCGGGCTATCTACTTAGAATATTGCAAAATGTACTTTCACCGAAAAGCTATTTTAAAATCGGACATAGAGTGCATAGAGGAGTTCTGTATCTATAATTCTTAAAATAATTATGCTTTTTTTGTGAACGTTTTATCGTGAGTAATTTAGTAAAATGTTAGCGAATTCCCCGGAAGTTTGCGGGGGGTATGCTAGTTCTGAACGTCACATGCTAATGTAAAAAGCTGGTTTTTGATATAAATATGAACTTGATTGAACAAAACATGCATGTATTGTATAACATAATGTCCTAGGGTTGTCATTGATGAAGATCAAAGGTTAGTGCTGCATTTAGCTGTCTTCTGGGTTTTTGTGACATTATATGCTAGCTTGTTATGTGCGCTGTTTAAAATCAATTTTTATGTGATTTTTCTCGTAAAATAGCGATAATATTCCGACCGGGAGACGTAGTTTTCGTTCAAAGACTGAAAATGTAAAATGGACTCTTCACGTGCGCCCGTTTCATTGTTCTCAGATCGACCACTATCCAAATGCGCTACTGTTTTTCAGCCAGGGACTGCAGAGTCATCATTCAACATTCTGGCGCCTTCTGAGAGCCTATGGGAGCCTTAGAAAGTGTCACGTTACAGCAGAGATCCTCTGTTTTCAATAAAGAGGCTAAAGAAGGACAAGAAATGGTCAGAGAGGGCACTTCCTGTTTGGAATCTTCAGGTTTTGGCCTGCCATATGAGTTCTGTTATACTCACAGACACCATTCAAACAGTTTTAGAAACTTGAGTGTTTTCTATCCAAAGCTAATAATTATATGCATATTCTCGTTTCTGGGCAGGAGTAATAATCAGATTAAATCGGGTACGTTTTTTTATCCGGCCATGAAAATACTGCCCCCTATCATAAACAGGTTAACCACGTGATAATGTTTTCATTTCTCTTAAATAGTATTATCGAAATGAAACTGTTCCACGAAATTGCGCATATAAAAATAATCATAACTGGCACGGAGATGGTAGGATAAATTGTAAGCTTCCCCAAACTTGTGACTCACGAGCTGCCTATGGTCTTTATTATAAACTGGGTGGTTCGAGCCCTGAATGCTGATTGGCTGACCGCTGTGGTATATCAGACCGTATACCACGGATATGACAAAAGTAATTTTTACTGCTCTAATTACATTGGTAACCAGTTTATAATAGCAATAAGGCACCTTGGGGGTTTGTGGTATGTGGCCAATATACCACGGCTAAGCGCTGTATCCAGGCACTCTGCGTTGCGTCGCACTATGAACAGCCCTTAGCCGTGGTATATTGGCCATATTCCACACCCCTCAGGCACCCATAAAAAAAAAAGTGGTAGGTCCCGTGAAAAAAAACAGCCCACTTATAGAAATCAAAAGCTTGTGCAAATGACTCGTTCTGGCGACTTCCCTGAAGCTGAATGGATTGTTTATGTACAGAATAATACGAAATGCTATGAGACCAGGTTGGAAATAAGCATCCCTGTAAAATAGTAACTATGGATACTGCATTGAGATTTGAATGTGTTATTCATATCAATACCAAACTTAGTGCAGACACCCGTTCGACATATCGTGCTGCAGCCCAGAGCTCCTCAGCTCACTTGATCCACCAACCTCAGCCTCCCAGTGACTTGGATTACAGACACGCGCCACCATGCCCGGTGAGAAACTCAGCTGGACATAAAGGTAATAAAGTGAGTAAGTATCCCAGTCTGTAGCGTTATTTCGAAGAATGGGTGTAGGCTACAGTCCTTTGTAATGTCAATGGAAATAACTAAAACCTTTAACTACATTTGATTAGTTTTTCAATGAAAGTCGGAATAGATAACAGAATCTCTGACGGTCATTTGTTGATGTTTCTAGAAGACAAAAGTAGTCTAGCCTGGGCCTATCAGTGCTGCTGGCTAGGTTGTAAAAAAATGATTCAGGTAAATTATGTATGCTTTACCATACATTGTGGAAGTGTAAAGTAAAAACACCTGTAACTAACAGTTTAAAATATTGTATTTTTATTAGTTAAAAAATATATTTTAAAACAGTAAGATTCAATAAAATACTTAGCAGATTTTAAATTACCAGAATACTTTTTCTAAGGCAAATGTAAAAAGATACGAAAAGATGAGAATACAACTATGAAGTCACCTTCAAGCACACTGTGTGCTATCATAGATTCACATCAGCTGTAAAAAAAAAAAAAAAAAAAAATTTGAACATGTATAATGTCCTCTGTTACTTAATAATGTCCACAGACAGTTTGAACATGTATAGTCCAGCACAGGGAGAAGAGTAAGAAACAAGGGGTCATTCCTCCAGGACCAGGCTGAAGCTCAATACCAGATGCTTCTGCTATACAGACAACAAAACAACACATGGTTCCTCCTGGTTGTGTAAACGATGACTGTGGCAACCATGATGGTCAGTGCCATAAAGAGCATGATGTGACTGATGGGCAACTCAACAACATTGCCGGTACCTGGACAATGAGACAGTGATTAAACAAAATTACATAGCAGCCACTAGAGGTTGCTGAAGATCAATATCCATTAACCAAAAACCTACAAATCTCTGTTTATATTGCTTCATCACAGAAGCTTTATTATTCAGTAAAGATTTGACCCTGTGGAAGTAGTTTGATGAATAGAAAAGTATATTTATTTTGAAAACAAATAACCATTCTCAATCCTGTCATTTTTGATCACTTCAAACTACAAGCCCAAATGTAACGCATGTTAAAATATGTCACTTATATAAATTGATATATATGTACCCTGCACAGGAGGCTGCTGAGGGAAGGATGGCTCATAATAATGGCTGGAATGGAGTGAATGGAATGGTATCAAACGCATAGAAACCACGACGCCTGTGGTATCCTGCTATCAAAGTGTAATAGGGTGGAAGTGCCTCTTCAGAGACCAATAATAATTGTGTCTTTTTGTAGGCACTAACTCCGCCATGGTTCGTTGGACAAGCCTATGTGAAAATGGAGTTTTTGTAAAGTTTTTGGATAAAAACGCAGAAAATATGGTCTGTGATAAACAGACTTAGATTTTTGTTCTATGAGATAATCTTCATCAGTTAACATCACTTTTTGTGAATTTTGAAGCATTTATGTAATAAAAAAGCACATAAAGGCTTCATAACTCATAAAGGCCATGTTAACTGACTGACCAAGCGTATAAGATCTCCTAAACCTGTGCTAATCTCATACCAAATTTTCGTCTTTTATCCCAAAACCCTATTCTTTACCCATTCATTTTATCTATAGGAATGGCTGAACAAACCAGAGGTAACTCTGTTTCTGGGTTTTAGGACAGTTTAAATTCATTGTTGGTGTGCTCTGATTGGTTGCGGGCATGAATGGAGAATAAATCTCCCCATTTCCTACAAAATGGCTGTGCAATTAATATGTGCATTTCCTGCCAGAGGAAGCACTAATACATGCACTAAGCACTTGTCTTTTCTTACTAGCACTGATTTAGCAGATAGCTGCTGTAATGTGGAATGTTTTTACCTGCAATGACTGCAATATGTGGTTATTTTATCTCCTTTAATTGAATGCACTGCCCCCATGACTGTAAATCGCCATGGATATTTGTCAGCTCAACTATACTCAATACTTTATAGTGAGAAACTTTCTGTGCTGAGACTGACAGAGGAGTCAGATTAAGAGGACAATGGTTGAAATAGCTGTTTTAGGGCTGCTTGGGTCCCTTTAGTATCTGCTAAATATTGTGTACATTTTTTGATAAGTAGACATTTTTGTTGTGACATTCTGTGGATAAAGTTAATCCATTTATGTGAAAAGCATACCGGTGAAATCTGTAAAGTATAATCTATATGAAAAATTATGATCTGATATTGCTATTGTCAGGTGTCAGGGTCAAAGTTAGTTATCTAGCTAACATTAGGCTATAACTAGTGTTTACCGGCCTCAGTCTGTAGCGAGTTTAAGTCTGCAAAATTCTGGCACTTTCTTTATTCTGAAGAATGGTGTGGGCACTTGGCCTGAATTTGCTGTTTCTCCTACTACCACAGTGCAACAGCGACATCTATTGACCTGATGGACTACTAATGCATGTATAATTTACAATTTACATTAATGAAGACAAATACATAAACAAATTGACTTAAAAAATAAATATATAATAAAGGGGTGTCTGTTTTTAATGACTTTGTTTTCAACCCATTACACTATCCCCTCCTCTTTTTGATGACTCCTAGCATCTATTTGTTTGCCTGTCTATAATCAATGTCTAGCATGTCCAGACAAGTGGTGTTCCTTCATGCCAGTAATCTCCTTGTAAAACTGGATAAGTCATCATGTTTCCAGTCACCATGTAAGAATTGAGCACAACTTTGTTTGCTCCTTGTCTCCATGACTGGTATGACGGTTGTCCCAGACTCTCATAGCTAAAAATGTATCTGGGCCTGCAAGTGCGCGTGGACCTTCTCACAGATAAGACTTCCTTTCCATTGACCTCTTGCTGCTGTACTAGCACAACATCTTGGAGTTTCTCCTACACTTCATCCTCCACTCCATGCTGTTCAGGTCCTTCAGACTGTTGCTGGATCTGTTCCATTTCCTCCGCCACTGTAGGTCTGAACTCCTGAGCAGTAGCTTGCAGTCTGGTACGCCACTCTTATTGACTTGGTTGTGGTCTGACATCGCTCTGATAGTCCCGAGGACTGTGCTGGTAAGTATAGTAGCTTTACTCTTCATCTGAACTGTCAGATTCTTGGTCAATCATTTTACAGTTTGTTTTCTGTTTTTGTCTTAGTGTTGTTTGTTTGGAGTGTCCTGATGCACTGGCAAGTCATTTACAGGCAACAGGAGGTGCAGCACACAGAGCTTTGTCTCCAGACCCTGACTGGATCTTATACACTGGATCCTCTCTAATTCACTCCACAACTCTGTGTACTGTCTTTTCCCAGTAAGCACAGAGTTTCCCGGGGCCACCTCTTTCCGATTAGTTCCTCACAAGGACTCGCTCACCTGGCTGTAGAGTTGCACCTTTGACCACTTTTTCGTAGTACTTCTTCCCTTCGCTGAGAACTTTTGACTGTTCTCAGAAGCAATTTTGTATGCATCTTGCATCTTTGTTGCCCACTTATCTGCAAATGTCTGTTGGGTTCTTGTCACTGTTTCAAGGTCGAAAAGTAGGCCGATAGGAAGGCGTGGGGCTCTGCCATACAGGAGGAAAAATGGTGAGTATCCCATTGCCTCGTGCCTTGTACAGTTATAGGCATGGACGATGTTTGGTAGATGGTCTTTCCACTCTGTCATCTTCTCTTCTTGCAGAGTATGGAGATTCTGCAGGAGTGTTCTATTCATCCTTTCCACAGGGTTCCCTTGTGGATGGTATGGGGTAGTTAGAGAGTGTGAGATCCCTGCAAGTCTCTGGAACAGGTTGTTCTCAAACTCTCGCACTTGGTCGTGGTGAAGCTTACTAGGATAGCCAAACCGAGGAATGAAGTCTTGGAATATCTTCTCGGCTGCAGTTTTTCCTGACTTGTTCTTCGTTGGGTAGGCCTGTGCAAAGTGTGTTAAATGATCGACAAGTACAATAATTTATTCATAGCCTCCTTTGCTTGGCTCAAGGTGCATGTAGTCGACGGAGAGAAGCTCAAAGGGTGCACTCGTAGTGATAGAACCCGTAGGTGCTTTCTCTGGAACACAGGGACGTTTCTGCTTGATACACTGTCTGATCACAGTCTTCTTTTTCATGCTGCATGAATGGCCAGTAAAATCTTTCCCTGACTAGATGGATCACTTTGTCTGCTCCGACGTGGCCAATGTCATCATGCAAGTTATTCAGCACCACTGATTTCAGCTTGCTGAGTAGTATAACTTGCTTTCGTTGTCCAGCCCGTCTGTACAGAATTTCATTTTCCATGACCAGCTTGTTCCACTCATGGACTAGTCTCTTCATTTCTGGTCCCATGAGCTTTTTCTCTTTCTCATTTGGATTCCATCATTTTATTCAGTGAGATGATTTCTCTGATTGCAGCATCCTCGTTCTGTGCAGCCTATCCTCTGGTGTGATGGCAGGCATGCCTTCAGGTGACACACCACCCTCTCTAGAGTTGACTTGCAACGCAGCCACCCATGGAACATCCACATTTTTCACTGCTCTGCTTTCATTCCAAACCGCTGAGATGACTTCTGGTGGCATAGATTCTGTGTCATCACACATGTGGTTGGGGAGAACAAGATAACGAGACAGTGTGTCAGCATCTGCATTCATTTCCCAGGCCTGTATTTCAGGTCGAAGTTGGCCATCTCCACGACCCAGCGGTGACCTATGTTGAATCTAGTTGTGCTCAGAACATAGGTCAAAGGGTTGTTGTCTATGTATATGGTAAAGGTGGATGCATAGTATAGATAGTCTCTAAATTTGTCACAGATCACCCATTTAAGTGCTAAAAACTCAAGTTAGCCAGAGTAGAGGTGGTCATTTTTCTTTTCTGGAGTTAGCGTTCTAGACCCATACCTGATTATACATAGTCTCCCTTTCTGATGTTGGTAAAGGACAGCCCCTAGACCGTCATTGGAAGCATCAGTGTGTAGCACAAAGGGTAAGTCACAGTCTGGGTATGCTAGTATGAGTGGATTGGTTAGCATGTCCACCACCTTGGCTCCGATGGCTCTGTGTACAGCCGTCCACTGGGCTGGTGTCTTGGGATGTCATTGTCCATTGCTAACCTTTTTGGCCTGGGTTTTTCCTCCGGTTGATTTGGGCTTGGCAGTTTTCCCCTTTTCTTCTGATGGACTTTGTAGCAGCTCAAATATGGGTTTGGCCATCCTGGAGAAATCTTGGTCTGTAGTAGCCAAATAATCCCAGCAGTGTTTTGGCCTCTCCAACTGTCTGTGGCTCCCTCTCCTTTAGTGGCAACACAGCCTCCAAATCTTTTGGGTCGATTTGTACTCCCTCACTGGATACGATCCGACCTATGCACCTCACCTGGCGTCTGAAGACTTCACACTTTTTCGGCCACAGTTTGATACCGTGCTTCCTCCTCTGACTAAGCACTCTTCTCAGGTCTTCTACATATTCACTGAACATCTTGGAATAGCAGAGAACATCATCCAGATATGGAAAACAGCAGTCGTCTCTCATGCCCTCTAGAACTTCTTCCATACACCTCTGGAAAGCGGATGGGTCGTTGGTCAAACCAAAGGGGATGCGGACCCACTCATATAGCCCCCAGGGGGTGCTGAACAGTGGCTTGTCTTGAGCTTTCATCCACGAAGCCTTGATGGTAAGCGCTCCCTTGGTCGAGTATAAAGAACCATGTGTATCCCCCTAGGTTATCCAGCAGGTCTTGTATCCGTGGCAATGGATGAGGTTCAGGGATGGTCTTGCGATTCAGCTTCCTGAAGTTGACACATAACCGCAGGCTGCTGTCCTTCTTGTGCACGCAGACCACCGGGGATGAATATGGAGATGTGGATTTCTTGATCCAGCCTCTCTCCAGTAGGTTTTGGATATATACTTTCACCTCTTTGTATAGAGGTTTCGGAATGGAGTTGTAACTTTTCTGGACAGGCGTGTGATCCTTCAAGTTGAGTTTCAGTTTAGGGTTCGGAATGAAGCTGATATCTCCATCTTCCTGTGCGAACAAATCAGATTCTTCATACAGCATTCTTCGGATTATTGTTTGTTCCTCTTCCTGTAGATGTTCTAAGTCAACAGGTGGGTAGCATTTTTCTCTGAACCCAACTGGTGTGTGACTCTTTTCTCTGCTTACCATGGTGAAGCTGATTGGAGCATAGGAAAGCATCACTAGACTGACTCACATGCTTCTTCTGACAGTCAGGTGCTGTGATTACAGGTCAGATGCCATCCATCAGCTCTACCCAACCCAGCACTGTTCTCTGAGAGAGGTAAATGTAATGTTGTCTGGAGTTCTGAATTGGAATCTTTACCACCTTCGAGGCTCCACAGGGCACATCCAAGAGGCATGGAAACAGCTCCAAACCTTCTGGGCTGTCCATGGCTGGCTCGAACATCATTGTTCCTCCGGCCAGGCTCTGATTCTACATTTCACCTCCGCTATTTTACCTGTAAGAATGGTCCTTTCTTTCCCACTTTTACCAAACAGCTCAGTGACACTTCTTCGTGGGTCATCACTTTAACCTCTTACATCTAGACGTTCCGCTAGCGGAACACCTGCTCCAATATCCAATGATGGGCGTGGCGCGAAATACAAACTCCTCTAAAATACAAAAACTTCAATTTTTCAAACATATGACTATTTCACAGCATTTTAAAGGTAAGACTCTCCTTTATCTAACCACACTGTCCGATTTCAAAAAGGCTTTACAACGAAAGCAAAACATTAGATTATGTCAGCAGAGTACCAAGCCAGAAATAATCAGACACCCATTTTTCAAGCTAGCATATAATGTCAAAAAAACCCAGAAGACAGCTAAATGCAGCACTAACCTTTTATGATCTTCATCAGATGACAACCCTTTGACATTATGTTATACAATACATGCATGTTTTGTTCAATCAAGTTCATATTTATATCAAAAACCAGCTTTTTACATTAGCATGTGACGTTCAGAACTAGCATACCCCCCGCAAACTTCCGGGGAATTCGCTAACATTTTACTAAATTACTCACGATAAAACGTTCACAAAAAGCATAACAATTATTTTAAGAATTATAGATACAGACCTCCTCTATGCACTCGATATGTCCGATTTTAAAATAGCTTTTTGGTGAAAGCACATTTTGCAATATTCTAAGTACATAGCCCAGGCATCACGGGCTAGCTATTTAGACACCCGGCAAGTTTAGCACTCACCAATATCAGCTTTACTATTATAAAAGTTTCATTACCTTTTGTTGTCTTCGTCAGAATGCACTCCCAGGACTGCTACTTCAATAACAAATGTTGGTTTGGTCCAAAATAATCCATCGTTATATCCGAATAGCGGCGTTTTGTTCGTGCGTTCCAGACACTATCCGAAATGGTAAAGAAGGGTCTGGCGCATGGCGCAATTCGTGACAAAAAAATTCTAAATATTCCATTACCGTACTTCCAAGCATGTCAACCGCTGTTTAAAATCAATTTTTACGCCATTTTTCTCGTAGAAAAGCGATAATATTCCGACAGGGAATCTCCTTTTCGGCAAACAGAGGAAAAAAAAAAAATCACAAAGGCGGGGGCGGTCGGGTCACGCGCCTAAGCCCAGAGTCCCTTGATCGGCCACTTGAGAAAGGCGATAATGTGTTTCAGCCTGGGGCTGGGATGACGACATTCTGTTTTTTCCCGGGCTCTGAGCGCCTATGGACGACGTAGGAAGTGTCACGTTAGAGCAGAGATCCTTAGTAAAAGATAGAGATGGAAAAGAAGTTCAAGAAATGGTCAGACAGGCCACTTCCTGTAAAGGAATCTCTCAGGTTTTGACCTGCCATTTGAGTTCTGTTATACGCACAGACACCATTCAAACAGTTTTAGAAACTTTAGGGTGTTTTCTATCCATATGTAATAAGTATATGCATATTCTAGTTACTGGGTAGGAGTGGTAACCAGATTAAATCGGGTATGTTTTTTATCCAGCCGTGAAAATACTGCCCCCTAGCCATAACAGGTTAATGGTAGAGACCATGGTTTCAACAGCTTTTTCTTTTACATGAATCACCTCACTCAGCATTGCACTGAGATTGACACCATCAGTTTGTTCACTGTTTTCTCTGATGAGTTCTTCTATGACATTAAAGCCTAGTAGTGGACAGTCTACACAGCTCTGACTAACTAACATAGGCACTTGTATGGCCATTTTCCCATGTTTACTACTCAGAAGCTCCAGGGACACCGCAATCCATCCATCAAAGGGGACAGTAGTGCCGTTTGCTGCAGTCACGTGGAGCTGGCCTTCAGTTAACAAAGTCTCAAAGGGTTGGATCTCAACATTTGGTAATGCGTTCTCTACCCAGGCCCTCCCTACAACGCTAACCTGTTCCCCAGTGTCTAACAACATCTCAACTTTGACTCCATTACGTAGGCATGCGACCATACATCTACTGCCAATAAGCTGTGAGACGTGTAGCTGGTTTCTCTGTCTTCACACAGTTGATTTGGAGAGGGGACGCTTTGTTTGCAGCGGTCACTGTCTGTCCCTGTCCAGCTGCCTGGACCCGTTTCCCGACGTCTGTCTCTTTAGGCAGCTGACAGCTCTGTGTCCTTTCAATTCCTTGCTGGACACGGTCTTGACATTTACCCTTAGTGTAGCCCTGTCTGTCGTCGTTGCTCTGGATGGTGGTGAAGAGGCATATCTCGGTGCCTCTCTTGACGGTGCTCTGGAAGATAGGTGATGGGCATATCCCTGTGCCTCACTTCTTGTCTGACCTTCGGAGGGTGGGGGATGTGTGTACCCCGGGCCTCACCTGCAGCAGGTTTCATAATTTTCTACAGGTTTTTAGCCAGTGCAGACACTGTTGCGGTCAGCTCCTGGATGGCCGTGCAATTGGCATTCACTTCACCATCAACCTGAGTGGGGGACGAGTGGTCACAATATTCACTGTCCCTTTGTTGCTGAGTTGATATTCACAGGTCTGTGTCTAGCACTGCGACCTATACGTTTCTGTCTAACTGCTTCCTCACTGGCTGATTGTGTTATCTGCACGAGGATTAAGTCGTCAGTCACACTACAGAGGTATATTTCTTTAGGTAATCTCTGATTTAAGCGTATTTTTCACTGAGCCCTTGGTAAAGTGTGTGAAGGAACACACCCTGTACCAGCTTCTTGTTATAGTCAAACTCATCACCACTCTGCTGTGATGCGAACAGTACCCGCTTTTTGAACCCCATTAACTTGTATGCAAACTGCTGAGGCATTTCCCTGTCCTGCTGTATAGCGTAACTCGGCTCCTGAAAGAGCTCTGTGCTACTTTTATCTCTGAGATGAGACCTAAAGACGTTTCAGCTGCGCTACAGTAAGACCCTCTTTGTTTGTCAACATGTCCCTGAAAATACCTGGCTTGATTACTCTTAGAACATTTCTGACTATCTCTGACTCTGTAAGGACTGACGCCGGAGATAAGAAGCAGGTACAGGGAGTCAAACATTTAATCGGGAACAGACATAGAACAAGAGAGGAACAGCGTCAGCACACGGGTAAACAAGGCGGCCTTCCCTGTGGCTCAGTTGGTAGAGCATGGTGTTTGCAACGCCAGCATGGTGTGTGCAACGCCAGGGTTGTGGGTTTGATTCCCACGGGGGGCCAGTACAAAAAAAATATTTTAAATGCATGAAATGAAATGTATGCATTCACTACTGTAAGTCGCTCTGGATAAGAGTGTCTGCTAAATGACTAAAATGTAAATGTAAGGACATATGACAATCAATGCAGAAGCAGGGAACATATCAGGGAACCAGATGGATATAGGGAAGGTAATGACCGATGCAACCTACCAACCAATTTGATGAAATTTCTTTCATTATATTTACTCATATGAATCACGATTTAAAGGCTTCATCTGTCTATAATCATGTTGTTGCCTGTCCACTTGAAGCATCAACATGACAGTGCCATCTGTGCCTCCATTAATGCTCCAATCAAAATCCCACTCAGAAAGTTAGTGTAAGTGAAGCTACTGTTGTTACATCTGCTCCTGCCATGCCCTCTACTGCTTATCCTGTGTCTCCTTGACCTGCCGCCACTCCCCCAGTGCCCTCTCCCTCTGTGTGTGTGATTGTGTGGGCGGAGACAGGTGTTCTGGAGTCAGACCAGCTGCAACCTGTTCCATAATCAAGACCTCTACAAATACTCAGTCCTGCCACTTCCACACTGCCAGATCGTAATCTCTGCTCAGTTAGTCTACGGTTCTAGCCATTTGTTACTATTTAGATCCTGTTATGCCTGGTTTCCTTGCCTGACACGGTTTTCCTCTCCCCTACAATTCTGCCCGCTCTGACTCTGGTCCCTGTCTCCAGTCTCATGTCTCCTCATCCTGCTACTCTGCCCTGGATTCCCCACTCTACTGCTCCCTTGGATTTCCCTCCGGACCTGCTTACCCTGTCCCAACTCCTCTCGCCTCAGCCTCCGCACCTGGTCTCCTGCAACCTGCCCCAGCTTCCCCTGGCCTGCACTCGATCTTCCCCCTGTGTTTCAATAAATACCTTGGTTACTTCAGCCCAGTCTCCTCTCCTCATCTGAGTCTGCTCTTGTGTTTCCCTGTTACACTCTGCATAAAAATTGTACAGGTATGACTCCTCCTCCTATGCACTCTGACACCTTTCCTAGGTTGTGACTGACATGTGTATTTGTTGTGTTGTGTGTCAGTCCAGGGTGAGGATGCAGTGACGTATGCCTCAGTTATGCCCTCGTTTGCCAGAGGGAGAGAACCAGAGAGGAACCCTGGCGACCCCAGCTCCCTCTGTCACTGTCAATTAACCTCAGGGACCCAAAATGTCACATGTTTATTTTTGGGGGTTTGACTTTCTTTCAATACTTTCTGTATCCTGCACCCAAAAGTAAGTAGCTGCGTACTGAACTTCTGTGTTAGTGGAGGCCCTTTGCTGGAAACAAACTCTTTAGTTTATAGCCCTATATACAGCATATTGGATTTCCAAGTCACTCAGTCGAGCACCTGATCCACTTTTGTGTTTAAGCTGGGCTGAAGTGCATTTGGGTAGACTTTCTTGCCCTCTATATATTATTGATGTCTATCAGTGTACAATATGTGGGTTTGTTTTCCTTTTTAGATGTGTGCTCAGACCACCACCACACACTTTAAAGAGGAGTTAACAGCAGCTAGCAGAGCAAAGGCTAGACGTAGTGGTCCATGGGCCCAGGTGCTCACACACAATTCCATATTCTCAGTAACTCAAACAACCAACTTGTGCAATCCAAGTTCTGTTTTTAGTCAACACGACAGGATCATGCCGCATTATCCTTGATGACTTCTTGAATCACATTTATTGTGATCATTCATCCACAAACAAACTGTTGATGTAGACAGCACTTTATGATACAGGGGTGGCAGGTAGCCTAGTGGTTAGAGCATTGGACTAGTTACCGAACAGTTGCTAGAGTGAATCTCTGACCTGACAAGGTAAAAATCTGTCGTTCTGCCCCTGAACAAGGCAGTTAACCCACTGTTCCTAGGCCGTCATTGTGAATATGAATTTGCCTAGTTAAATAAAAAAAATACAGGTGTAAGATCTTAATTTGACTACTCTGTTACAGGTAATGTCCTGAACAGCAGGAAATGCAAACTTGTAGTGTATGAGTTTTAAAAAGGCTTCTAAAGTTTAATTTACACTTAGAAATGTCAGACTTGATTTGCCCTAATTAAAAATGTATCAACTCCTACAAAAATGTTGATTAATTATAATCCACACGATAATTTGCATTTTCTGTTGCTACAGGGTTATGTTCCTGCTGTGAGAAACTGGTCAAATTAAGATCCATCTGTACCGTTTGCAGTTTTTGGTGTCAACATCAGTGGCGGTCGGTGCCATTTATGATGAGGGAGGACGCACATTTTTTTTTTCATGTGCATGGCCTTTCTATTACAGCATATTGGATGACTGTCATTCATATTGCATTCATTCAGCCACATTGAACATCGATAGGTTTAGGCTACTACATGATATTAAAATGTTCCCTATACCCATCATGAGGTTGCTACAACCTAGCCTATGAATGAAAGTTTACAACGTAGGTCAAGAGAAATGAGTAATCAAGGCGAAAGTGACACATTAACTACCGCCTTGCACACTCTTGCCTGCATCTAGCTGATCTAGGGTATAATCATTAGTTTAACAGTTGCAAACAAGAGTTTCTATTGGACAAATTCCGGTATGTTTATCCTCGTTTCATTACGTTTGCTTCCGTATATTAAAATGTTTTTCAGAATCGGTTGAATGATCACACCCAAATACAGTTCACTTTCATAGCAGCCACATACAAACAGCATGATCATTTGCTCATTGTATATTTTCTTCTCGCATTCTTGTGCTCTCCTCCTCTCACTTTTTCC
Source organism: Salmo salar (assembly GCF_965601325.2). Taxonomy (NCBI): domain Eukaryota; kingdom Metazoa; phylum Chordata; class Actinopteri; order Salmoniformes; family Salmonidae; genus Salmo; species Salmo salar. The sequence goes on along the minus strand of NC_138305.1, from coordinate 56,364,882 downwards.
CTTTCGCTTGTGGACTTAAGTGCACAACACATCAGCAGTCTGTGACCAAGCCAAACCTCTATATCATAACTGCTAACCGCTACACACAGCCTACATCCTTGTCACCATATTAGCTAAGATCGTAGTCATCATAGATACTAGAACTAACGCGTTAGTAAACCCACTACAATCAGAGTACAGTCAGCAAGCAGTTACACCGGTGGGCCCCGGTGGAAATAAAGTACTAAAACCAAAGGCTTACCTTAACTTGGAAGAGTTCCAGTGTTGCATAGTCAGCTAGCTAACATGGCATCCCTTTCTGTTTGAGCCGGGTGTTTGAGTAAGCTTAACTAGCTAGCTGCATTCGCTAAGTAAAAATGAAAATAAATACAACAATATATAGCTAGCTCGCTCTTGCTTTGCCTTCCTTTTTGAAGGTATGAATTTGTTCAACACATCTTTCTCTCTCTTTAATACAAAACCTAGGAGGCTCATGGTGCCCTCTTCCATAGACTTACAGTAATTATGACAATTTCCAGAGGACGTCCTCCAACCTATCAGAGCTCTTGCAGCATGAACTGACATGTCGTCCACCCAATCAAAGGATCAGAGAATGAATCTAGCACTAAAAACACAAGCAACTCTGCAGTGCACATGTGGTGAGTAGTTGACTTAAAGTCAATGTATACAGAGGGGAGAACTAGCTGTCCCTCGTGCTACCCTAGATAGGTCTACAGTAACCTCAATAGAACTTCATTGCAAAACAGTGTTTTAATTAATTATTTGGTTACGTGAATATATTTAGTAATGTTTTATCTAAAAAGGATAAAAACTGTTTCATTATTTTTATGAAATCCTCTGAGGAGCCTCCACTGGTCAAAATGTACAATTATATCCAAATGGCCTGGTGTGATGAAATTGCTGTTATCCTTGCGGATCAACATCAAAGCAGATGGTATTAGTCAATTTAAGAAGTGACATCTCAGTAAGTGTCATGTCCTGACCAGTAAAAGGGGTTATTTGTTATTGTAGTTTGGTCAGGGCGTGGCAGGGGGTGTTTGTTTTGTGTATTTCGGGGTTTTTGGTGTATGTTCTGTTTTCTATTTCTGTTAGTTTTGGGAACGAACTCCAATTAGAAGCAGCTGGTTGTCGTTGCTTCTAATTGGAGGCCGTATTTAAGTGGGTTTATTTTCTCTTGTGTTTGTGGGTAGTTGTTTTTCGTATAGTCCTTGTGTCCTTACGGAACTGTTAGTTGACGGCGATTTATGTTGTTTAAGTGTTCACGTATATAAATAAAAGAAGATGAGCATGATACCCACTGCGCCTTGGTCCACTTTCTACGACGCACCTGACAGTAAGACTTAGTCAAATCCAAAACAACACTGAACAGAGGAAGAAATTGTCTTTCTATGACAGACTGACCAGGTGAAAGCTATGATCCCTTATTGATGTCACGTGCTAAATCCACTTCAATCAGTGTAGATGAAGGGGAGGCGACAGGTTAAAGAAGACAATTGAGACATGGATTGTTTGTGTGCCATTCAGAGGGTGAATGGGCAAGACAAATTATTTAAGTGCCTTTGAACGGGGTATGGTAGTAGGTGCCAGGCGCACTGGTTTGTGTCAAGAACTGCAACACTGCTAGGTTTCACACGCAACAGTTTCCCATGTGTATCAAGAATGCTCCACCACTCAAAGGAAATCCAGCCAACTTGACAACTGTGGGAAGCATTGGAGTCAACATGGGCCAGTATCCCTGTAGAACGCTTCCGTCACCCTGTAGAGTCCATGCCCTGACAAATTGAGGCTGTTCTGAGGGAAAAAGGTGAGAGTGCAACTAGGGCTGTTAAGGTGACCCTATTACCGCCACACCGGCAGTCACGAGTCATGACCGCAGTCAAATTCCATGTGACCGTTTAGTCACGGTAACTAGGCTTCTCCAAGCTCTGATGCTGCTGATAGCAAGTTGGGTGGCTACTAATGACTAACTGCCTGGTACTCAGCACTCTATTGTCCCTCTAATCACTCTGACATCAATGCAAATGTAATCTAAATTAAAATCCAACAATTCATGAGAGCCCATGAGCTCGTGTTGCGCAACATTTCTATAGGCTATGTAATTCTGTGAGAACTTCTATGGAAATATCCAATTTACATAAGTATGTTAACCCTTTACCCAGTACTTTGTTAACCTGTTAGGGCTAGGGGGCAGTATTGACACGGCTGGATAAAAAACGTACCCGATTTAATCTGGTTACTACTCCTGCCCAGTAACTAGAATATGCATATAATTATTGGCTTTGGATAGAAAACACCCTAAAGTTTCTAAAACTGTTTGAATGGTGTCTGTGAGTATAACAGAACTCCTATGGCAGGCCAAAACCTGAGAAGATTTCAAGCAGGAAGTGGCCTGTCTGAGAAGTAGTGTTTCATCTTGGCTCTTTTTATTGAAGACTCAGGATCTGTGCAATAACGTGACACTTCCTACGTCTTCCATAGGGTCTCAGAGCCCCGGAAAAAGTTGAACGATATCGAGGCAGGCTCTGGCTGAAACACTTTATCGCTTTTGGCAAGTGGCCACTCAGAGTACTATGGGCTTAGGCGCGTGCCCGCTTCGACCGAATGCTTTCTTTTCCTTTGTCTGTTTATCTAAACGCAGATTCCCGGTCGGAATATTATCGCTTTTTTATGAGAAAAATGGCATAAAAATTGATTTTAAACAGCGGTTGACATGCTTCGAAGTACGGTAATGGAATATTTAGAATTCTTTTGTCACGAATTGCGCCATGCTCGTCACCCTTATTTAGCCTTTAGGATAGTGTCTAGAACGCCGCTGTTTGGATATAACGATGGATTATTTTGGACCAAACCAACATTTGTTATTGAAGTAGAAGTCCTGGGAGTGCATTCTGACGAAGACAACAAAGGTAATAACATTTTTCTTATAGTAAATCTGACTTTGATGAGTGCTAAACCTGCTGGGTGTCTAAATAGCTAGCCCTGTGATGCCGGGCTATCTACTGAGAATATTGCAAAATGTGCTTTCACCGAAAAGCTATTTTAAAATCGGACATATCGAGTGCATAGAGGAGTTCTGTATCTATAATTCTTAAAATAATTGTTATGCTTTTTGTGTACGTTTATCGTGAGTAATTTAGTAAATTCACCGGCAGTGTTCGGTGGGAATGCTAGTCACATGCTAGTCACATGCTAATGTAAAAAGCTGGTTTTTGATATAAGTATGAACTTGATTGAACAAAACATGCATGTATTGTATAACAATGTCCTAGGGTTGTCATCTGATGAAGACCATCAAAGGTTAGTGCTACATTTAGCTGTGGTTTGGGTTTATGTGACATTATATGCTAGCTTGAAAAATGGGTGTCTGATTATTTCTGGCTGAGTACTCTGCTGGCATAATCTAATGTTTTGCTTTCGTTGTAAAGCCTTTTTGAAATCGGACAGTGTGGTTAGATTAACGAGAGTTATCTTTAAAATGGTGTAAAATAGTCCTATTTTTGAAAAATTTAAGTAATAGCATATCTAAGGATTTGAATAACGTGCCACTGGATTCAACTGGCTGTTGAGTAGGTGGGACGCAAGCGTCCCACCTAGCCCATAGAGGTTAAAGCACTTTTGGCAGCAATTACACCCTCGTCTTCTTGGGTATGACGCTTCAAGCTTGGAACACCTGTATTTGGGGAGTTTCTCTCAAGCACTGTCAGGTTGGATGGGGAGTGTCGCTGCACAGCTATTTTCAGGTCTCTCCAGAGATGTTCGATCGGGTTCAAGTCCAGGCTTTGGCTGGTTCACTCAAGGGCATTCCACTCCGGCATTGTCTTGGCTGTGTGCTTAGGGTTGTTGTCCTGATGGAAGGTGAACCTTTGCCCCGAGCTAAGTGGCATACATGCAGCGCGTGAGTTTCAAGTCTGGGGAAGATCATTTTCACCATAAAAATGCACCTTTTGTAGGGCCTCCTGAGTGGCAGAACGGTCTAAGGCAGTGCATTGCAGTGCTAGAGGCGTTCTACAGATCCGTACGATCCCGGGCTGTGTCGCAGCCGGCTGCGATCGGGAGACCCATGAGGCACCGCACAATTGGCCCAGCGTCGTCCAGGTTAGGAGAGGGTTTGGCCAGCTGGGATGTCCTTGTCCATGCACGCTGACATGGTAGCCAGTTCTACGGTGTTTCCTCCAACCCATTGGTGCGGCTGGCTTCCGGCTTAAGCAAGCAGTGTGTCAAGTATTAGAGCGGCTTGGCAGGGTCGTGTTTCAGAGGACGCATGGCTCTCGACCATGGTCCCTACAGGAGTTGCAGTGATGGGACAAGACTGTAACTACTGTACCAATTGGGGAGAAAAAGGGGTAAAAAGTACCACAAAATTACTCACTTTTGTAATTAAGCATTACATGCATAATCACATTTGTGGTCACTTATGAAGATTGTGTATTCAGCTTCTTTTGATGCGAGTGGTTGTATTAATTTGGAATATATCGCATCCCACAACTGTCCCAGACTATGTTTGGAATATTTGTTTTCTCGCACAGAATTACAAGTTGACCAATAGAATATGTAAACGTTTGTACTATTGGGAATAGTAGCTTGACATAGGCTAGTGCTTTTTCTGTTCGTTTGACATACTCATTGTTGGCTGTAGAAAAGTAAATGTGGACAGTTCTGCTAACATCTTCAATATGCACCTCAGAATACGATAAAAAGGTTTCATCCCCGATGTGTGTCTTCACTTGTAGCCTACTTTGGAGCTTATGAGCCTATGAGAAGAACCCAATCACCTGACGGGCAGTGGCTACTAAGAATTGAGATATCTGAGAGGTGCTTTGGAACACGCATCCGGGAGAAGGGAATTCTAATTATTATGTTCAGCCCAAGGGCACAACGGTCACTGGCTGCAAAAGGCATGGATATTTTTAGGGGGCATTACAGCCACACTAGGGGGATGCTTCCTGGAAATTCGAGGCGTTATAAAGTGCTAGTCAAATTGTGAATGAGAGACTGATGAGGTCTGTGCAGCCTGTGCAAGAAACAAAGCAGAGCTCAAGCCTTTCATGCAACTTTTTCCAAATCATCATGAGAGTCGCATCAAGCAGCCTTAGAATGTATTAAAAAATCTAAACATATAGCCCAATGTATGTATCACAACTAAAGTTGCATAAATAACTCTAAATTAAGCATATAGGAGGACCTGTTCCTTTGTTAACCACTCAACACCGAATTGCCGCATATGCGCACTCAGAAATTGTTTGGAGAAAAGATCCTTTTGTATTTTATTCAGCTATGTTCAATTCTATTCTTCATACTATAAAATAATGCCACAGAATTCTAAGCAAATCTTGTTTTATAAATGAACTAGTTTAGCCCACAACCATATGGCATAGCCACATCCGGGCAACTCAGAGTATGCTATTCTGTTCTTTTGAAATAGACTACATTTTCTTCATATCATGTTTCTTTAGACCTGTCTAAAATAGTTTATGGATTTATTTTGATGGTGTAGTCTATATTAAATGGATTTATTAGACTTTTTAAAATGTGTATGTTCCAAAGGTCTGTATCAGTGGCTTGTAGGCTATGCGTGGAAGCCAGGAGATGCTAAATGTGTTCATGTTAATTAACGGTCAATTACCTTGAGACTGGCAGTTATTTGCTTGACAATCAACAGCTGACAAAATGTCATGACATCCACAGCCCTAGGTGCAACTCAATATTAGGAAAGTGTTCTAAATGTTTTGTACACTCAGTAAATATTTACCTCTTATATTGGATCCAATCTTGATTAAATTATTTGAGTTATTATTATACTGTGTTACATGATTTAACTTTGTCTTACATTCTAGGTAGAAATGTAAACCAAAACTCTCTCAATATGTCAATGTGGGGGGTTGATGTCCATCTACCTTGTCACAATACGGTTGATCCAGAAGACTGTTCTTCAACTACATGGCTTTACTCCAGAGCTGGGATTGAGAATGCTATTACAGCGGTCTCTAAGGCAAAGGTGAGACATAACTCACAGAGAACAAAGAGACTGAATGAAGGCTGGCTATTCTCTATATCTTCAAAGTGTCACAGCTGAAGATGCGGGACTCTACACCTGTCAAGTAAACGACAGAACCCCATTTGAGACAGATAATGATACATACCCATTTGTCTATTCTCACCGGTGAGTTTTTCTGTTGACAGTAAAGTCGAGAGCGAAAAGGTGTCTTAGTTAAACATATACAATACAGTTGTACACAAATGTACAGCTACCGCAATATTGCATTTTTTCTTCTGCCTCCCAGTCTCCTTATCCACACCAGAGACAGATCTAAAGCTTTAACAGACCAGTAACTTTAAGGTGCTCTCCGCACACATTTGATGGACTTGGAACATGTATCTCACTCATTGACCATACAGTTAGCCTTAGCTGGGAGGATGACAGGTAGTGAGCTGCAGGGAGACTCCAGATACCAGGTTAGAGGGTTTCTCTGTGACCTCACTCTGTGACACTCCAGAGGAAGGACAACAACAGGAAGTGGACGTCTCAGCTGACTGACAAGAGAAAAGTGAAGACCATTGACTACATTGTTTTTCTACATTCTCAGGTATGTATTCTTCACAGGCGGCTGCTGACGGAGGACGGCTCATAATAATGGCTGGAACCAAGTGAATGAAATGGCATCAAACACATGGAAACCATGTATTTGATACCATTCCACTAATTCCACTCCAATGAAACAAAATAGGAAAAGCGCCAAGGGGGGTGAATACTTTTGCAAGGCACTGTATGTACTTTGTAAGTTGTGTGTCAGTCCCTCTTTCTTTTGTGAGCCAGGCTGATCTCAAGTGACACAGGTGTGCTCTGTCTTCCTCCATCAGTTCTTAACCAGTCGGAGGTGATTTGGATGGTAGTGGTGCTTGTGGCTGTGTGTCTGGCTGCAGCTCTGGTTGTCAGCTTCAGGAGGAGGGTGCATAAGTCATCTAACTCTTAATTACCCTCTGAAGTCAGCTTCTATTCTATCTGAACTGAACTAATTTCCTTCATACAGTTAGTAGATATTTATAATGTTGTATAGTAAAGAAAACCTTTCTTTTTGGTGTGAAATGTGTATTTTATTAATGATTCACAATCATACCATTTCAGATTCTGTTTCAGGAAATCAGATGTTGGTCTACACAGGAAATGTGGTGCAAGCAAACAGTGATGTAAGTAAATCAATTTATCAACATTATTCACTTTGATTATTGTGTCTGTGTACATGTTTAACTATGTATGTGCGTAGGGCCAGAGAGCAGACATTACCTATACTCAACCTTCCCACTGGTAGAACAACAGACTGAATATGCAACCATTAGATCAAGACCCTGAACCATAGACTATTCACTATTAAGACTATAAGCTTATATTGATATATTAAAGAGATTAGCAGAATAATCACATTCAAATTCTCACCATTTCTGTTGCAAGATATATTTTTAAAGGAGTCGCAATGTGCCAATTTACTTCCCTGTGCTTGGTCATTGAGCAACAGATAATGATGTTGTTTGAGAGGTATGGGTGCCATGTTAAAATATTTGCTTTTGTTTTTTTTTTATTACTTGGTTGTTTTTCATTTACTGGCTCTGAGTTTCAAGATTGAAGTGGAGATGAGGAGAAAGATGTAAGAACTTGAAGGTTCATTTCAAATAAACATTCTCAGTTAAGCTATACCAAAAAGGATACTTCTTCCATCACCACACCTTTTCAGGGGAATAGCTGGCCTTGCATCAGTCTACTCTGTGACAACTTCCTGTGTAGTCTCAACTTCCCTTTTTTAATTCTGCTCCAATGCATGATGACAATGAAAAGTGAGGCAGATGAAAATAGATATTACTGTTATTCTCAGAGGTCAAGAGGTCACAGGGGAATCCTCACGAGGTAGTACAGTCACCCTGATCTGTCTCACCTGTCTTGTGCTTGCCTCCACCCCCCACCAGGTGTCTCCCATTTGTTCCCATTATCCCTTGTGTATTTATACCAGTGGTTTCTGTTTGTCTGTTGCTTAGTTCATCTTGTCAAGCTTACCAGCGTGTTCTTCCGTACTACTGTTTTTTTAGTCCACCCTGTTCCGACCTTTTCTGCCTGCCCTCAAGCTTGCCTGCCGTCCTGTACTCATCTGACTCTGACCTGGTTTACGAACTTCTGCCTGTCCTCGACCTGCCTCTTGCCTGCCCCTTATCTATTAATAAATATCAGAGACTAGAACCATCTGCCTCCTGTGTCGTTATAACTACTACACAAGATCTACACAGAACCTACTGGTTTTACTACTTGATTGTTATGGAAATGTGTAGTAAACCAGTAGTAATTTAAGTAGCAATGATACATTGGGACGTTTCACTACTGGTGAACACTACATATTTCCTACTCAAATCACTACATACTTCTACCTTAATGACTACTGTGTAACTACTATGCTTTGGGATTCCTACTACTTAAATCCTACACATTCAGTCACGCCTGCTCCCACTCTGGTGCTCGAGGGTGCCAGGCTACCCGTCATTATACCATCATTACGCGCAGCTGTATTCATTGGACTCACCTGGACTCCTTCACTTGTTAATTTCCCCTGCATACATGTCTGTTCCTTTCAGTAGCATTGTTTGTCGTGTTTTGTGTCCAGACGCCCTTCTTGTTCCGTTGCATGTCCGTCTATATTAAATGGTTCACTCCCAGTACCTACTTCTCATCTCCTGTGTTGGGTGTTACAGAATGCTACTACCATTACAAGAAGCATCATGGAGTTGTTTTTGTTTTGTTGGTGACGTCGGGCTTGGATTCCGCCACCAATGGAACGGGCCTGGGCATGCATAAACTGGCTCGTCGGGCTGTCATAGCTAGCTCGAGAGGTTTCGTTGGCCCGACAGGTTCCCATCCCAGGTCATGCTTCAGCTGACTTATGGCGCTTATACGATGCAGCGAGATCGTCAAGCTTCTAGGTCTTAGCCGGTTTGTACAGCGTCTATGGCTCGCCCAGGGTGGCATTATATGCACTTGTTACCATCATTACGTGCAGCTGCGCGCATTGGACTCCCTCACTGATTGCCCTGCATATATGTCTGCTCCTGTGTTCCCTTTAGCAGCATTATGTGTCGGGTGTGTGTCCAGACGATCTTGTTCCGTTGCATGTCCGTCTATATTAAATGGTTCACTCCCTGTACCTGCTTATTTTCTCCTTCGTTGGGCGTTACACATTCACGATTGAATTACTACACAATGCCTACACATTAATTCTGTATGTCTACTCAATTCCTATTGAATTACTACTACCAGTGCCATCTGTGTACGTAGATAAACCCTTTTGAATTACTATTGAAAACATTCTATTACTTTTTGCCTGCTCAAAATCACTATTGACATCTTGTTTCACTACTGTGTCACTACTAGAGTAGTGCACATGTTATTTTATCAATTTTCTAAATGTAGTTCTATCAAAACAAGAAATAATAAGCTTATACTAACTTTTGCAATTTTTTTAATTAAATTATTACATATTAAATTACATATTTACATTTTTTGTTAATCCCTTTGAGGCCTTGTCTTCATTCCGCTTTGACGAAAAGGGGAAGTTCACCCATTTTTACACGTGACCTTATTTTCGCTCTTTTTGTGCTTGTAGTTGATCCCCCAAACTTTTTTATATATTTTGTTTGGTTACAGAGTCATCACTTGCGATAGACAATGACGCATTATGAAAATGTGTCTAAGCATGTTATAAAACGCTCAAACACTCCAAACTAACTCATATTATATCAGAATCCCATTCAGGATAATGTCTCTCCACTCAATTTAATAAATAAATCCACTGTCCCATAAATCCATATTTGCATCTTTTTGTTGTAAGAAGCATTATTGAAATATGGTTTTACGGCACAGTTGGGGGGGGGGATTTCAAAATTTAGTGCAGAGACTTTATCCAGAATGAGATTCTGAGTTGGTTTGGAGTGTTTTCTAACATGCTTTAGACACATTTTCACAATGCATTGTGGTCAATGGCAAGTGATGACTCCGCAAAATGTGACAACCATTTTCTTTGCAACAAAACAACTAAAAGCACAGAAAGAGTGAAAATAAGTCCACATGTAAAAAAAATTGGTGAACTTCCCTTTTAACTTTTTATTGCACAAGAGAATCAATTATAATCCATTATCAATCCTCTGCTTAGAGGTTCCATAAAACAACACAGACAAACATTTGAAAACTATGTTAATCTTAATTAACAACAATGGCCTCCAGTCTTCCTTCGCAACAGGTCAAAAGAGGTAAGTAGAATGGGTAAGTATACCAATATGAACATACTGTACATTTTATACAAACACACATACTTATTAGCTAGCATGACGAAAACAGAGGCTACGTGGCTACATTTCAATAGCGCTAGCAAACAGCTAGGCTAAACTCAATTCCTCTCTGACAACTGTAAACTGTTGCACTAGTGAAAACGTATGTCCAGAATATGATAGCTCTACTTCACTGTGCTGCTGAACAACCCTGAATATTTGGAGATTACTTTTTGATTTTGAAGAGAGGAGGCAATATTCATCCTCTTTTACTCTCGCAGTCTGATCTTATTCGTTGGCTTTTGTTTTTACCCTCTTCAAGACTGTGCTTGAGTGACAGGACTGACACACCATGTAAACTGATATTTGCAACGCCAGTGAAGTGCAATGAACCCGTAATTCTACCCACTTAAGAACACAGCCATTGAGTAAAATAGAATGCGCGTTGCCTGCCAGCATTCAAGATGCCGGCAGTTATTCCTTGAGGCCCGTCCTCTAGTGATTTTACCCGCACCTTCCGTTGCTATGGGAATACTTTCTCCTCCCCCCTGCTCTCTCCAACAAAAGTTACAGGTTGTGCTTTGAAACGATCAGCATTCAAACTATTTGGTCGATTACGCGTTAATTTCGCTCCAATGATGACCGGATTTGTCAACAAACTAACCACATAGAAATAGTTTCTGCATGTGAGATTATTATTTTTTTAAAGGTAAGAAAGTACAATTTAAAAGCTGTCTTTCAAATTGTTTTGCAGTTTACGTTAGTTTGGTCTAGGCTTATTTTACGTAGCTAGCCAGACCTACCCCACTTGTTTTTGATTTGATATGCGTAAACAGTTTACAACAGCGAGGCAGAATGACCACAAGGAGATGTGAGTGAGTTGATAGTAACGTTGTGGGGCCTACGGTTTTATTGTATTTTAATCTCAAGGAGAAAGGGACAAAGAAATACATATAGTTGAAGGTAGGCTATTATTTGAGTTGTGCTATCAGACTAAACTCCACTCCATGGTGAAGGAAGTTTATACACCATTATAAAGGAAGTTTATAAACTTCCTTCACCATAGAGTGGAGTTTAGTTCTGCGAGAGTTGTGCATGCTTTGGCTTAAAATTTGCATTTTTGGGACTATACCATTGGCTACATTGTACCAGACAAATTAAATGAAGTGAAACTCAAGTATTTAAAACTTTTGACATATAGTATTTGACCCTGGTCTCGAACGAGAGCCCCTACTGGCCCACTGACCCATAATGAAGACCCCAGTGGCTGAGGGTCGCCTGCAGGTGCTGCAGATCTACCGGCTCCTCCAGTATGTTCATGAGGGAGACCAGCCTCAGATAGAGAAGATGGTAGACATGGGTGTGGAGGACCTCATCAACCTGACAGAGCCACGGGAGGGCACCGGAGTTCTCCACCTGGCTGCTGTGGCCAACAACACAGACATGGTCAGCTTCCTGCTGGCCCAGGGCGCCCAGCCCAACGTCCAGGACAAAAGGGGACGCACCCCGGTCATGTTAGCAGCTGAGATGGGGAACGACGGCATGGTGGCCCTGCTAGCTAAGAACTACGCTAAAATGAATCTGTTGGATGCTGAGGGGAAAGGTGAGAGGATCCAGTCAGCCCCCAGATTAGGTGATGCTGTGTTTGCTAGAGATATTGAGTAGTGTAGAGGAAAATAGCCAGCCACTGAGAATATAATATAATTTTATACAATGGGATGGAATAAAATAGAATGTTACTTTATTTATTACCCGTAGATGGAAATGTGCCCTTCGCATCAATTCAAACCATAGTAGCCCATCACTGTATTCAAATTTCCACTCCACAGTTTGCTTACTTACTGTATTACTGTGTGTGTGTAGCTCTGATAGCAAGAGATGGATTCTGTTTCAAGTTCAGTCTGGTAGCCTCCTGTTGAATGGCGTGACTGTTTGACTCATGAAAATGCATGCTTTCTCTGTTTACATATTGATGAGATCAGTGTCTCAGGCGACTCGAATTGACTCACTCCCTCCAAAGGAGCCAACCTAATGGCGCTCATACAAAACTCCTTAAAGCCCAATTCTGAAAGTAGCCTCAATTGCAGTGTGGTCCAGTCTTCAGTTACAGTCAATGAGTCTTGGCTATTTTGTGGGGATGATTGTGGACACATCTAATTACAGATCAGAAGGGATCCTCTCCCTTGTCTGTAAAGCCTGCTGGGTAATCCGATCCCTTCAGCTCAATGGCTCACTTGGTGGCTCTTGGCTCTTTTCCTAGGTGTGCTCTTCTACTGCATCTTCCCCACCAAGCGCCACATGCGCTGCCTGCAGGTGGCCCTACACAGCATGGCTGATGTCAACAACGTCTCGCTCGCCGGGACACCCGTGTTCCTGCTGGCGTGTCAACGTGCCGCCGACTGCTCCGCCATGTGCCTCAGCATCCTGGAGCAGGGCGCCGACCCCAACGCAGCCAATCGGGTCTCATAACACATGACATGGGGGTTTCTGGGAGATCAATGGGCAAATCTGAAATTACACCCTATTCTCTATTTAGTACAATACTTTAGTCTTTTTAGGTACAGTTTTCTGAAATGTTATAAGTGTGCCATTTTGGATTCAACTAATTTTATATTTTCTCAAATTTAACTTGTTGAATTATGGGAGAGGAAATTACCTGAATTGTTGTCTCTCTGAGTAATGTAGATATAGAATAAGGTAACTAAGACTTTGATGTGTGTGAATTTGGTTTTCATATTCACACTCATCACATAGAGGTGACATCCTCCTGTCTATCCAGATGACAGGCCGCACTGCATTGATGGAGGCAGCCAGGGCTGGGGCTGTGGAGCTGGTCAGAGCCATCCTACTGAGGGGGGCAAACCCCAACACCCTCGACAAGAACCACCTCCATGCCACACACTTCGCTGCCATGGGGGGATTCTTTGAGGTGGGTTATTTTTTTTATTTTACCTTTATTTAACTAGGCAAGTCAGTTAAGAACAAATTCTTATTTACAATGACAGCCTAGGAACAGTGCCTTGTTCAGGGGCAGCACAACAGTTTTTTACCTTGTCAGCTCAGGGATTTAATCTAGCAACCTTTCGGTTATTAATGTCTAATTATTTTGGGCCCTCTGTGTGGCCTTATCACATATAAAATATGTGAAATAACTAAATAAGATGTTATTAAAATAGAAAAACAGAATGACAAAGATGTAAAACATTATCCTAAATGTAAACCATCAATTTAGTGAATACCATTGGTGTTTAATATGAGGGTTTCGGCATGAAATATCCTTTTATATATATTTTTACACACTTCTATTTTATTTTACTATGTCAATATGTATTTGTTGTTAATGTTTTGGCGTCAAACTAGTGGCTGTTGTGAAAAAAGTCAATAGTTGGTTGAGTTGTAGAGTTAAGGCCGTTGTTGATTAGATGCTTTTTTTATTAACTAGGCTATTTTCTCTTGAACCATCTTTTTTTTTAAAGTTATTCAAGTATAAATGACCAAACTCACGATAGATTGCCATATATTTTCTGTTATTTAAAAAATGACTGAAGATTCTGGTAACTTTGGTAAATTACCGGTATTTTTGCAACCCTAGTCTGAACTTTATGCGCCAGTTACCTGGACCCAGATTAAGCTTAGTCCTGAACTGAAAAGCACTTCCAATAGACATTTTCCATTGAGCAGGACAAAGCTTATTTTGGGTTCAGGAAACAGGCCCTATACGTCATCTGTTTTGTGTACAAGCATCATCAGTTACTATAATTGTATCGACTTCCTTACAGGTGATCCAGGTGCTGTCTGCTTACTCAGCAGACATGGGGGTGATGACATCAGAGGGGGACACTCCTCTGCACTACGCTGCCCGAGGGGGCTTCACTGATTGCTGCAGGTTCCTAGCACAGAGAGGTATTGGCCTTAACTAATATGCTTTTTTTACTAATACTGTAACTAATATGCACGGAATGAATCAGTCCTTCTTAAACTCAAACAAACACATTGACGTTAAGCTCAGTGAATACATCTGTTGAAAAAAATGTAAGCATTTTATACATTTTATTCCCAGCATTTGGAATGTTTTCAGCTGGCTTTTGATTTGTCTGATTTTTATTCCACTTCAGTCACGAAAGGGTTTCCATCTTTATTGTGTGATAACTTCAGGTTGTAACCCCAAACAAAAAAACCAGGAGGGCCTTCTACCCCGTCATATTGCCAAAGACAACGGCTATAAGGCAGTGGTAAAGGAACTCAAGAAAGCAGAGAGGATACACGGGAAGTACTCCAAAACCGGGGTGTCCAATCCCAACACTCCCTGGGCCCTGACCCTCCACGATTGGTCCCACGAGCACGAGGCCGCCCTCCGGAACGCCTTTTTGGACGAATCAGAAGCCAAGGACACGGAGACAGTCTCTAGGGAAATGTTTATATCTGTGCTGCAGAAGCTCCAGGCCCCAGTGGAACTGGACCAGCTCCATAAGGTGGTAGTGGCCCACGACAAAAGGAGAGAAGGACTAGTCAACGTCAGTGACTTCTTCAAGGGCCTCAAGTACCTCCAGAAACCATTTACCATCGCCTCTTATGGTCCAAAGAAGAAGAAGAAAGGAGGAAAGAGGGGTAAAAAGGGCAAGAAAAAGGCTAAATCCACTGTCCCCATGCCTATTTGTACCATCCCACCTGAGCTTATATACCGGCGGGACGACGGCGGGCCGCCTCACTACATGATCGAGACGTATCAGCATTGTACTGACGTCACCCGTTTCAACCGCGACCACCCGCCAGTCCACCCGATAGAGGATGACTCCGCCTGGTACCTAGACAAGCCGGAGAGGGTCTATATCGACATCAACTACTGTGTGAAGACAGGGGACCTGGAGTCTCTGAACCTGGCCTTCAGTCAGGGGGTCCCGGTGGACGTGAAGGACCGCTTCTATAAGACCCCTCTCATGACCGCCTGCTCCAGTGGAAACTACGAGGTGGCCCACTTCCTCCTCAACTTGGGGTGAGGAAGAATTCTCTTCTGGACGAGTTTATTTTGTTTTAGTTTATGGAACACCTTAGTCAACATATGTAAAGGAATGTAACACAACTCATCCTTATCACTTCTCCTTTTTGTAGACTGTATACATTTCTCGATGTTTGCTTTATAATGCAGTGTGAATATGCCAGTAAAGTTATAGTGGTTTAGTCAGTCATAGCATTAGGCCTATTTCAGTACTGTACCGTATGTGTTTCTTATATACCACAGGGCTGACGTGAATGTGTGTGACCAGTTCCGTTGGACGCCACTTCACCATGCTTGTCACGCCGGACAACTAGACATAATGGAGCTGCTGGTGGAGAGGGGAGCCAAGGTGGACACGCCCGCTCTCAACGGTGCCACACCCCTCATGAGGGCCATCGAGAGCTGCAGGCCCTGCTGTGTGGACTACCTCATAAAGGCCGGGGCAAAGGTCGCTGCAGAAAACAAGAAAGGTACTGTAATACCATCATGAATAGCATGATGCAGTAGGATATTAAATAGCGAACAATGAATGAATGCTCACTCACTCTGTAGGCTACCCAAACAACACATAAGGTCAGCACTCAGAACACCTGAGTTGGTTGACTGTTTTAGTTGATAGATTGCCTCAGAGACTTTTTCTGTCATTTGAATAAGTGCATTTTGTTTCAGAGCAAAATTGCTTGGACATCGCCCGTGCCTATGCAGACTTCAGGATTGTGGACTTGGTCCAGGCTAAGATTGATACTCTGCCCAAGCTCAAGGAGAACAAGAAAGGAAAAGGGGGTAAACCTCAACCTAAACCCAGACCTGCCACTGCCCAAGAAAAGGTACAAGAATTTTTCATGCTACTGGTTTGTCCTAACAACATGTGGACCGTTTCTTTATATTTTTTATCAGATTGATGGTAAGACTGTTAACCAATCATCATATTCCTGTATGTTAAAGATGTGGTCACACACCCATTCTTTTTTGATCTATGCATAGGCCTCCCTTCCCATCTCTCAATGTGACCGAAAACCAAAAAGTGTAAAAGGATAGTCCCTGTAACCCTACCCCAGAGACTTGTAAGCAAATTAGTCCAGACGTGTAGAATTACTTGCTGACAAGGCCGTGGTGTAGTTCTCAATAACCAGAGGCATCGTAGCCGGCAGAGACACCATGTGAGTCCCTATTCAAACTCAAATAAAATAAAATTGCTATATACAGGGGGTACCGGTACCGAGCCCATGTACGGTGGTACAGGGTAGTCGATGTAATTTGTATATGTAGATAGGGGTAAAGTGACTATGCATAGATAATAAACAGCGAGTAGCTGAGGGGGGGTGTCAATGTAAATAGTCCGGGTGGCCATTTGATTAGCTGTTCAGCAGTCTTATGGCTTGGGGGTAGAAGCTGTTAAGGAGCCTTTTGGACCTAGACTTGGCGTTCCGGTACCGCTTGCCGTGCGGTAGCAGAGAGAAGTCTATGACAATTTCTTGGGCCTTCCTCTGACACTGCCTAATATATAGGTCCTGGGTGGCAGGAAGCTTAGCCCCGGTGATGTATTGGGCCGTACGCACTACCCTCTGTAGTGCCTTACAGTTGAATGCTAAGCAGTTGGCATACCAGGTGGTGATGCAACCAGTCAGGATGCTCTCAAAGGTGGAGCTGTATAACCTTTTTAGGATCTGGGGACCCATGTCAAATCTTTTCAGTCTCCTGTGGAGGAAAATGTGTTGTCGTACCCTCTTCACGACTGTCTTGGTGTGTTTGGACCATGATAGTTTGTTGGGTGATGTTGACACCAAGGAATTTGAAGCTCTTGACCTGCTCTACTACAGCCCCGTTGATGTTAATGGGGGTGTGTTCGGCCCTCCTTTTCCTGTAGTCCACGATCATCTCCTTTGTCTTGCTCACGTTGAGGGAGTGGTTGCTGTCCTGGCACCACACTGCCAGGTCTCTGACCTTCTCCCTATAGGCTGTCTCATCGTTGTCCGTGATCAGGCTGTTGTGTCGTCAGCAAACTTAATGAGGGTTTTGGTGTCGTGCTTGGCCACACAGTTGTGGGTGAACAGGGAGTACAGGCGGTGACTAAGCACGCAACCCAGAGGGGCCCCGGTGTTGATGATCAGGGTGGCAGATGTGTTGTTGCCTAGCCTTACCACCTGGGGGTGGCCCATCAGGAAGTCCAAGATCCAGTTGCAGAGGGAGGTGTTTAGTCCCAGGGTCCTTAGCTTAGTGATGAGCTTTGTGGGTACTATGGTGTTGAACGCTGAGCTGTAGTCTCACATAGGTGTTCCTTTTGTGCAGGTTGGAAAGGGCAGTGTGAAGTGAGATTGAGATTGCGTCATCTGTCGATCTGTTTGGCGTGGTATGCGAATTGAAGTGGGTCTAGGGTTTCCGGGATGATGGTGTTGATGTGAGCCATGACCAGCCTTTCAATGCACTTCATGGCTACCGACATGAGTGCTACGGGGCGGTAGTCATTCAGGCAGGATTCCTTCGCATTCTTTTACACAGGGACTATGGTGGTCTGCTTGAAACATGTAGGTATTACAGACTCGGTCAGGGAGAGGTTGAAAATGTCAATGAAGACACTTGCCAGTTGGTCCGCGCATGCTCTGAGTACATGCTCTGAGTTTGAAGGTTCGTCTGAGGGCATGGCGGTGCGGATGTTGCCTGCAACTGAGGTGGTATACACCTCAATGAATCACGGAACATATTCCAGTCTGCTAGCAAAACAGTCCTGTAGCGTAGCATCCGTGCTATCTGACTTCTTCCGTATTGAGCGAGTCACTGGTACTTCCTGTTGTAGTTATGCTTGTAAGCAGGATTAAGGAAGATAGAATTATGGTCAGATTTGCCAAATGGAGGGCGAGGGACAGCTTTGTATGCGTCTCTGTGTGTGGAGTAAAGGTGGTCTCGATTTTTTTTTTCCACTGGTTGCACATGTGACATGCTGGTAGAAATTTAGGCACAACGGATTTAAGTTTGCCTTAAAGTCCCCAGCCACTAGGAGCACTGCTTCTGGATTTTCATTTTCTTGTTTGCTTATGGCCTTATACAGCTTGTTGAGTGCGGTCTTAGTGCCAGAATCAGTTTGTGGTGGTAAATAGGCGGCTACGAATAATACACATGAGAACTATCTTGGTAGATAGTGTGGTCTTCAGCTTGTCATGAGGTACTCTACCTCAGGCGAACAATACCTTGAGACTTTTTTAAATATTAGACATCATGCACCAACTGTTATTGACAAATACACACACCCCCGCCCCTCGTCTTACCAGACGTAGCTGCTCTGTCATACCGATGCATGGGAATCCCAGCCAGCTCTATATTGTCGTTCAGCCAAGACTCGGTGTAACATAAGATATTACAGTTTTTACTGTGTTGCTGTGTTACTGTGGTTACTTCAGTGTTGCTTCAGGGTTGGGCTCAATTCCATTTCAATTCAGTCAAGATATGAATTGAAATTCCTAAGTATTGATAAATCCTCATTGAAAATCAATGAGTCAACATTTCAGTTGATGTAGAATTAAAATGCTGATAAAATCTCAAGGAAATTGACTGATTTGAAATGGAACTGACCCTAAACCTTGATTGCTGTTTTCTGTCTCATTGATGGCTGTGCCCCCCCCCCCCCCCCAGAGTCATGGTCCGGTGACCCCTGCCCCATCTGAGACGGTAGTGAATAAAGCGATGTCCCTGAAGGAGAGCGTCATTCTGCACAGCACTCAGATCATCAGCGGACAAGTCAACAAAGTGGACATCAGCTATGTGCCAAAAACGGTAGGACTGCTATGCCATTGGAGTGCTGATGTAGCAGGGGTAACCAGATTAAAATTACAATGAATCTCTCAAAGGAATTTGGTAACAATGTTTATTGTTTTCTGCAAAACATGTACATGAAGGTCCAGGAGGGGAATTGAATCTGTATATTAAAATAAAGTTGAACTACGTTGATTGTGTTCAGTTTAGTTGTTTCTCCCTCATAGAGTTGTATAGAGATGGCAACATTGTATTTGTCCCATTATTGTGTCTTTGAGGGCACGGGCAGCGCCATTGAGGCCTCCATTTTGAAGTAGTCAATTTTATTGTACTACTTCAAAGAATTGGTAAACAAACTGAAAGGGTGCATACTGCCACCTGGAGTTGTTTGAGCAGGTATAAATAAACTCGAGGTTTAATGCCACCTGCATTTATGGAATGTTTGCTCACCAGTATAATTCATTGGCTGATCCCTCCTGATGACCTGGATGGAATTATGTGGTCTTTCCTTACCTCATAGGAAGTCTCACCCAGTTGATTACTTCAAAATGGTGAAAGTCCTTTATACAACTCTATGTTCTCCCCCTACTTTATGTTACAGGTATGGGGCAAGCAGACCACCACCAGCCAGCTAGTAGAGAAGATGCAGAAGAAGAGAGAGAGGTTTTCCTACGAGGTGGACTTTGAGGACTTTATGATGCCCTTCAGTAAGAACATCCAGCAGAAATCTCTGAAGCTGACTCAAGCTACTAACTAGTGGGAACAAGACATGGTTGTAATGAGTCAGCAGTTATGTTTGCAGATGGAATATATTTGCCTCACATAGTTGGGTTCAAATCAGTTTTCAATTCAGGAAGGGAATTGGAATTCATTTAGTCATATTTTTAATTTTTGTATTGAATTTCAATTTACTTCTGAATTGACTGAATTGAAAACGTAATTTGCCTTAGCACACGGATGGCTGAGAGGATTGTTTCCTCACTGTCATAGAAAGCCAGTAAATGTGTTGACTAAAACAAAAGACACAGAGTAGTAGATGTAAGAATAATGTATTAGATGTTGTTCACTGTATCTATTGAAATAAATCCACTTGAATTTAGTACAAAATTGTCTTCTTCTGACGCACCTCCCGAATACTCATTGTTATCACTAGACACAAAGCACATGGCAAAGAGTCTGTCCTGTATACCAGACAGCTTCCACTCTGCCAGACAGCTTTACAGTCCTACGGATCTGATATAGAAGTCCTAGTAATGATGTGAAATATGTTGGGGAGGATCCACACCTAATACCTTTTTTGCACTGTTGGTTAGAGCATGTAAGTAAGCAGGTCTACACCTGTTGTATTCGGCGCATGTGACAAATAAACTTTGATTTGACATCTGGACTGGTGGTTGGTGTGTGTCAACATCTCCTCTCGGTCTCTCTCTCTCTCACCACCGTCTGCCAGGCATGCTGGGTAGCATGCCTCACTCTGCAGGTGCACACCACACACACACCTCTCCACAACACACTTCACCACACCACACAATTCACCACACCACAAACCACACACACATTAAGACACACACCTCCCTAAGTGGGTGAATCCAATGACATCACACATGGTTGATACTGTGCTATTTGATTTCACTGCCTGACTTTTTTTTTTATGTGCCTGTTTTATCCTTTTGTTAGTCATCTATGTGTCTGTAATGGACTTGGAATTTGACACTTTTTCTTCTGGTGAGTAGAGAGGGTAGGGTTTTCTATGCAATACACAGTTCCTCCTCTGAACCTGCAGGAGGCACTGTTTGGCTAACTTTATTCTGGAATGACTTTTTTTATTTTTTTTATTTAACTAGGCAAGTCAGTTAAGAACAAATTCTTATTTACAATGATGGCCTTGATAAGGCAGGTGAATAGAAACTTCTAGGGAGCTTTTGTCTTACAGCCCAGAGTGAGTAAAAGTGGCAGCCATGTGTACTGTTATGAGCTTGCTATACCATTATATACTTGATCTGAGAATAAATAACAAGAAAAGCCATGGTATTAGCAGTGGTATTTTTGGGGTTATTTTTACTTTACAATTTATATGTTTGACAACTTTCATTTCACTACATTCCTAAAGAAAATACTACTTACATTTTCCCTGACACTCAAAAGACTATCTCAAGACTGCATTGAAAGTTGATCACATTTGAGAGACAAAGATTATAATCACACTCAGTGGCTCTATCTATCTCTCTGTGTTAGTACTTGCTGATGCTGATCCATGCTCTCTCACCTTCTCATTATCAAATTAGACTACAGTGTCCTCAAGGTCCATTTGACATTGTTACAAATAAAAGGAAAAAGACCAAGATCGAGGTCAGTAACACAGGCCCATGTTGATTTGCATTACCACAGTTAAAAGGATACTTACTTCCCTAGAGTCAGATGAACTTGTGGATACAATTTATATGGCTCTGTGTCCAGTATGAAGGAAGTTAGAGGTAGTTTCGCTAGCCAATGCTAACTAGCTGTAGCGCAATGACTGGAAGTCTATGGGTCTCTGCTAGCATGCGAGAGGATGAGATAGGGATGTCAGTTACAGAGAGAGGGGGCGCAAGAAGGATAAGCTGAATGAATGAATGCAATAGAGGGAGAGAAAGCCCAGAGGTGACTTTCATGTCTGTGGATCAGTGTAATGGGATGGAAAGAAGGGGAGGGGAGAGCACGTCAGGTTGACTCTGGGAGGAGGAAGAGGGGGGGAGAGTGGAGGGGCTGTGGGTAACTGGTGAAAGGAGTCAGGCGCAGGAGAGCTGAGATGCGTGGACAAGGTATTTAATTCAAGAAAACACCAGTATAAACACAATACTATGGTGCTGGAAAAATACCGGTACCACGAAATAAACGGGCGTAATAACAAAACCCGGTAACACTATACCAGCCGTCAGACACAGCCTTACAATAAAACAAACACGCACACAAACATGGGGGAAACCAGATGGTTAAATAATGAACATGTAATGGGGGAACTGAAACCAGATGTGTAAAAACCAAAGACAAAACAAATGGAAAATGAAAAGTAGATCGGTGATGGCTAGAAGGCCGGTGACGTCGACCGCCGAACGCCGCTCGAACAAGGAGAGGGACCGACTCCGGCGGAAGTCGTGACAGGCTGACTGTTCTACCAATAGAAATCTATTGGCTATGGTTATAGGGCTAATACTAGAGGATAGCCCCCTGTCCTCCGCTCTGTGCCGTGATTAAAACCTCTTAAGGATCCTCTCCTTTTTTTCAATTTTCGCCTACAAGGACATACCCAAATCTAACTGCCTGTAGCTCAGGCCCCGTAGCAAGGATATGCATATTCTTGGTACCATTTGAACACTTTGAAGTTTGTGGAAATGTGAAAGGAATGTAGGAGAATATAACACAATAGATCTGGTAAAAGATAATACAAAGAAAAAAACAACCGTTCTTGTGTATTTTTTTTGTACCATCATCTTTGAAATGCAAGAGAAAGGCCATAATGTATTATTCCAGCCCAGGTGCAATTTAGATTTTGGCCACTAGATGGCAGCAGTGTGTGTGCAGTTTTAGACTGATCCAATGAACCATTGCATTTCTGTTAAAAATGTTGTATCAAGACTACCCAAATGTGCCTAATTTGTTTATTAATAACTTTTCATGTTCAAAATTGTGCACTCTCCTCAAACAATAGCATGGTATTCTTTCACTGTAATAGCTACTGTAAATTGGACAGCGCAGTTAGATTAACAATAATTTAAGCTTTCTGCCAATATCAGATATGTCTATGTCCTGGGAAGTTTTCTTGTTACTTACAACCTCATGCTAATCGCATTAGCCTACATTAGCTCAACTGTCCCGTGGACGGGACACCGATACCGAAGAAGTTTTATAGTGACAGAGACTGAGCAAGTGTGTGAGAGATTTAAAGAGAGGGTTAGGGAGAGACAGAGAGAGGCAGAGTTAGAGAGACAAGAAAGATAGAAGGAAAGAGAAATGCAGTGAGAAATATAAGAAATTACGGATATAAACACGGCCTCTGTATGGAGGGTTGGCAAAACCAAATAAATGAGATGTTTACCAAGATTGAATCTTGTCTATTCACATTTGCTATTACCTATTTGGGTGATCTTTACTTGTCAGTATGGTATAATGCATAATAATAATAATAGGCCTGGCCTTAGCAAGCTATTCAACAGGGCCCAGTAGGGTTACAAGGTTCACTGATGCCAGTCTTGTGCGTGGACAGCTGTGCAGTGCAGGATGGCAGAGATGAGCTGAATGCTCTTATACCTCAGAGTACTGGACCAAAACAGAAGGTCCCTCCTGGCTAACTCACAGAAAGTGGCATGTTATTGCCAACTGAACACAAATGTGTTTATTCTTAGTCTCCATATGAGCATCTGTGTGTATACTGTGTGTCTGTGCATATTTGTCTCTGTGTGTGTGTGTGTGTGTGTGTGTGTGTGTGTGTGTTTCCTTGAGCATTTTCATCACGGGATAAAACATTGCAACAGCTGAGACCCTCTTGCAGCATTACTCCATTTTGATATGCCACATGAGCAGATGCAATGAGTTCTCTTATCAAAATAGAAAAAATGACCTATTAAATGTATGATGATTATTAGGATGTTTACAGAGAATGCTTGTGAAAGGGTGGTGGGGAGAGGGCAGTCAGTGTGCCAGTGGATCCCCTCGTGTGTGTTTTTGTGTGTGTGTGTGTGTGTGTGTGTGTGTGTGTGTGTGTGTGTGTGTGTGTGTGTGTGTGTGCATGCGTGCGTGCGTGCGTGCGCTTTTACAGTGTAGTGCAGTGCTGTCACACCCTGACCTGAGAGAGACGGTTTGTTTCTCTATGTGGTTAGGTCAGGGTGTGGGTGGGCATTCTACGGTGTCTATTTCTTTGTTTTGAGCCGAGTATGGTTCCTAATCAGAGGCAGCTGTCTATCGTTGTCTCTGATTAGGAATCATACTTAGGCAGCCTTTCCCCACCGGTAGTTGTGGGATCTTACTTTTGTACTGCTTGTTAAGCCTGTAAGACGTTACGGTCGTTATCATTGTTTATTATTTTGTTTTTAGTGTTCTGATTTAAAATAAATACAACGATGAACACTTATTACGCTGCACCTTGGTCTACTCCTTTTGACGATCGTGACAGAAGATCCCACCACCAAAGGACCAAGCAGCGTGGGCCGATGGACTGGACCTGGGAGGAAATCCTGGATGGGGCAGGACCCTGGACAAGGCCTGGGGAGTATCACTGCCCGCAGGAGGAGTTAGAGGCGGCGAAAGCGGAATGGCGATACTGGGAGGAACAGGCAAGGAAACCACGGAAGCCCGAGAGGCAGCGCCCCAAAAATTCAGGGGGGGGGGCACACGGGGAGATTGGCGAAGTCGGGGTTGAGACCTGAGCCAACTCCCCGTGCTTACCGTGGGGAGCGAGTGACCGAGCAAGCACCGTGTTATGCGGTGATGCGCACTGTGTCGCCAGTGTGCACTCACAGCCCGGTGCGCTCGGTGCAAGCTCCTCACCGTTGCCGTACTAGAGTTGGCCGTCAGCCAGGAAGAAGTGTGCCGGCTCAGCGTATCTGGTCTCCAGTGCGTCTCTACGGCCCAGGTTATCCTGCGCCTGCTCTATGCTCGCTCCCCTCGTTAACCAGCACAGCCCAGTTCGTCCTGGACAAGCGCTCCACCCTTGCTGGGCTAAAATAACCATCCAGCCAGGACGGGGTGTGCCAGCCCAAAGCTCCAGACCTCCAGTGCGCGTCCACGGCCCAATATACCCTGTGCCTGCTCTGCGCACCCAGTCTCCTGTGCGTCTCCCCAGTCCGGTGAGACCGGTTCCAGCTCCTGGTAGGAAGCCACCAGTGATGATCAATGGTCCGAAGCCTCCAGTGATAATCCATGGCACGAAGCCTCCAGTGATGATCCATGGCCCGGAGCCTGTAGTGATAATCCATGGCATGAAGCCTCCAGTGATGATCCATGGCCCGGAGCCTGTAGGGATGATCCGCAGCCCGGAGTCTTCTGCGACGGACTGCAGCCCCGAATCTTCAGCGGCGGTCTGCAGCCCAGAGTCTTCAACGGTGGCCTGCAGCCCAGAGTCTTCGGCGGCGGTCGGCAGTTCAGAGCCTCCGGCGATGATCCAAAGTGTCACGAATCCCACCGAAGGTGGCTCCCCTGCCTGCTCGTGCGGCGCTCGGCGGTCGTCGTCACCGGCCTACTAGCCGCCGCTGATCCCTTTTTTATTTTCGTTTGGTATGTCTTATTGTTTGCACCTGTTCCTCATTTGGGTCTTTTGATTTTGGTAATTTAAGCCTGGTTAGCCTGCCCAGGTTTGTGCGGGATTATTTAGCGTCAGGTTGTGTTTTGTATTTGGATGTGCTGGCGATCTACTACTGTTATATTTTATGCATGCTGTGCACCTGTTCTGGGCACTTTGCATTTTTCCACGCCGGTTGTGTTGGCGTTGATCGTGTTGTGCCTGACTCCTACCACCACTCCTAGCAACTACTGACACACGGTCTGGTTCCTCCGGCGACACAGAAGCGGGGGGGATCAGCGGGCGGTGTGGGGGCTTCGCCCCGAACCAGAGCCGCCGCCAAGTATAGATGCCCACCCGGACCCTCCCCTATAGGTTCAGGTTTGCGGCCGGGAGTCCGCACCTTTGGGGGGGGGGGGGGGGGGTACTGTCACGCCCTGACCTGAGAGAGACGGTTTGTTTCTCTATGTGGTTAGGTCAGGGTGTGGGTGGGCATTCTATTGTGTCTATTTCTTTGTTTTGAGCCGAATATGGTTCCTAATCAGAGGCAGCTGTCTATCGTTGTCTCTGATTAGGAATCATACTTAGGCAGCCTTTCCCCACCTGTAGTTGTGGGATTTTACTTTTGTACTGCTTGTTAAGCCTGCAAGACGTTACGGTCGTTATCATTGTTTATTATTTTGTTTTTAGTGTTCTGATTTAAAATAAATACAACGATGAACACTTACCACGCTGCACCTTGGTCTACTCCTTTTGACGATCGTGACATGTGCTCCTCGAAGGATGCTTCATAATCTGTGTCCAGGTTTCTGGGTTCTGGAGGTTAGTGTACTGGTCAGCCAATCAACTCTGTCATTACTGATGGTGTAATAGTCTCTGCAGGTCCAGTGTGTATGTGGGAGGCTGTATTGTGTGTGTGTTTGTGCATGCACGTGCATGTGCACGTGCTTGTTTATGTGTGCATGCCTGTGTGTTATACTATTAACACCACTACATGCATGAACATGTTTTATCTCCATAGAGTGAACATGAAATTAGCTGGCAGGTAGCTATGGCAACAGGGTATCCTCTCTGCTGTCACCTGCAACCATATTTGGTTTGGTTTCCTTTTCCTTTTTTCCCCCCCCAAAAACAGTTCATTTGAGAGAGAAGCAACACGCGACTCTGCCTATTGTCTCCTGTTGCATACCATTATGCACATATACCATGTCTTAGAGAGGAAGCACACACCTCTGACCATATCGTCTATTGTTGTACACAATCATTAGCCTATACCATTATTGTCGTAGAGAATAGAGGGACTGTGTACATCTGCCCATTGTATCCTTTTGATGCGCTCATTTTAGTTGAGTTCCTGTGTCTTTTATCCAAACGGATGATAAATATGGTAAACAAATGATAATGCTTCATGGAATAGTGAACGAAAGAACGTCCAATAGTAGTACAATAAGCATCAACAGCCATGACATATCACAATTCACAGAAGCCAGCTAGCTACAGGTTAGTTTTTTCTTGCCCAAGATTTACTGAAAGAAACAAAATATTTTCTCTGGTGTCGGGTTGGGACAGAAGGGCGCCTAGATTAGAGAATTGGAGACAGAGAGAGAAAGAAAAACTGTTTCTGTGCAGCAGAGGGGGAGGCGGCACTGGCTGGCACAGCCACGCTGCAGGCTCTGTCTGCAGTGCTACCCAGTTTGAGGAAAACACCCCTCTCTCCCTCACTCACCAGAAAGAAACCTAAATTTTCTCTCCTCACCTCTGCTACCCTTTCAGAGATTCTCTCTTTCATCAGGTCAATCTCTCAGTGTATTGTCACCTAAAATCACTAAAACATCACTCAGGATACATACCAAATGGCACCCTATTCTACTTATTTGTTTTGTACTTTTACCCCTTTTTCTCCCCAATTGGTAGATACATTCTTGTCCTATCACTGCAACCCCCGTACAGACTCGGGAGAGGCGACGGTCGAGAGCCATGCGTCATTAGACACGACCCTGCCAAGCCGCACTGCTTCTTGACATGCTGCTCGCTTAACCCGGAAGCCAGCCGCACCAATGTACAACTGGCTACCGAGTCAGCTTGCAGGCGCCCAGCCCACCACAAGGAGTCACTACAGCACGATGGGATAAGGACATCCGGTTGGCCAAACCCTCCCCTATCCCGGATGACGCTGGGCCAATTGTACAGCACCTCATGGGTCTCCCGGTCTCAGCCTGGGATTGAACCAGGGTCTGTAGTGACACCTCAAGCTCTGCGATACAGTACCTTAGACCACTGCGCCACTCGGGAAGGCATTGGGCACTTTGGGATGCATCCATAGTCCTCTTGCCTCTCCTTTGGGGTGATGTGCTGTCTGTCGGACCATTCCAAACAGCAGGTCTCCCCTTCACTTCATCTTTACATAACAGGCCATTGCATTATTCTTTAAGTTATCAGATCTAAGAGTCAGTAACAGTTAAGGAGCTCAGTTAGCTTGTTAGTTGATAAGGCCCAGGCGTGGCAAACCTGGGCCAACTCCCGTCTCCAAGGAGACCAGCCAAGGGGAAGGAGTCTACAATAAATCCTTTAGAAAGGAGGCACAGCAAACCATAGAATGTCATGCAAATTAGAATAAGGCATGCAAAATATGTTGAATAAACGATCACTGTAAACTCAAAATGAAATAATAAATACACACAAAAAGGGCTGGTCTCCAATCTGTGAAAAACTAGAGAGGGCAACATGTGACACATATCTACTCTGTACTGTATTACAAATACAGAGCAATGAATGTGTCTTTAAATACATGCAGTTGCTATCTGTTGGTTTTATGAATGAAATGTCCAGCAAGAGACTCCTTTCTCAATCTCTCTTTCTCTATCCCACATCTACAGTGTCTATCTATATCTCTCCCATTCTGTCTCTTCCCATATCCCTCTCTCTTTCATTCTCTCTCTCTCTCTCCCCCCATTTATCTCCTTCTCTCTCTCTCTTTCGGCCTCTGGCTCTCCTCTCCAAATGGATTTTTCATGCGGAGTTACCATTATCATCAATTTAGGAGACAGGTTTGCTTCAGAGCAATAGAAGATACATTTGTTAGACTGCCAAACAGAGGCACAGAGAAAAGGAGAACATTCCCACGCTGCCTGAGAAGTCTACACTCCTCATTAGGAAATATGAATTATTCATTTCCTAAAATTAATTTATTTGAATTGATCTGAAATAAAAAGCTGTAATTATCATCCATTATTCTATGATCATATTCATAACACCCTCATACATGACTGTGGTTATCTTTGTCTTGGATACATGTACTGTAAGACAAGGGTGGGGTTTCGTCAAATCTTAACTTGTGTCCGTTCTATTTTGTTTGGGATTTTGTTTGGGCATGCATTGTTAGGTTAAAATGTGGGTGTGTATTAGTCTGAGAAAAAAATGACTAAAATGTAAATAGATTGAAAAGAAATGCTGTTGGAGAAAGTATTGGGGCAGTTCGAAAATTACTGGAGGGGAAGCGGGCGGCGGTCCAAAACAGGGAAGGGGGGTGTAACCTTTTTTTTTTTTTGCTTTGGGGATCGTTGTGTGGATTTTTATTTGGCACAGGGGAGTCTAGTGAATTTTCTTCCCTAGTTTAAATTAGCAATTTTCCTATATAATTTATTCCATCCAAGCCAACTTTCCCCATCTGCTTGCATGCGCCTTAGTATTGGTAATTTCCTTATACACTAGCCAATCCCACAGTACCCACATGTTGCCCTCATACCTTTGATATTTGCCTCTCCAAAGTCCACAAAACAACATGTTTTGTTACCCATGATGTTTGTGAGGTCATCATTTATTGACTTGACAATAAGCAAGATTACAGTAACTTCCATTCATTTGTGGTGTTGAAACGTGAAGCGGCACCCACGGCACAATCGAAAGGTGGACAGCACATGGTGCTGAAATAAGGCTAATTCGAGTAATTAATTTCAACAGACTTCATTTTAACTCAAATTAACTAACAACAAGAGGGATTTTTGCTGGAGCCTATTTCTCCCTGTCTAAGAAATAAGAGGTAGGCCTACGAAATGATAAGCTATCCATAGATTTATCGGCCAATTCCTCCAAAAGCATCACCACTCCTTAAATACCTCTGTATCCATGAAAGTCTTGGTGTGTTAAGTTAAAACCAGTGCTTGAATTTGGGGGTAGGCCTATGTGAGGGTATGCCATAGCTTACTTTTAAAAAAAAGCATACATCTTGTTAGCTTAAGATTTTGAAGAACCTAAAACAGATTCTGATTATTTAAAGCCATCTATAACGACGCTTTCCTCTGCGATGCTTTATGCTAGAAACAAGTTGCAAAATGCACAATACGACGCGACTCTAATGCATATGGGGATATATTTGGTTCGTCTCTATGACATTCACTGAATTACGAAGTTCTTTAACCGAAAAGTAAAATGTTTTACTTTGCTTGGGAAGTAATCTATTAGGCCTACAATGTGTAAAAGAGATGTTTAAACCCAGTCAGCTTTTAGGGAAGAACTTTTGACCTTCTCTTGATGGGTTAAGCAATGGAAGAGTAGCCAGCAGTTAAAATGTAAATGTTTCTGCATTGGGCCTCTGTCTGGGGTGGGGAAATGTAACTTGTAAAAGTAGCTTACATTGCTTAGAATCATATGACGTCTCAGATGACATTTTTTACAAACAGCAACAGTTTCGTTGAAAACAAGACACACTGGCTTGGCATCAGAGACATTTTGAGAAATGTGGTAAGATTAATGATAATCTATCTGTCCATTTTTCTCTGAAACTCCTATTTTCTAAATCTGCCTTT
Organism: Salmo salar; assembly: GCF_965601325.2. Classification (NCBI taxonomy): domain Eukaryota; kingdom Metazoa; phylum Chordata; class Actinopteri; order Salmoniformes; family Salmonidae; genus Salmo; species Salmo salar. Next base: position 56,334,782 of record NC_138305.1, on the reverse strand, counting down.
CTTTTGGGTCTTTTCAAAAGCTACATTTTCTTTAGGGTCGGCTAACTGTTTTTCACCAATCAATGCACAGAGAAATAGACAAAGACTACAACACTCAGAGACATTGGTTATTTTATCTCAATTTAAAAAAATGTGTCATTGAATTGATTATTTATTAAACTGATGAGTTCAAAAATATTGTTTGAAATAGTGAAGGTGAATGAATTGGGCTGCTATTATACTATTTTCTGGCCTGCTGGCTATTAGCTCAGAAAAACTGGTATAAAAAACACATTATGCTATCTTTAGTCATGTAAAATGACTAGAATTGCATGAAATGCGTTTATCCTTTGTCACTGTGGTCATAATAAATGATTTTGAGTTAATTCAATGAAGGGGGAGGGTATTGTCATTTTTTTCAAGTACAAGGGGAGGGTCATGTGAATATATTTTTATAACATTGGGGTGGGGGTGCTTTAAAAAAAAAAATGAAATCTCGAGTTGGACTCCCCCACCTTCCAGTAATTTTCGAATGGTCCCTAACGACTATCCATTAATGTAAAGCTGGCTGTATTCACTAGTCTATTCTATTTCAGAGCATTCAAAAGATGGTTCTGTTATTCTGTGACTGCAGTTTGCTTCAATAGGACTAAATCACATGTTTAGTTGATGCTCAAGAACATCATCCTGCCAAGCATGTGTACATCTATTATGTTATCTATTTCTCACGATAGAGCCACAAAAGGAATACTAAACAATACTGGTTTTGATGGAGAAAATGTCTAGACTCCACGGCTGAGATGTGACACCATGATACGACACTGTAAACACATTCACATGCTTTTGTTTGCCTAAAAATACATGGCGATTTCCATTGAGCCGTTACCGGTGCACATGCAGCTTCCCATTACCAACCCTGCAGAAGTGCTGATCTTTTTTGACAGATATCGATTCAAAGCTGCTGACGTCAAAAGCAACCTCCATCTTTTACGATTGCAGAGATGCTGCTTTTCATTGAAGAAGAACTGAGGAGGTATTAACCACGCGCACTGCCTTTGTGACAATCCAGTCCTTACAGAACTGGGCTGAAATCTGTTAGTTGTTGAAATTTGCAGACATTTCCTCCTCCTGCTGACTGCAAGCCACCGACCACGGGCACAGGTAGGAGAAAAGTATACAATTCTCTATTCTTGTTATATCGCAAAGGCTTTATTTTAGTTTTCATCCCCAAAAAAACACTTTTACTACAGTATGAAGCATTCGATTTTGAATTGTGTTCGACTGAGTACATCGGAGGATGGGTTTTTATTGTTAAACCCGGTATGATAACAGCACTTGATGAACAAACTTTTTTTCGTTGCCTTTGTGTTTAATATTGCCTATTTATCCGTTCTAGGCTGTGTGTATAGTTATTAGAAAGAGGCAAACGCGGCACGCCTTTCGAATTACACGACCACTGTGCTGTGCGTGTAAAATCTACCCGCGTAGTCACTGGTTGAAAATGAAGGATGTTGTGTGTGCTAATGTGTAAGGTGTGGGCGTTTTCTGTGTTTCAGAACCTTGGACAACGACATCTTCCTTATTCTCTCTCTCAATTTCAATTTAAGGGCTTTATTGGCATGGGAAATATATGTTAACTATTCCAAAGCAAGTGAACTAGAAAATAAACAACAGTGAAATAAACAATCAAATAACAGTAAACTCTCTGTCTCTCTGTCTGTCTCTCTCTCTCTCTCTAGGAAAATAAACAGACGAACACGCACTAGAAAGTTAACAGAGTTGGGGAGAAACACATCCTAGGGGTGAAAGACGGGGTCCTTTATTGATTTAGGGATTGTCATTAGGCTGTAGTAAATTGCGCCATGCATAGTGTCTTGATGGAAGGTGGAGACTGTCAATCTTCATGAATGTGTCACTATTGTGCACGTCTGTCCATAGTTTGTTGTGTCAAAATGGCCACATCCCTACCATGCCAAGCTGCAAACTGGTCTCAGAGCATTTCATATTATTCTGTATGTAAATCCGAGTCACTCCATTTCGTATGATATGTTATGAATTACAATTCGTATTATATGTTACTAATTTGCAGTGGTGTAAAGTACTTAAGTAAAAATACTTTAAAGTACTACATATGTGTTTTTTGGGGGTGTCTGTACTTTACTTTACTATTTATATGTTTAACTACTTTTACTTTAACTTCACTACATTCCTAATGAAAATAATGTATTTTTTTTCTCCATACATTTCCCTGAAACCCAAAAGTACTCATTACATTTTGAATGCTTAGCAGGACAAGAAAATGGTCAAATTCAGGCACTTATCAAGAGAACATCCCTGGTCATCCCTACTGCCTCTGATCTGGTGGACTTACTAAACACAAATGCCTTGTTTGTAAATTATGTCTGCGTGTTGGAGTGTGCCCCTGGCTATCCGTAAATAACAAAAACAAAATGTCTGGTTTGCTTAATGTAAGTAATTTGAAATTATTTTTACTTTTACTTTTGATACCTAAGTATATTTAAAACCAAATACTTTTAGACTTTTACTCAAGTAGTATTTTACTGGGGGACTTTCACTTTTACTTGAGTAATTTTCTATTAAGGAATCTTTACTTTTACTCAAGTATGAAAATTAGGTACTTTTTCCACCACTGTTAATTAGTAAAACATACAATATGTTACGAATTTTGCGAATGTACTATAACTTACGAAAGGGTTATGGTTAGGGTTGGAGAAGGGTTAGCTAAAAGGGTTAAGGTTAGGGCTCGGGGCAGAGTTAGATAAAATAGTTAGGGTTTGGGGAAAGGTTAGCTAACATGCTAAGTAGTTGCAAAGTAGCTAAAAAGTAGTAAGTAGTTGAAAAGTTGCTATACGAAATTTGCATTATACGCCAACCCATCCACCCCGACCAACAACCTCACTTTCGTTTTTTGCCTTAAGTAACCATCTGTCTTATGTAACCATACCAAATGCAACATATCATACTAATTTGAGTGTCCCGGATTTAAATGTACTATGTTACGTCTAGTCTATGAGCCCAGGCTGCATATTTAGATGGTGAGGCATAATTACCGTTTGTGTCTAGACGGGCGGAGGCTAGAAGAGCATGGGAGGACGATGGTGAAATCTGCACTATGACATCCTATAGCACCCATTCATCCACGCCATATCATACATCTATGCTGGTCTATCAATGCATGTCCCCTACAACAAACCACAGATGAGCATGAGACCCTTAGATCGTCGACAGCACGAAGCATGTGGTGGAATTGGCAAAGATGCAGTTATTGCTCACTGGCTTTTCTTCATCATGGTTCAATGGAAAGTTGTTGCTTGTTGACCAGACATTTTTAGGCAAATGAATTATGTAGGTCAGGTGATCGTTTTCACACGTCAGACCTGGTAATACTGTCTCATAAATGTCTGATAATGCTTTTAGATTTCCGTGCTGGACCACAGTCGCATCTCCCCTGTCGCTCTGCTCGAGCGTTTTCAGTCTCTTGCTATAACATCAGAGAGAAAGCGATAGAGAGACAGAGAGCATCAAAATGGAGAAGCTAGTAGCTGGCCTTTAGTTATGCTAGAAATCCGGCATCGAAAGGGTTGTTGAGAGGGCCCCGTGTTAAACTGACAAAGATAAGGACATGCTCTTGGTTGGCACGGCTGCTACGCTATACCATATTGCATCATGCAGCTTCCATCGCTTTGCGTGGGCGAGGCTATAGGGGTTGTTCCCCGAGTAAAAACGGAGTCATATACCATCACCAGTGGTTGATTGTATCCCGGCACAGCCTATTGTTAATCTATATAGCTGCACTCTGTCTGTGTCTTGTCTACTGAGCTGACATTTCTAGAATCAAACCAATGCCTCAGAGATCAATGGTTTTTAAAGATTCGTTGAACTGTGCGTTGTGTGCGTGTTTGTGCTTGTAGCTATCCCTGTTTTTTTTGAGTATATACCCTCCGGAAATAAGTAGTTGACTGCAGACAGGATTTGATTTCCCCCTAAACAACTATATGCCTACTGAAATTGACATTTGGCCAAGAAGTGACTTGGGAGTAAATCGATTTCAGAACATTTGACTTATATCACAATCTATATGATTACAGCCTTGGATGAATTAATTAAAGCTACAATCAGCAGTTGAAACGATAACAAAACCTGGCCCCGCCCCTGTTTCGGTAAAAAAAAAAAAAAAAACGGAGTGAAGGGGCTGGAGAAATGTAACCACTCTCAAATTCATAGACAGAGTTATAGATGCAATGACTGACGATCCATCAAATCAGAATTAGAGTTTTAACCGTTTGTCTATATTTACTTTGTTTACATATTGGGGAATAAAACAAGCTCATATTTTGGGTTCTGGTGGGGCACGACAGTTGAACTAAACTCATGAGGCATTTATAAGTTATATTCTTCAAGAATCAATGAGTACAGATCATTAATATCCAGTCCAAAAATGGATGTAGCAACTGCAGATTGTCCGTTTAAGCTTTTTGCCAAACAAACCCACAAAACATGCCCCACTGATACTGATTGCTAATGATGCTTGTCAATTGAAAGAGCCATGGCACCATAACATGCAGAATATGACATGCATTTGAGAGCCTGGAGGAAGTTCGAAAGCATGAAAGAAAAAGCCTGAATAATCGTGCATTTTACTCTGCTTTTTAATTGGATATAAGAATAACGTTATCACGCTTCAGTTTAATCTCTCTGACAAACAAAATAGTCATCATGGCCTCCAGGTGCGCAGCAGAGCTTTTTCTGTCTCCGTCATGTTAGAACGATGTCAGAGGGACTGTGTGTGATGGTATCTCCATAATGAGATCTGTATTGGTGCTGTTCTGACCAGCAGAGACCAGTGGATCGGAGGCTATTCTAAGTTCATGGCCCTGGAAAAGGGCTGTAGATTTGTGTTTGTATTTATTAGGGATCCCCAAGGCAGCAGCTATTCTAACACACCAAAGTACTCACATTACATATAAAACAAAAGATAAAACAGTCAACTATGTTTGTACTGAATGAGCTAAAGATAAAACAGTACATCATATAACATCCTGGCGTGGAAATTCTTACACAGGGACACTCTAAGTCAATCTTAAATGAATCATTGTTTATTTGTCAGCGCACTGGAGAGGTTCCAACCAACTCAATGCACCATAGTACACATGTCAGTCAGGAGCTCTGCTGGGGCAGTCCCTGCAGTTGTCTTATATACGGCTATACACAGACAAGTTATATTTGCATGATTTAGCATAATTCATTAATCATTACCGTTTTGTTTCATTCATGTGACGACCAATACTGGTTCATAACGTGACAGACCAATACCTCACGAGGCTTCTCCTCTCTAAGCTGAGACCTTGAAGCTGAAATATCTTTTGTTCGTTCTCAAAACAAGGTCTGGGCGTACTGCCAAATTGCAGATACGGATAAGTGAGGATTCGTTAAATCAGTCACTGGCATGAACACAGAAATCGGTTAATAGAACAGCACGTGAATAGAACACAGAAATTAGTTATAAGAAAAGCACAAACATAAAAATTCCATTACAATCCCTACGTCACCACATATCCACAACACAACATTTTCAATACCACCATACAACAATATCACAATGTGTGCGTATGCATGTGTCTGTACCTTTTGTGTGTGTCTCTTTACAGTCCCTGTTGTTCCATAAGGTGTATTTTACCTGCTTTTTAAATCTGATTCTACTGCTTGCATCAGTTACCTGATGTGGAATAGAGTTCCATGTAGTCATGGCTCTATGTAGTACAGTGTGCAACCCATAGTCAGTTCTGGACTTGGGGACTGGGAAGAGACCTCTTGTGGTATGTCTTGTGGGGTATGCACAAGCTCGGTACATTCAGCTTGTCAGCACCTCTTACAAAAACAAGTAATGATGAAGTCAATCTTTCGTCCACTTTGAGCCATGAGAGATTGACATGCATGTCATTAATGTTAGCTCTCAGTGTACTTTTAAGGGCCAGTAGTGCTGCCCTGTTCTGAGCCAACTGCAATTTTCCCAAGTCCCTCTTTGTTGCACCTGACCGCACAACACTTTATTATGGACAGACTTCTCCCCATCTTAACTACTGTAGATTTGTTTTTTTGGAAGTACTATCTATCTGCCCTATGTTGGACCTTCTCCAAATCATAGAGCAACTGTCACGGTTGTCGTCGGTTAAGGAGGACCAAAACGCAGCAGGAATGTTGATGCTCATCTTGTGTATTTATTTACAAACTAAGTGAACACCAAAACAACAAAACGAAACGAACTTACGAACAACGAAACAGTCTTGAAAGGCACACTCAGCAAAACAAGAAACAATCTCGCACAAATACACAGACAAACACACCCAACTAATATAGGACTTCCAATCAAAGGCAACATCACACAGCTGCCTTCAATTGGAAGTCCACCCCAATTAACTCAACATAGAAACAGATTACCTAGACTAAACATAGAATTACATAAACAAGGAACAGTGCCCAAAAACCCTGGAATACATAAATCAAATGCCCTTTTAGAAAAACCACCACCCCGAACCACATAAACCAAATACCCTCTGCCACGTCCTGACCAAACTACAATAACAATTCATCCTTATACTGGCCAGGACGTGACAGTACCCCCCCCCCCCCCCCCCCCTAAAGGTGCTAACCCCGGAAGCACCTAAAAAATAACAAAAACCCCAAACAACAACAAAAAATCCCCCTAACTAAAGGGAGGGAAGGGAGGGTGGCTGCCGTCAACGACGGCACTGTGCTACACCCCCCCTCCCCAACCCACCTATATCTGGAGGTGGCTCTGGTTCAGGCAGTTCCGGGCAGACGACCCACCCCGGCAGCTCCGGGTAGACGGGCCACTCTGGCAGGCCCGGAAGACAGTCGGGCCACTCTGGCAGACCCGGAAGACAGTCGGGCCACTCTGGCAGACCCGGAAGACAGTCGGGCCACTCTGGCAGACCCGGAAGACAGTCGGGCCACTCTGGCAGACCCGGAAGACAGTCGGGCCACTCTGGCAGACCCGGAAGACAGTCGGGCCACTCTGGCAGACCCGGAAGACAGTCGGGCCACTCTGGCAGACCCGGGAGACAGTCGGGCCACTCTGGCAGACCCGGAAGACAGTCGGGCCACTCTGGCATCGCCGGGCAGTCTGGCCACTCTGGCATCGCCGGGCAGTCTGGCCATTCTGGCATCGCCGGGCAGTCTGGCCACTCTGGCATCGCCGGGCAGTCTGGCCACTCTGGCATCTCCGGGCAGTCTGGCCACTCTGGCATCTCCGGGCAGTCTGGCCACTCTGGCATCTCCGGGCAGTCTGGCCACTCTGGCAGCTCCTGACTAGTGGGTGGCTCTGGCCACTGACGGGCGGCTCTGGCGATTCCTCACTGACGGGCGGCTCTGGCGACTCTTGACTGACGGGCAGTTCTGGCGACTCTTGACTGACGGGTAGTTCTGGCGACTCTTGACTGACGGGCAGTTCTGGCGACTCTTGACTGACGGGCAGTTCTGGCGACTCTTGACTGACGGGCAGTTCTGGCGACTCTTGACTGACGGGCAGTTCTGGCGACTCTTGACTGACGGGCAGTTCTGGCGACTCTTGACTGACGGGCAGCTCTAGCGACGTCGGACTGGGATGACGCACTTGAAGCCTGGTGCGTGGTGCTGGTACTGGACGTACCAGACTGGGAACACGCACCTCCAGGCTAGTGCGGGGAGCGGGAACAGGACGAGTCGGACTGGGCTGACGCACTTCCGGGTCCGCACGAGAGACAGGAGCTGGAAACCCAGGGCTATGGAGGCGCACAGGCGGTCTTGATCTTACCTCCTGCACAACCCGTCCTGGCTGGATGGAACTAGTAGCCCTGTACGAGCGGGGTGCTTGTACAGGGCGGACTGGGCTGTGCAGGGGCCTGATGGTAGCCGTGCGTAGAGCGGGAGTTGGGTAGCCTGGTCCTCGGAGGCGTACCGGTGACCAGATGCGCTGCGCAGGCATCCTCCTACCAGGCTGGATGCCCGCTCTAGCACGGCACCTGCGAGGGGCTGGAATAACGCGCACTGGACTGTGCGTGCGTATGGATGAGATAGTGCGCTCCTCAGCGAAACATGGCGCTCTCCACCTCATACGCTCCTCCATATAACCACGGGTAGCTGGCTTCCGGCTCTTCCTAGGCCTAGCCAAACTACCCGTGTGCCCCCCCAAAAAAAAATCTTGGGGGTGCCTCTCGTGCTTCTCCCTCAGCGCGTCCAAGGCCTCGTACCTCCGCCTCTCTGCCTTGGCTGCCTCAATTTCCTCCCGTGGGCGACGGTACTCCCCAGCCTGGTGCCAAGGTCCAGCCCCGTCCAGAACTTCCTCCCAGGTCCATCTCTCCCGCCAGTCCAACTCGAAATCCCTTTTCCTCTGCTACTTGGTCCTTAGTTGGTGGGAGATTCTGTCACGGTTGTCGTCGGTTAAGGAGGACCAAAACGCAGCAGGAATGTTGATGCTCATCTTGTGTATTTATTTACAAACTAAGTGAACACCAAAACAACAAAACGAAACGAACTTACGAACAACGAAACAGTCTTGAAAGGCACACTCAGCAAAACAAGAAACAATCTCCCACAAATACACAGACAAACACACCCAACTAATATAGGACTTCCAATCAAAGGCAACACCACACAGCTGCCTTCAATTGGAAGTCCACCCCAATTAACTCAACATAGAAACAGATTACCTAGACTAAACATAGAATTACATAAACAAGGAACAGTGCCCAAAAACCCTGGAATACATAAATCAAATGCCCTTTTAGAAAAACCACCACCCCGAACCACATAAACCAAATACCCTCTGCCACGTCCTGACCAAACTACAATAACAATTAATCCTTATACTGGCCAGGACGTGACATCACCTCTATCATAAAAGCTTTGTCGTAAATAATATTTGTTATGTAGCACCTCTATAATAAAAGCGTTGCTGTAAAGAATGTTTCCTATTATAGACTTAAAGGGCTATCTCTGTTTTGCAACAATACAGTGGTCAGTGATGACAAGGCACGTTGTTTGAACAGGCATGCCAGTAAGAAGGTATGCCGGAGACTGCAACAGTAATAAGTGTCGCGCTGCGAGCTGTTACCACGCCGATATCATCTTCCAAGTCAGTTGTATTATGGAAGGATTCCTCTGTGTTGAGTTACGAGGCATACTGTAGGACTGGCTGAAATCTACCTGGTCTGGGCTGAAGCACCGGCCATCTAATTACCATCTAATCCCTTCTCAAATGAACCACGTTCACCTAATCATCTGCTCTAGTCAACATGAACGTGCTTGATCCGTGCATGAACGTGCTCGATTGCAGTATCTTAATCAGGAGCCAATGGAGCGTGACGAGGCTCTGTGGTGATATTTTTGCTCTACCTTTGTCGATCTGTGGCAGGGTAATTTACGATGGGTTAGTGCAGACACTGAGGGTTTCTGGGTATATTACGTGAGGTGTATTCTGTTGTGCAACCAACTCAGTGGCCCTGTGGTTAAAGTGTCTACCCTGAGATTGGAAGGTTGGGAGTTTGATCCCCAGCTGAGTCATACCAAAGACTAAAAAATGGAACCTGATGTGTTAAGGAGATTAGTGTCCTGTCCAGGGGATGGCTTGTACATCGAGCTGCCTCAAGCTACAGAAACAGGATATAGGCTCCTGCTCCTATGAGCTGTTGCAAGCCAAGGATTGTGCAAAGCAATTTACTTTATTCTGGCTTGTGTGTATACTGTTCCTAACATATTCACAGCAAATGAGTAATGGCCCTTTGTATGCCACAAATTACAATATTGGATATTGTTCTCTCTCTCGCATGCACGCGCAAAAACACACACATACACACATAGAGGTATACGGTTGTACTGTACAATATAGCACATTTGATTTGCCTGAGAGATTTTGTTTTGATCTAATTTGTGTATGTGTGTTCATCGTATAGCCGAGGCAGTAATATGATAATGATACAGATGTTGGTTCACTGAGCTACAGCTTCATGAGAATATAGAGAATGTCAGTTAGTGTCAATTGTAAGTAACAAGCTTAAATGTCCTGCTTGGCAAATCAGTTCAATGCTTATTTGTCTTGACTGGATTTACGCGCATAATGAGTTCGTTTTCTCTCAGTCTGAAGTCGTACACGTGCACCACTGGGTTGAAATATTTTTCTTGGTGGATTATACACATCTCACTCAGTTTTGTGTGCTGCTGGTGGGTACTATGGGTAATAGTACATTATAACATGCTTATTACATGTAATAACACCTATTCATGTTAATATTTTACCAAGTTGAAATGTAATCAAGAAGGATTAGACAGAAGAAGAAGAAGGCTCTATAGTGAAGAGTAGTGCACTCATAAAATATCCTATATTTAATTATATGAGTGCACTGCAGAGAACAGGGTGTCATTTCTGACTTAGCCATTATTCTTAGATATTGTGAGTGAGGGTCTTGTCAGAATGTGTTTCTTGGCCCGGGGGCCCACTAATTGCTTTTTAAGGTAGCCTAGTGGTTAGAGTGTTGGACTAGTAACCGAAAGGTTCCAAGATTGAATCCCCGAGCTGACAAGGTAAAAATCTGTTGTTCTGCCCCTGAACAAGGCAGTTAACTCACTGTTCCTAGGCTGTCATTGAAAATAAGAATTTGTTCATAACTGACTTGCCTAGTTAAATAAAGGTACATTTTAAAAATGACTCCTCAAATATTTAACAGCCTCTAATGTTGTCACTTAAGTGGCTTGGCTGCTGAGGCTGCAGTCCCTGGACTACTGAGAAATGTAACTTTTTTAAAGTTTTGTCCAAAATGGCACCCTATTTGCTATATAGTGCACGAGGGCCCATCAGACTCAAAAGTAGTAAAGTATGTAGGGAATAGGGTGCCATTTGGGACACAGGTTCAATTATGCCATGAATCAGTCAAATAAGCCATGAGTGTGTTCACGGAATGACACAGAATTGGAACATCTATGGAACTGAAACATCGACTTGTGTAAATGGAACATTGTGGGGAAGGAAGCTAAATAGGCTGCATTACAGTGTACAAACATGTTCCACAGAAAAGCGGTGACTACAGCGATAAGGAAACCCATCAATATTGATTAAGACAAAATGCTTTAATTGCCTATTAACGCAGCATCAGTAAACCATCAGTAATTGTATCTGGCATTCCTTTTCAGGGATGGGGTGCCTCAATTTGACCCTTGCGATTGAATTCCATCAAATATCACGACATTGATAAAAAACATCTGCTGCAGGTTTCGGAGTGCCTTTGCATCTCGACCCATGTCTCAGTCCCATAATAACTGGAAGGTCATGCTTCTAATTCAAAACAGGCTGCCGACCCGTCTCATAACAAGCTGTTGTGTGTTTCCTCCTGCCACTCCCATACTCCCCGTCCCCTCTTCTCTCCTTCTCTCCCCACAGCCCCTTCCCCTCTCTCCTCCTGCCCACTGCCAACCCCCTGCGGCTGCCGCTCCTTGTCGTGTTTGGCTTGTCACTTGTCATATTTCCCAGGCCCTCTGGGTCCAGCGTGTCTGCTTTAATGGCCTCAGAGTTAATAAATGTGTCATGGGGCTCCCCCAGGAGAAAGGGAGAGCCAGCCCAGCCGTTGCCTCCCTACGCAAGGGGACCGCAGAGGTGACTGTCTGCCACTGTCAGAGGGGAGGTAGGGCTTCTGCTCAGCTTCCCTATGCTCTGTATTGATGGGGTAAGGATGCGCGGATGCCAGACCTGGGTTCAAATGGTCATTGTTTTCTTTCAAATACTTAAAGCATTTAATTGAGCCTGTCTGATGGGAGCCTGTCATTTTGGGACTATTCCATTGGTTATTTTGCTTTAGGCACCGCAGGCTCAATCAAGCACATCTAAAGTGAAAGAAAACAAATACTATTTGAACCCAGATGAGATCACCAGTGAAGGGGGCTGTATGCACTGCTGATCCTGGATCTTTCTCCTGTTCCTAAGCAGCAGAGCCTAGTACACTTGTAACAGGTGGGAGGGACAAGGAGGGGTGATGTCCGTTAGAAGCTGCTGTAAAGCCTACTTTCAAGCTCAACGCAGACGCAAGATTCTGATGTTTTGCAATGTCGTTTTTCATCACAAAAGGGGCGGCCCCTTGTAATATGCTCTGACATTCAACTTGCTTTTTGTCTACGTGAAAATGTAGACATCCAATATCATTCCTCCCGCAGCCATAGGGGCAGTGTTGTCACTTGGTTCCTTGATCTGGTCTATAGGCTATTCATCAAAGTAGAATATTTTGCATTGATAACCAAATATTATCTCAGCCACTGTTCAAACAGTAAACCTAACAACAAGAATCCACCCAAAAAGGTATTTTGTTTAGAAATAATAACTAGTGATTACAGGCTATTGTGAAATGGTAGAACCTGCTGTAGCCAACTAGCTAACCATGTACTTTTTTCTCAGTGACCAAAACATGATGACGTTCTATTTTTAGCTGAAATTAAAACAGATTGTTGTGAGGAATGGCACTATGGAGGGCATATTGATGTGTAAATGGTGTTGTTATGGTGGATACTGTATGTGGTAAAAGATTGAGCAAAGACAGACTAACTGGAGGAATAAGACAAAATGGCAGCCGTTGCAGACAAACGGTTATTGTGAGCATGTAAACATACACACGCATACGCACGCACCGCGCGCGCACACACACACACACATAGAGACAAAGAGCTATTCTCTCTTTAACTGTTGAAGCAGAACAATGATTTGGTCTTTTATCAGAACAGACCATGAGCCAGTTTGTCTGCAAGGTTAGGAAATGCCAGTTTAAACTGAACATTTGTCTGGTCTGAGTGCTTGAGTCTGCCACATAGCTGCTGCCTACTGAATGAATGACATGGATCAGGGAATGGCATGGAATGCATCCCTGAGGAATGTTAAGCACCTCCATGGTATTCTCATCCCTTCGTCCATTTTGATGTGTTTGTGACTGGGTAGCAGCATGCAGGGGTTTTATTTGATGAATACAGGTACAGTCGTTTTAGGTTTTCCAGGCAAGATCATTTGCAGGCACACGGGCGAAAGATAGCCAACGGGGGTAGAGGTGATGGTGTGAAGAGCGTTCTATAAGCACTCTGTGATTGGACAAGGCATGAAAAATTACAACCTCAAAAGGGAACGTGTGGGTAATGCGAATGAAGGCATCTCCATATTTTTCATTACTGGACCTGCAGTGATTATAGCCCGCTGACTGTAGCTCAGCTGTATATTCTTTGAAGGGTGCCTTTTATATCAAATCGAAATTAAATCAAATTTTATTTGTCACATGCGTCGAATACAACAGGTGTAGACCTTACAGTGAAAGGGTTATTTACAAGCCCTGAACCAACAATGCAGTTTTTAGAAAAAGAAGAAATAAAGTAACAAATAATTAAAGAGCAGCAGTAAAATAACAATAGCGAGACCATATACGTGGGGTACCGGTACAGAGTCGATGTGCGGGGGCACAGGTTAGTCGAGGTAATTGAGGTAATATGTACATGTAGGTAGAGTTAATAAAGTGACTATGCATAGATAATAACAGAGTAGCAGCAGCGTAAAATAGAGGGTGGGGGGGAGGCAATGCAAATAGTCTGGGTAGCCATTTGATTAGATGTTCAGGAATCTTATGGCTTGGGGGTAGAAGCTGTTTAGAAGCCTCTTGGACCTAGACTTGGCGCTTGCCGTGTGGTAGCAAAGAGAACAGTCTATGACTAGGGAGGCTGGAGCCTTGGACAATTTTTAGGGCCTTCCTCTGACACTGCCTGGTATAGAGGTCCTGGATGGCAGGAAGCTTGGCCCCAGTGATGGTACAGGGCCGTACTCACTAACCTTTGTAGTGCCTTGTGGTCAGAGGCCGAGCAGTTGCTATACCAGGCAGTGATGCAACCAGTCAGGATGCTCTCGATGGTGCAGCTGTAGAACCTTTTGAGGATCTGAGGACCCATGCCAAGTATTTTCAGTTTTCTGATTGGGAATAGGTTTTGTCGTGCCCTTTTCACGACTGTCTTGGTGTGCTTAGACCATGTTAGTTTGTTGGTGATGTGGACACCAAGGAACTTGAAACTCTCAACCTGCTCCACTACAATCCCGTCGATGAGAATGGGGGCGTGCTCGGTCCTCCTTTTCCTGTAGTCCACAATCATCTCCTTTGTCTTGATCACGTTGAGGGAGAGGTTGTTGTCCTGGCACCACACGGCCAGGACAGTGCCTCTTCAACCTCAGGAGGCTGAAGAAATTTGGCTTGTCACCCAAAACCCTGACTAACTTTTACAGATGCACAGTCGAGAGCATCCTGGTACGGCAACTGCACCGCCCTCAACCGCAAGGCTCTCCAGAGTGTTGTGTGGTCTGCACAGTGCATCACCGGGGGCAAACTACCTGCCCTCCATGACACCTATAGCACCCGATGTCACAGGAAGGCCAAAGAGATCATCAAGGACAACAACCACCCAAGCCACTGCCTGTTCACACCGCTACCATCCAGAAGGCAAGGTCAGTACAGGTGCGAGCATATAAATAATTTAGCTTGTCTGGTAGACTTGTGTCACTGGGAAGCTTGCAGCTGTGCTTCCCTTTGTAGTCTGTAATAGTTTGCCAGCCCTGACACATCCAACGAGTGTCGGAGCCAGAGTAGTACAATTCGATCTTAGGCCTGTATTGACGCTTTGCCTATTTGATGGTATGTACGTACAGTCACTGCGGGGACGACATCATCAATGCACTTATTGATGAAGCCAGTGACTGATTTGGTGAACTCCTCAATGCCATCGGAAGAATCCCGGAACATAAAGTATTCCAGTCTGTGCTAGCAAAACAGTCCTGTAGCTTAGCATCTGCTTCATCTGCTCAGTTTTTTATTGACCAAGTCACTGGTTCTTCCTGCTTTAGTTTTTGCTTGTAAGCAAGAATCAGGAGGATAGAATTATGGTCAGATTTGCCAGGTAGAGGTAGCGCGAGGTAGAGCTTTGTACGCGTCTCTGTGTGTGGAGTAAAGGTGGTCTAGATTTTTTTCCCCTCTGGTTGCACATTTAACATGCTGGTAGAAATGAGGTAAAATGGATTTGTTTCCCTGCATTAAAGTCCCCGGCCACGAGGAGTGCCACCTCTGGATGAGCTTTTTCCTGTTTGCTTCTGGCCGTATACAGCTCATTGAGTGTGGCCTTAGTGCCAGCATCGGTTTGTGGTGGTAAATAGACAGCTACGAAGAATATAGATGAAAACTCTCTTGGTAGATAGTGGGGTCTACAGCTTAATCATGAGATACTCTACCTAAGGTGAGCAAAACCTTGAGACTTCCTTAGATATCGTGCACCAGCTGTTGTTTACAAATATACATAGACCGCCACCCCTTGTCTTTCCAGAGGCTGCTGTTCTATCCTGCCGATACAGTGTATAACCCACCAGCTGTATGTTATTCTAGTCGTCGTTCAGCCACGACTCAGTGAAAGATAAGATATTACAGTTTTTAATGTCCCGTTGGTAAGATATACGTGCTTGTAGTTTGTCCACTTTATTATCCAGCGACTGTACGTTGGCCAATAGTACCGATGGCAAAGGCAGATTAGCCACTCGTCGTCGGATCCTTACAAGACACCTCGATCTCCATCCGCGATATCTCTGTCTTATTCTCCTGCAAATGACGGGGATGAGAGCCTTGTCGGGTGTCTGGAGTAAATCCCTCTCGTCCGGCTCATAAAAAAAAATATGATTTGTCATGTTCAAGGTGAGTAATCTCTGTTCTGATATCCAGAAATTATTTTCGGTCATAAGAGACGTTAGCAGCAACATTGTGTACAAAATAACTTACAAACAATGCGAAAAAAACTAACAAAATAGCACGGTTGGTTAAGAGCCCATAAAACCGCAGCCATCCCCTCTGGCGCCATTAGCAGTATCTTTGGCAATTAAGTTTAGAAATGTGGAAACGTTCAAGTTAATGTAGGCATTAACTGATGATCTGCTTTTGAAAATCGTAATAATTCCTCAAAAGTCTCTACTCAGCTAGAGGCGTACAAATTACCTTGGGAAATGTAATAGCTGTCATATAAAATGTTCAACAACATATTTTCTGCTGCCATAAAGAAAATGATTAAATTATGATAGCCAGCAAAGCTCACTCAAGGTGTGTGTGTGTGTGTGTGTGTGTGTGTGTGTGTGTGTGTGTGTGTGTGTGTGTGTGTGTGTGTGTGTGTGTGTGTGTGTGTGTGTGTGTGTGTGTGTGTGTGTGTGTGTGTGTGTGCGTCTGCGTCTGCATGTGTGTTTGTGGGAGAGAGTGTGTTAACTGGTATCAGGACAAATAGTAAGATAGACCTAGCAGTGGCTTGCATGGAGAATTGGACATGTGTTAGTAATGAATGAGAGGATGAAAGTCGAAAGCATCTCAACAGACATTGTCAAGGTGTATTTGTTGTTGTTGTTACATTTCCTCTGCAGGTAGTTGGACTTGCCTACCAATCCCAAATGAAACAATCAACAGTATTTTGCCGATGACATAACAGTGGTAGGTCTGATCACCGACAACACCGAGACAGCCTATAGGGAGGAGGTCAGAGGCCTGGCCGTGTGGTGCCAGGACAACAACCACTCCCTCAACGTGATCAAGACAAAGGAGATTATTGTGGACTACAGGAAAAGGAGGACCGAGCACGCCCCCATTCTCATCGACAGGGCTGTAGTGTAGCAGTTTGAGAGATTCAAGTTCCTTGGTGTCCACATCATCAACAAATGAACATTGTCCAAGCACACCAAGACAGTCGTGAAGAGGGCACAACAAAACCTATTCCTCCTCAGGAGATTGAAAAGATTTGGCATGGGTCCTCAGATCCTCAAAAGGTTCTACAGCTGCACCATCGAGCACATCCTGACTGGTTGCATCACTGCCTGCTATGGCAACTGCTTGGCCTCCAACCGCAAGGCACTACAGAGGGTAGTGCGTACGGCCCTGTACATCACTGGGGCCAAGCTTACTGCCATCCAGGACCTCTATACCAGGCGGTGTCAGAGGAAGGCCCTAAAAATTGTCAAATACTTCAGCCTCCCTAGTCATAGTGTTCTCTCTGCTACCACACAGCAAGTGGTACCGGAGTGCCAAGTCTAGGTCCAAGAGGCTTCTAAACAGCTTCTACCCCCAAGCCATAAGACTCCTGAACATCTAATCAAATGGCTATTTGCATTCCCCCCTCACCCTCTCTTTTACGCTGCTGCTACTCTCTGTTATTATCTATGTATAGTCACTTTAATAACTCTACCTACATGTACATATTACCTCAATTACCTCGACTAACCGGTGCCCCACACATTGACTCTGTACCAGTACCCCCTGTATATGGTCTCGCTATTGTTATTTTACTGCTGCTCTTTAATTACTTGTTCCTTTTATTTCTTATACTTATTCATATTTTTTAAACTGCATTGGTGGTTAGGGGCTTGTAAGTAAGCATAAGGTCTACACCTGTTGTATTCGGCGCATGTGACTAATAACATTTTATTTGATTTATTTTGGATTTGGTGAGAAAGAGTGAGGTAGTTGATGGGTTTGGAGAGGGGAGGGAGGTGGAGGAGGAGGTTTGGAGAGGGGAGGGAGGTAATGAGGTGGTATAGTATGGGTTTGAAGAGAAGATAGAGGATGAATTTGGAAAGGGAAGGGAGGTAGAGGATGAGGCACATGTCTAGCAGCTGTCAGAGTGCAGCAGAAGAGAGTAAATCACAGTAAATTAGCAAGGCCACTCAATAAATGTGTCTGATCTGGTTAACATGACAGAAACATATTCTCTCTCCGCTGGATCTGAGAGTAACATAAACCAACCTGTTTATTTGTCAGCGGAGATGTGTGGACCATTCCCCCTCACACATTGATTGTGTTGATTTTGTAGTGCAGATTTTGATTTTGTAGAAACATACTTGTGTTATCTAAAATGTCCCAGTTGATTCCTGCTTAGATTAGACTTCCATCTATTTATGATAGAACAAAGTTTAGATTTTCGCCAAAATAGACATACCAAAGCGTAATTCCTTTCCATGAGATGGCCATAAACAATAACTGGTAATGTTGCATAGCTTTAGAAAGGTCTAGAACTTACCTTTCCGGTCACTTTTTAAATAAATTGCTTAGGTGTTCTCACTTTTGAGGACACAAACAAATATTATTTAAATATGAAAATATTGACTCATTACAACTTCATCACACCTTCAACTTAAAGCCCAAAGTGATTTCGTCCATCTGTGACCAAGATAAATGAGTCTTGTTTAAATTCTATTAAATTATTTTGTATTTCTTCCTGTTGAGAGCTAAAGATCACATCACAGCAAGATGAAAATACTATTGTTGTATCCGCAAGACCAGGGATAGGAAACCTGCTTTCAAGAGGGGGGCTGCTAACATGTTTTGCTCGCAATGTGGTGGGCGGGAATGCACATGTGGGTACGCAGAACCGCAAGCAACTGCGGCCCCTCATGATGAGTTCAGATTTTTTTGGCCCCCACCCCCATCAAAGTTTTATATACAGTGCCTGCCAAAAGTTTGGACACACCTATTCATTCAAGGGTTTTTCTTTATTTTTACTATTTTCTACATTGTAGAATAACAGTGAAGACATCCAAACTATGAAATAACACACAGAATCATATAGTAACCAAAAAAGTGTTAAACAATCAAAATATATTTGATATTGGATATTCTTCAAAGTAGCCACCCTTTGCCTTGATGACAGCTTTGCACACTCTTGGCAGTCTCTCAACCAGCTTCATGAGGAATGCTTTTCCAACAGTCTTGAAAGAGTTCCCACATATGCTGAGCAGTTGTTGGCTGCTTTTCCTTCACTCTGCAGTCCAACTCATCCCAAACCATCTCAATTGGGTTGAAGTTGGGTGATTGTGGAGGCTGGGTCATTTGATGCAGCACTCCATCACTCTCCTTCTTGGTCAAATAGCATTTACACAGCCTGGAGGTGTGTTGGGTCATTGTCCTATTGAGAAATAAATTATAGTTCCACTAAGCGCAAACCAGATGGGATGGCATATCGCTGCAGAATGCAATGGTAGCCATGCTGTTTAAGTGTGCTTTGAATTCTAAATAAATCACTGACAGTGTCACTAGCAAAGCACCCCCACACCTCCTCCTCCATGCTTCACAATAAACAAGTCAATGACACAGTAGAAAAAAAAGAAAGTCTATATACAGTGTGTGCAAAAGGCATGAGGAAGTAGGCAATAAATAGGCCATAGGAGCAAATAATTACAATTTAGCAGATTAACACGAGTGATAAATGAGCATATGATGATGTGCAAGTAGAGATACTGGTGTGCAAAAGAGCAGAAAAGTAAATCAAATAAAAACAGTATGGGGATGAGGTAGGTAGATTGGGTGGGCAATTTATAGATGGACTATGTACAGCTGCAATCTGAGGTGCACTTAACTCTAATGAACTTATCCACTGCAGAGGTAACTCTGGGTCTTCCTTTTCTGTGGCAGTCCTCATGAGAGACAGTTTCATCATTGCGCTTGATGTTTTTTTCGACTGCACTTGAAGAAAATGTCTTAAAGTAATGATGGACTGTTGTTTCTCTTTGCTTATTTGAACTGTTCTTGACATAATATGGACTTGGTCTTTTACCAAATAGAGATATCTTGCATACCAACCCTACCTTGTCACAACAGAACTGATTGGCTCAAATGCATTAAGAAGGAAAGAAATTCCACAAATTAACTTTCAACAAGGCACAACTGTTAATTGAAATGCATTCCAGGTAACTACCTCATGAAGCTGGTTGAGAGAATGCCAAGAGTGTGCAAAGCTGTCATCAAGGCAAAGGGTGGCTACTTTGAAGAATCTGTTTAACAATTTGTTTAACACTTTTTTGGTTACTACTTACATTTACATTACATTTACATTTAAGTCATTTAGCAGACGCTCTTATCCAGAGCGACTTACAAAATGGTGCATTCACCTTATGATATCCAGTGGAACAACCACTTTACAATAGTGCATCTAAATATTTTAAGGGGGGGGGGGGGGGGGGGTTAGAAGGATTACTTAATCCTATCCTAGGTATTCCTTAAAGAGGTGGGGTTTCAGGTGTCTCCGGAAGGTGGTGATTGACTCCGCTGTCCTGGCGTCGTGAGGGAGCTTGTTCCACCATTGGGGTGCCAGAGACTTGACTATATGTGTTATTTCATAGTTTTGATGTCTTCACTATTATTCTACAAAGTAGAAAATAGTAAAAGTAAAGAAAAACCCTTGAATGAGTCGGTATGTCCAAACTTTTGACTGGCACTGTATGTTATGTAGGAAAAAGTAAAGTTGTCATCCAGTTGGCTTTGATAAAAGTTCTAATATCCTCGCCTACATGGAAATTCCGTAAGAGTGTGTATGGCAACTATATGATAGTCCAACGCATTCTGACCCTTATCAATACTTTTTTTTAACTGTAGGTGCCAGTGAGAATGACATAAGAAAGTAGTCCTGTACAGCAGTGGATTTGAGTTTTAAAAAGGCTTTGAAAGATTGTCATTTACACTTCAAAATGAAAGACTTGAATTTCCCTAACGGAAAATGTATCAACTCCTACAAAATGTAAATTAATCATAATCAACATAATAATTCACATTTCCTGTTGCTGTAGAATTATTTTCCTGCTGTAGCAAACTGTCTCAAATTAAGATCCTACATCTGTAGATGTCCTTCTCACTCCTTAGTCACAAACAATGATACACTCTCTGACACACAATATTGCACAGTAATACACATAACTTTAACATTGAATATTTTAATGTTGTTAGGTTGCCCTTGTAGAGATGATATATTATAGTAATCAATGGAACATGTGAAGGGTACAGGTGTAGGATCTTAATCATCCTGTTGCAGGATAACTTTTCTACAATTCATGAAATGTAAAACTTGTGTGTGACAGTGATGGGACAGATGCTGCTGGACTAGCCTACCTGGTTAAATAAAGGTGAAAAAAATGTGCAGCCTGTAGAGAGGAGACTGTGTGAATCAAGCCTTCATGGTCAAATTGCTGCAAAGAAACTACTACTAAAGGACACCAATAATAAGAAGAGACTTGCTTGGGCCAAGAAACACGAGCAATGGACATTAGACAGGTGGAAATCTGTCCTTTGGTCTGATGAGTCCAGCAGCACTTAGTCTCCCATCCAGGGACCACCATGCATCCCACAGAGGCAAGCCAGCAGTATGCTGCGTACATACCATTATGATTGCCCTTCTTTTGTATTATTATGATAGTATATGCCATTTTGCAGACTTTTAGCCAAAGTGACTAACAGTCATGTCTGCATACATTTTTAACCTATGGGTGGTCCCGGATATCAAACCCACTATTCTGGCATTGCAGGAGCCATTCTCTACCAACTGAGCTACAGCAAGTTAATCAATTAATGTCATCATTCCCTTAGTGAATGTGGGTCGGCGCTGCTGAGGAAGGATCAAACCCCTGTCTGGTGTATGATTGAAACTCTCATGACACTTGTCTACAGGAGAACACGGCACAGGCTTGCAGCAGAACTTTTACGTCTGGTGTGCTAGCTAGCTAATCCACACTATTCCATCGACACCACTCTCTAAGACTGCCATGCTTCTACAAACATCAATGGCTCCTCTTCCCTTTCATTGAGTGGAACAAACGCTGTTGTAGTCACTCATCCTCTATACTGGGTTCTAACTGCAGCTGGAAAGAGACTGCCGTTCATTCACTTGAGATCCAAGGAAATAAGGCTTATGAGATCAAACAAAAATATTTGTTTTGGGGGGAAAAAAACTGGGTAGATTCACAGTAAATTACTGTGACATTGGGCAAAAAAACATCTCATAAAAATCCATGATGTAGCACCCTTCCCAAAAATACTGATTTATCCACACTAGCAGTGTACTGAAGCACAAAACTGAATGAACAAAACATTAGGTTTTTCCATGACATAGACTGACCAGGTGAATCCAGGTGAAAGCTATGATCCCTTATTAAATCCACTTCAATCAGTGTAGATGAAGGGGAAGAGACAGGTTAAAGAAGGATTTTTAAGCCTTGAGACAATTGAGACATGGACTGTGTATGTGTACCATTCAGATGGTGAATGGGCAAGACAAAATATTTAAGTGCCTTTGAACAGAGTATGGTAGTAGGTGCCAGGTGCACTGGGTTGAGTGTGTCAAGAACTGGAACGCTGCTGTTTTTTTAACGCTCAACCATTTCCCATGTGTATCAAGAATGGACATCCAGACAACTTGACACAACTGTGGGGAGCATTGGAGTCAACATGGGCCAGCATACCTGTGGAACAGTTTCGACACCTTGTAGAGTCCATACCCCAATGAATTGAGGCTGTTCTGAGGGCAAAAGGGGGTGGAACTCAATATTAGGAAGGTGTTACTTATGTTTTGTACACTCAGTGTTTTTGACATATATTCTGTGGTATTCTAGTATGGACGTTGAAACGTAGCCTTATTTTGGGAACATACTTGTTTGGCTTAGCTTAGCATACTAAAGGTAGTTGCTTAGCTTAGCATGCTACATTATGTAGGTTAGCTTAGCGGGCTAAAGACTATTGTTTAGCTTACAGTACTAAAGACTGTTGCTAAGCTTATTGTGCTAAAGGATATTATTTAGCTTGGCATGCTAATGGCTGTTGTTTTGTATCTCCCTTCCTCGTCTAGCCTATCCCCGGCCTCCCATTAGAACCTACTCTTCCCCGTTGGAGACCAGCTCCACCACGCATAGCCAGTAGCCATGGCTGAAGACTTGGACATGCGCAATGAGCTGTCGGATATGCAGCAACGCGCCGACCAGCTTGGAGATGAGGTGAGCAGCACAGCCCCAACCCATGCTACTGTATACCACATTTCCAACAGATTTTTAGACAACTCAAGCCTACACAGAAAATCATTCAAATTTAGGCATATGCAACTACACTTCAAAACCATCTGAAAAGAGCTTAGAATTAAAACATCTGTATGTTTTAGCTATAGAATAAAAACATCTGTATGTTTTAGCTATAGAATGAAAACATCTGTATGTTTTAGCTGTATAATTGAGGAAATCTGAATTCCTCACTCTCCTCTTGACATAAAATCAACTAAAACAGATCCAGTCAAATCCTTCTTGGTTTTTTTTATCTAATACATTTTACAGTATCACACATTGTATCACAATCTAGCCCACTAGATGACTTACTCCTGTCAGCAGCAGCCAGCTCCTGTAGAGGACTAGCAGGGCAGATGCACAGGGAGGGTACTGTAACATGCTGATGGCGCTCCGACTGTGCAATGCCAGGGTCTGTGTGTCAGGTGAAGGGAGGGTCCACCTGGTTCCGTTCTTACATAATAGTGGTGTGTGTGTGTGTGTGTGTGTGTGTGGTGTGTGTGTGTGTGTGTGTGTGTGTGTGTGTGTGTGTGTGTGTGTGTGTGTGTGTGTGTGTGTGTGTGTGTGTGTGTGTGTGTGTGTGGATAAGTGTTAGTTTATGTGTGTGCCAGACCTAGGATAATTATAGTTGTAACTATGATTTGTTAATTATTTTGAAGCTGCAAAAGTGGTCTACTCTAATGTTGAATTGATTCCATGTCCCTCATGTAATTAATTCTAGGCTATAGGCTATATTATTATTCATATTGAAGAGCCCTCCAAACCATGTGCTTATGATCATATATTTAGACTAATTCAACTAACTGTTGTAGTTTTTGGTTTTTCATAAAATATTTGGCATCCATCAAATAAGTATATATATATTATTTTATAACTTGCATATATTCAAATACCTTCAAATATTTGGTTTTCTGAGAAGTATTCAAAATACTTAAAAATATTATTTGGTTTTCTGAGACCTGTATTTAATATTTTTTTTAAATTGTTGCCTTTTAGTTGAAACTCTATATAAATTACAATTACCTTGAGTATTTGAAAAGTTGGTATTTTGAAATATTTATTTCTCCTTTATTTAACTAGGCAAGTCAGTTAAGAACGAATTCTTATTTACAATGGCACCCTAACAAAAGGCAAAAGGCCTCCTGCGGGGACAGGGATTAAAAAAAAAAATAATACAAATATAGGACAAAACACACATCATGACAAGAATGGGTGGTTGTAGGAGGAGATGAGAGGCTAATGTGTGCCCGGGCTGTGTCTCCCCCCCTCTCATTCTCCCAGGGGCTCAGCAGTGCAGTGAGCTGCAAGAGGGATGAGATATCACAACTCACACAGAAACCCCACAGCCTCAGTACAGCCTGAGCCTCACAGCCACACACTTAATGTACTCTATTTAGAGAGAAAATTGGAACATGTCGCTATCGTTCGCTAGCTCACTATTCGTATAGGAATAGCTGGCCATCAATTGTAGAGGTTGAGAAGGGTCTGGGAAATTGATCCAAACCATCAAAGCAAACTTTATGCAGTTATTTAAAAACAGGGTTTATATCGCTTTGAATGATACAAAAAATTAGAAGCACTGTTTTAAAAAAAATCTTATTTGAATGAAATCTTGAAATGTATAGTTTCCACAGTATAGTTGTGATGGTTTCTGGGCCTCTAAAGAAAACATATATTATAACTGACTGACTCCCTTTTGCGGGTAGTTACATCAGAGTTCTATGTTCGCCATTCAACCTACTGATACACATTATATTTACATTTTCTTATCAATGGAATATGTATGAAATTACAGATAAATGATTAGCTTTCCAAATGATTATCATGTCGATTGTAGTATCATATTGATTGTATTGGTTATCGATTACAGTGTCTACGTCCCAATTCCAGGAAATTCCATTTCACAAACATAGGGAGTGATGTCTAGACTGAATGGAGCTTTGTGAACCTATATCTCTGTCTTCACTCATATCTGTCATGTCTTCTCATGCTTTCCAATTCTAACTTTCTTCTCCTTTCTGTCCACAGTCGCTCGAGAGCACTCGTCGTATGCTACAGCTGGTGGAAGAGGTAAGAGAAAGACACCATTCATACTTACAGTGTTCACAACGCCAAGCCAGAATACAATGCAAGCTGTGTCACAGCTCTTAGTGTACTGTACACTATCTGCCTCAGAACAGTGCATGGTATTGACATGGGTAAGACATGCACTGTGTGTTCTCACATGTACAGATCTGCCTGGCACAGCATATTCACTGGTGCACATTTTACTCAGAGAGTGTTAAATGTATAACTTTCACAGTGTATGTATGAGTCCCACTAAGACGGTGTTAAAATGAACACTAGAGAGAGAGAGAGAGGAGAGAGAGAGAGAGAGAGAGAGAGAGAGAGAGAGAGAGAGAGAGAGAGAGAGAGAGAGAGAGAGAGAGAGAGAGAGAGAGAGAGAGAGAGAGAGAGAGAGAGAGAGAGAGAGAGAGAGAGAGAATATAAATATTGACAGCTGTTGGGGAAGGGCCATGATGTCTCTGATTGGACAGCCTTGTGTTGCATATCTCACAGTCATGTTGATCATCAGTTCGCATCTCTCACCGAACAGCACAGCACCTCCCCGTCAATACTGGAGGAAGAGAGGGGGAGAAAGATACCAGCACCTCGGACATGACAAACAGACGAGCGTCGGTGAAGATAGAGGGAGGGGATGTCTGGCGAAAGGGAAGACTTAAGAGGAGAAAAATAAGGATAGTGGAGAGAGGGAGCTATAAAGGATGAGAGTGAGAGGAATAGAGGGACACATTAGTCAGACTGCTATGATTAAACAGATGATTATGTGTGATAATTGTTCAGCGATAAGAGTGTATCACCACACTGGGTTGGAGCACAGATTCTATTTGATTTGAGTTGTTGTCTCGCTCTCTTTCTATCATCATAACAAATAAGTGAGAACATTTTATTTTTCATGCAAACAAAACTGCATTTCCAAATACATAATGATGGAATCAAGGTGTATCTATCTCCACCTATATGGTTTGCATAAGGTGGTAGTGTTGAGCAGAGCTGTAGGGTTCAGTTCAGTGCAGTATGGGGATCGTGTTTGATTAGAACCCCCTGGGAGTCATTTTTTACTACTTTGGGATTTCTCTGGGAACCGGAATGGTAATTTACAGTATAAATTATAGGGTGGCAGGTAGCATAGCGGTTAAGATTGTTGGCCCAATAACCAAAAGGTTGCTGGTTCAAATCCCCTAATTGCTCTGGATAGGAGTGTCTACTAAATTACCAAAAAATGTAACAAATATTTATACACTGCAGTGGCTGCTTATTGCTCGCCCCAAACATTGATGCTCTCGTATTCCTATACGAATATGCTAATGTTCTCAGGCTGTTACGATTTGGGCAATGTTACCCCTATTGTGAGATTTTTTTGTTGAGCAAATCACAAGACCTTGATCTAACTTTGTCTAAAGCGGGAGGTGTTTTTTTTCTGATGGTGCCATCCTGTTTTTCTATCATGTTGCCTTGCCCTCTAATCTCCAATCTATATGGCTTCTGTATACTCCCTTACTGATCCTACCTCTCTCTTTCTCTCCTTCCTTTCATCCCTTCCTTCCTCACCTTCATCCCTTCCTTCTTCCTTTCATCCCTTCCTTCTTCTCCACGGTTATTCGGGGTGTAGAGTAAAGATGCTGGTATCAGGACTTTGGTTATGTTGGACGAGCAAGGAGGTAAGTGTTGGATGTCTTCTGGAAGGGAAAACCAATGGGACTTTATGTCCCGCCTTGCATCTGATGTTTTGCTATGAATAACTTAACAGTGCATGCTTTGAAGTGGTTAGCTAGAATGACAGATTCTGCTTTATATTTCAACTTGAGTTATTTTTAAGTGCTTTGTACATTGAAATAGACAGATATATGGATGAAGGTACAAAAACACTTAAATAGCTATATTTTAGAAACCCATGTAAACAAACAGAGATATTCTTGATGATTTAATTGTTTCCTGTGCACTTGCTCGTGTCCATTAAGTGGCCAATCCCCCCCCCCCCCAAAAAAATAATATACCGTAATTTCCGGACTATTAAGCGCACCTGAATATAAGCCGCACCCACTGAATTAAAAAAAAAGTATTATTTTGAACATAAATAAGCCGCACATGTCTATAAGCCGCAGGTGCCTACCGGTACATTGAAACAAATGAACTTTACACAGGCTTTAACGAAACACGGCTTGTAACAAAAATAAATAGGCTATAACGAAACACGGCTTGTAACAAAAATAAATAGGCTTTAACGAAACACGGCTTGTAACAAAAAATAAAAAATTAGCAGTAAGCTTTAGTTGTCTTTTTGCACTGAATCAATTCCTCACGCTGCTGTTTCCAAAGTCTTATCATCGACTCATTAAGACCAAGCTCCCGTGCAGCTGCTCTATTTCCTTTTCCAACAGCCAGATCAATCGCCTTCAACTTGAAAGCTGCATCATATGCATTTCTCCGTGTCTTTGTCATGATGAGGGTGACAAAATGACTACCGTAATCAGAATGATTGGAAGTTTGAGAGCGCTCGATTTAATCTAAACAGTAAACAAAAAAGTTGTTTAACCTTAACCCGTTCGGCAATTTCATTGGTCTAATGAAACCTTCATGCCGCCAAAAAACTGAGCATGTCACAGAATGTGTTTTTTTTGGAGAAAATAAAATTGAAAGCGGGAAAAATCTATATATTAGCCGCGTTTAAGCCGCGAGGTTCAAAGCCTGGGAAAAAAGTTGCGGCTTATAGGCCGGAATTTACGGTAGACATGATTTACACCTGATAATGACCAATAACAAATGTTATTTAGAGAAAATAATGACAGGGCCTAAACCCTGGCATTACTACTGGTTTGTTGTGCTTGGAGGGATTGATTAGAGGACATAATTGTCTTGCCGGAAGGCATTAGCCTCAATCCAGTCTTCTGATTGGCTGATGAGACTGCAGTAATCAGTTCCTTTTGGGGAAATCCTCCTGACCGAGGATCTTAATTACACTCTCAAAGTCATCTGCTCATTCCTCTATCATCATCCCTCTATCATCCCTCTATCCACTCGTCCCTTCCTTCTGCAGTCCATCCGTCCAGCGCTACCTCCACGAAGCCAATTTAGACTCCTGGCTGGTCGCTGAGGTGGCTGTAAGCCTGTTTAGCTGCTCTCTGACTTCTGCTTATTGACGGTGCCGTAGTGGAGAAGCCTGGACTGGTGCAGTACACACGGCTTGAATCAGTCACAGAATTAAATAAATGAAAAAGGGACGAAAAATATAGGGTTTGTGAACAAATGTTCTACTAGCAAAGAAATGGATTATGTTGATACTGAGCGAAAAAAATACCCGTTCAGCATCACCTTATTTCCATTTGACGTTCCTCTTAGTTGCCGCTGTTCAAGTAAAGGTCACATGACTTAGTTGTTTCTACAGTACGTGTGTATAAAAGCATGCCGGGGATTTTTACAAAGGTGGACATTATCAATTGGCTTAGCCTTGACTGCATTCCTGACCTACTCTACTCTACTTTCCAACCTCACCCTACTATAACACATGCTGCACGTAATTCATACGCAACCTCCTAAACCACAACATCAGAGTTGTCCATCCACCCACCTACCTACCCGGTATCCTTAATCCCCTCCCACACATTTTGCTTTCAATTCATTCACTGCAGGGAATTAATTGAAATGCAATTTATAAGTTGAAAAATCCTCATATAAAAGATGTTCCATTTTAATTCATGATAAACTTTCTGATGAATTGCCTGTATTGATAACTGAATTGACCCCAACCCTGCACGACATCACACTAATAAGATCCATCCACCTACCATGTTCATGCCTTGACCCAATGTCCACACTGCCCATGAACGGCTCATCTCCTAGGGGAATGATACTGTAGTATAGGATCGCTAGGATTTCAGATTTGCCCCAGGTTTCCGTGATGCTACAGCCATGGAAAACCATTGATGATGATATCTTTAGATAAAAATAAAAAAATCCCTAATAAACCACAAATATTTTGTTTTGCGTACTTTTCAACACTAAAAGGCTTCTGTAAAATGAAATTCAAAAGAATATATTGAAACTGACAGTCTCAGTCTTAACTATATTCAGTACCCAGTACTCTCTGGCGTGAAGATGCATGCACTCAACAGAAACTCATATAGATTATATCATATTGTACACAGCTCAGTGCTGCTCATGACTCATATCTTTCTGTCAAATAGTCAATAAAATTCATTCCACTACTGTCATCCCTTTGTCCTAACCAGAACAACTCGATCGTGTTGAAGATGGCATGAACCATATCAACCAAGACATGAAGGAGGCCGAGAAAAGTTTAAAAGATTTAGGGAAATGCTGTGGTCTTATCATATGTCCCTGTAACAAGTAGGTACTGACCCAACGAGCCCAAAGGTTCTTCACTTGTGGTGGCGTCCATTTTGTTCCCCTTTCGTCACAGTGAGTGTCTGAATCTGTTGTCTTCTCTTCTTTGTCTTCTCTCCTCCTTCCTTCCTTTCTTTCCTTTCCTTTCCTTTCCTTTCCTTTTTCTTCTCACGTGCTTCGTTCTGTGGGGGATAAATTACTTGTGTTTAATCAGAGCAACTGGAGCGCATCGAAGAGGGAATGGACCAAATCAATAAGGACATGAAGGATGCAGAAAAGAATTTGAACGATCTAGGAAAATTCTGTGGTATTTGCTCCTGCCCATGTAACAAGTAGGTGATGCTTGCCTGCCTGCCTGCCTGCCATTAACCAAGGTAGAAGTGACATTATAGTGGCCAGTAGTGCGTCTGCTCAAGCTCTAACCAGACTGACTCCTCCCCTCAATCCTCTGATCCTCTCGTAAGACATCTTGACACACACTCACACATACACATACAGTACCAGTCAAAAGTTTGGACACACCTACTCATTCCAGGATTTTCTTTATGGCTACTATTTTTGACATTGTAGAATAATAGTGAAGACATCAAAACAATGAAATAACACATATGGAATTGTGTAGTAACCAACAAAGTGTTACACTTATTTTATATTTGAGATTCTTCAAAGTAGCCACCATTTGCCAAGATGTCAGCTATGCACACTCTTGGCATTCTCTCATCCAGCTTCATGAGGTACCTGGAATGCATTTCAATTAACAGGTGTGCCTTGTTAAAAGTTAATTTGTGGAATTTCTTTACTTCTTAATGCATTTGAGCCAATCAGCTGAAGATATCCCTATTTGGTAAAAGACCAATTCCATATTTTGGCAAGAGCAGCTCAAATAAGCAAAGAGAAACAACAGTCCATCATTACTCTAACACATGAAGGTCATTCAATCCGAATGAATGAACTTTGAAGGTTTCTTAATGTGCAGTCGCAAAAACCATGAAGCGCTATGATGAAACTGGCTCTAATGAAGACCGCCACAGGAAAGGAAGACCCAGAGTTACCTTTGCTGCAGAGGATACGTTCATTAGAGTTACCAGCCTCAGAAATCGGCAATTAACTGCACCTCAAATTGCAGCCCAAATAGATGCTTTGCAGAGTTCAAGTAACAGACGTATCTCAACATCATCTGTTCAGAGGAGACTGCGTGAATCAGGCCTTCGTGGTCGAATTCCTGCAAAGAAACCACTACTAAAGGACACCAATAAGAATAAGAGACTCGTTTGGGCCAAGAAACACGAGCAATGGACATTAGACTGGTGGAAATCTGTCCTTTGGTCTGATGAGTCCAAATATGAGATTTTTGTGAGACGAAGAGTGAGACGCAGACTACGTCTTTGTGAGATGTAGAGTAGGTGAATGGATTATATCCGCACGTGTGGTTCCCAACGTGAAGCATGGAGGAGGAGGTGTGATGGTGTGGGGGTGCTTTGCTGGTGACACTATCTGTGATTTATTTCGAATTTAAGGCACAATTAACCAGCATGGCTAACACAGCATTCTGCAGCGATACGCCATCCCATCTGGTTTGCACTTAGTGGGACTATAATTTGTTTTCAACAGGACAATAACCCAACACACCTCCAGGCTGACAAAGAAGGAGAGTGTTGGGGTGCTGCATCAAATGACCTGGCCTCCACGATCACCCTACCTCAACCCAATTCAGATGGTTTGGGATGAGTTGGACCGCAGAGTGGATGAAAAGCAGCCAACAAGTGCTCAGCATACCTCATGAAGCTGGTTGAGAGAATGCCAAGAGTGTGCAAAGCTGTCATCAAGGCAAAGTATGGCTACTTTGAAGAATCTAAAATCTATTTTGATTTGTATAACACTTTTTTGGTTACTAGATGATTCCATATGTGTTATTTCATAGTTTTGATGTCTTCACTATTATTCTACAATGTAGAAAAACCCTTGAATGAGTAGGTGTGTCAAAACTTTTGACTGGTAATGTATGTGCACACATACACACAAGACTTGATGTCACACACACGTTCTGCACGCACACACACACACACACATGCACACACAGACAGTGGTGACTGACAGGAGCCTCAGGTCCTCCTGGGTCTCACTCTGGTAATTCTCCGGACAGGCCTCTAGACATTTCCCAGAATATTTTGTGGAATCCGCAGACTCGACTCAGGAGCTCTCCACAGGCCTATCTGTCACAGCCAACAATCAACAAAGGTGTGAGAACAGTGTATGGAGATATTCAACCCCTTAACAATGCAGTGTTAGCTTATACAGCATGTAGAGTATATTGGAGTTCCCCTCAACAGCATAATAGCCAAGCTGAATACTGCCCACAAATGTCCAAACACTTGCTGTCCCTAACTATTAATGCTAGACAAACAGGACAGACTTTCTATGGCCCCTGAACACACCAACCTACCAAAAGTCTTGAATCCTATACATCAACAAACCAAAATCTCCTCCACGTAGATCAGACCAAAACTCATCAGCAGGAGCTTCTCCAGGCACCCTCCTCCAAGCACCCTTCTCCAAGCACCCTTCTCCAAGAACCCTTCTCCAAATACCATATTCTAAGTACCATTCTCCAAGCTCCCTTCTCCAAGAGCCCTTCTCGTCCAAGCAAACGTATCGTCAGCACGCTTACATAACAGTCCGAGTGTATAGAACAGCACCATTCTCCTCCCTCCTCTTGCCAGACTATCAAAGCCACTGTAGCCACTATTACTTTCATAGCCACTATTGTTACTATTACTTTCTTAGCCACTATAGTTACTATTACTTTCATAGCCACTATAGTTACTATTACTTTCATAGTCACTATAGTTTCTATTTTTGCCACTATAAGATTCCAGGACTGCTTGTCACTTTTCCTCGTCTGCATGTAAATACCACATGGTCAGACACCCAAATAACCTGAGATCTGCAGAATAGATTAGTAATTGCACGTCATGCAGACAGATCTCTGTCTCTCTCCCTGCAACTGTGAACTCTGCACACCCAACCCACAAATGACTACTGACCGGAATGACTGGAGAGCATGTCCATTGAATGCCATGCATGCTGATAATGCAACTCATATTAATGGTATACATGTTGAAAGAATTATGCTGATGATGTTCATGATGAACTCCTGTTATTTGTCATATAATTGAATGCTAAATTGGGTCCCATTAATTTGCCACTATTATGGTAGTGACTGGAAAAATGAGAATAAGGGATAATCAATAATTGTGATAATTATAATAAACATAAAATAACATTCCTTTTTAATCAAATCAAATGCTATTGGTCACATATACGTGTTTAGCAGATGTTATTGCGGGTGTATTGTGTTTCTAGCTCTGACAGTACAGTAATATCTAAGAAGTAATATCTAATAACTGTCACAGTAGTCTTCATGAATGGACCAATACGCAGCAGGTACGTGAATGCTCATCTTGATTTTTAATTATTTTCAAAACGAACATACAAAACACAAAAAACGAACACTCGACAAATAAACAGTCTGGTAAGGCACAAGGCTATACACAGAATAATCACCCACAAATCACACATACAAACACACCCTAATATATGGAACTCTCAATCAAAGGCAGATAGACAACACCTGCCTTCAACTGAGAGTCCCAACCCCAATCAACCAAACATAGAAACACACAACCTAGACTAACCATAGAATGAACTAAACATAAACCAAAACCCGGAATTACTAAATCAAACACCCTTTACACAAACACACCACCCCGAACCACATAAAACAAATACCCCCTGCCACGCCCTGACCAAACTACAAAACAATTAACCTTATATACTGGCCAGGACGTGACAGTACCCCCCCCTTAAAGGTGCTACCCCAGAAGCACCTTAACAAAAAATAACCCCAAGCAACACCAACAAAAAGTCCCCTTTTCTAAAGGGAGGGAAGGGAGGGTGGCTGCCGTCAACGACGGCACTGTGCTACACCCCCCCTCCCCAACCCACCTATTTCTGGAGGTGGCTCTGGCTCCGGCCGTTCCAGGCTGTCGGGCCACTCTGGCATCGCCGAGGGGCAGTCGGACCAGTCTGGCAATTCGGGACAGTCTGGGCAGTCTGGCAATTCGGGACAGTCTGGGCAGTCTGGCAATTCGGGACAGTCTGGGCAGTCTGGCAATTCGGGACAGTCTGGGCAGTCTGGCAATTCGGGACAGTCTGGGCAGTCTGGCAATTCGGGACAGTCTGGGCAGTCTGGCAATTCGGGACAGTCTGGGCAGTCTGGCAATTCGGGACAGTCTGGGCAGTCTGGCCACTCCGGCAGTTCAGGGCAGTCTGGCCACTCCGGCAGTTCAGGGCAGTCTGGCCACTCCGGCAGTTCAGGGCAGTCTGGCCACTCCGGCAGTTCAGGGCAGTCTGGCCACTCCGGCAGTTCAGGGCAGTCTGGCCACTCCGGCAGTTCAGGGCAGTCTGGCCACTCCGGCAGTTCAGGGCAGTCTGGCCACTCCGGCAGTTCAGGGCAGTCTGGCCACTCCGGCAGTTCAGGGCAGTCTGGCCACTCCGGCAGTTCAGGGCAGTCTGGCCACTCCGGCAGTTCAGGGCAGTCTGGCCACTCCGGCAGTTCAGGGCAGTCTGGCCACTCCGGCAGTTCAGGGCAGTCTGGCCACTCCGGCAGTTCAGCGCAGTCTGGCCACTCCGGCAGTTCAGCGCAGTCTGGCCACTCCGGCAGTTCAGCGCAGTCTGGCCACTCCGGCAGTTCAGCGCAGTCTGGCCACTCCGGCAGTTCAGCGCAGTCTGGCCACTCCGGCAGTTCAGCGCAGTCTGGCCACTCCGGCAGTTCAGCGCAGTCTGGCCACTCCGGCAGTTCAGCGCAGTCTGGCCACTCCGGCAGTTCAGCGCAGTCTGACCTCTCTGACGACTGTTGACTGGCGGGCAGCTCTGACGATGACTGTTGACTGGCGGGCAGCTCTGAAGATGACTGTTGACTGGCGGGCAGCTCTGACGATGACTGTTGACTGGCGGGCAGCTCTGACGATGACTGTTGACTGGCGGGCAGCTCTGACGATGACTGTTGACTGGCGGGCAGCTCTGACGATGACTGTTGACTGGCGGGCAGCTCTGACGATGACTGTTGACTGGCGGGCAGCTCTGACGATGACTGTTGACTGGCGGGCAGCTCTGACGATGACTGTTGACTGGCGGGCAGCTCTGACGATGACTGTTGACTGGCGGGCAGCTCTGACGATGACTGTTGACTGGCGGGCAGCTCTGACGATGACTGTTGACTGGCGGGCAGCTCTGACGATGACTGTTGACTGGCGGGCAGCTCTGACGATGACTGTTGACT
Organism: Salmo salar; assembly: GCF_965601325.2. Lineage (NCBI taxonomy): Eukaryota > Metazoa > Chordata > Actinopteri > Salmoniformes > Salmonidae > Salmo > Salmo salar. The sequence continues at coordinate 56,300,148 of NC_138305.1, read as the reverse complement.
GGCGGGCAGCTCTGACGATGACTGTTGACTGGCGGGCAGCTCTGACGATGACTGTTGACTGGCGGGCAGCTCTGACGATGACTGTTGACTGGCGGGCAGCTCTGACGATGACTGTTGACTGGCGGGCAGCTCTGACGATGACTGTTGACTGGCGGGCAGCTCTGACGATGACTGTTGACTGGCGGGCAGCTCTGACGATGACTGTTGACTGGCGGGCAGCTCTGACGATGACTGTTGACTGGCGGGCAGCTCTGACGATGACTGTTGACTGGCGGGCAGCTCTGACGATGACTGTTGACTGGCGGGCAGCTCTGACGATGACTGTTGACTGGCGGGCAGCTCTGACGATGACTGTTGACTGGCGGGCAGCTCTGATGATGACTGTTGACTGGCGGGCAGCTCTGATGAAGACTGTTGACTGGCGAGGCTGGGTTGACGCACTTGTAGCCTGGTGCGTGGTGCTGGTACTGGGATTACCAGATTATGACACGCACCTCCAGGCTAGTGCGGGGAGCGGGAACAGGACGAGTCGGACTGGGTTGACGCACTTCCGGGTCCGCACGAGAGACAGGAGCTGGAAACCCAGGGCTATGGAGGCGCACAGCCGGTCTAGATCTTACCTCCTGCACAACCCGCCTTGGCTGGATGGAACTAGTAGCCCTGTACGAGCGGGGTGCTCGTACAGGGCAGACTGGGCTGTGCAGGGGCCTGATGGTAGCCGTGCGTAGAGCGGGAGTTGGGTAGCCTGGTCCTCGGAGGCGTACCGGCGACCAGATGCGCTGCGCAGGCATCCTCCTACCAGGCTGGATGCCCGCTCTAGCACGGCACCTGCGAGGGGCTGGAATAACGCGCACCGGACTGTGCGTGCGTATGGGTGAGATAGTGCGCTCCTCAGCGAAACATAGCGCTCTCCACCCCATACGCTCCTCCATATAACCACGAGTAGCTGGCTTCCGGCTCTTCTTACGCCTAGCCAAACTACCCGTGTGCCCCCCCAAAACATTTTCTTGGGGGTGCCTCTCGTGCTTCTCCTTCAGCGCGTACTTGGCCTCGTACCACCGCCTCTCTGCCTTGGCTGCCTCAATTTCCCCCTGCGGGCGTCGATAATCCCCAGCCTGATGCCAGGGTCCGGCCCCGTCCAGAACTTCCTCCCAAGTCCACTTCTCCCGCCAGTCCAACTCGAACTCCGTCTGCTCCTTCCTCTGCTGCTTGGTCCTTTGGTGGTGGGTGATTCTGTCACAGTAGTCTTCATGAATGGACCAATACGCAGCAGGTACGTGAATGCTCATCTTGATTTTTAATTATTTTCAAAACGAACATACAAAACACAAAAAACGAACACTCGACAAATAAACAGTCTGGTAAGGCACAAGGCTATACACAGAATAATCACCCACAAATCACACATACAAACACACCCTAATATATGGAACTCTCAATCAAAGGCAGATAGACAACACCTGCCTTCAACTGAGAGTCCCAACCCCAATCAACCAAACATAGAAACACACAACCTAGACTAACCATAGAATTAACTAAACATAAACCAAAACCCGGAATTACTAAATCAAACACCCTTTACACAAACACACCACCCCGAACCACATAAAACAAATACCCCCTGCCACGCCCTGACCAAACTACAAAACAATTAACCTTATATACTGGCCAGGACGTGACAATAACAGTGCAGTAATGTCTAAGAAGTAATATCTAACAACAGTGCAGTAATATCTAACAAGTAATATCTAACAACAGTGCAGTAATATCTAATAAGTAATATCTAACAACAGTGCAGTAATATCTAACAGTTTCACAACATATACCCAATGCACACAAATCAAAGTAAAGGAATGGAATTAAAAATGTATAAATATATGGACGAGCAATGCCAGAGCGGCATGGACTAAGGTACAGTAGAATAGAATAGAATTATATATACATATGAGATTAGTAGTGCAAAATATATAAACATTATTGAAGTGACTAGTGTTCCATTTATTAAAGAGGCCAGTTATTTCAAGTCTATGTCTATAGGCACAAGCCTCTAATGTGTTAGTGATGGCTATTTAACAGTCTGATGGCCTTGAGATAGAAGCTGTTTTTCAGTCTCTTGGTCCCAGCACTTCGTACAGAAAAACCTCAAAGTGCTTGTATAGGAAGAGAGAGACACAAACAGGTTATAACAGGCAACTAAAACCAAATTATTATTCTGAAAACGAGTGGATACCACGCTGCATTGCCTATGCAGTGGCCTACCACCTCTCCCACAGAGCACTGTGGTAACTGTGTGCCGCCTTCTTCCCATGCAGCCCCAGGGAAGCAGCTCAGATCTAGGTCAGCCAGATCATATATACTGTAGGCAAGATACCCTGTTGACTGAAACCCAGGGCTACATTCGAGATATCTAGATCTATACTGGAGACAAGAACTCGATCCACTGGATTTAACCTGTATTGTAGGTCTCTTTTCTTATTCCTCATCCAATCATATGAAATTAAGCTTCTTCACTAGTAGGACTATTGGGACTAAATGTTTTATCAGCCTGTGGATCGAAAGAGTTAGTTAACCCTGATGAGGTGTCTCTCTTGTTGTCCGATTGACATCATATCCAAGTACATTAGGTAGAGTTCTAAGTCGATGGAGGGTATACGGTATGTGTTACTAAAACAGATTCACTCTGATCAGGGACTTGGGAGTTTCTCACAAAAAAAACGGCGAAGGAATTGGATAACCTAACTGTTGCATGTAAAACAAATTGTATAACATAACTGAGTCAAGTGAATGTAGGAGGAGAGGAGAGTTAACCAGTGTGCCTGACTGTGTGTGTTTACCACAGTGGTCTGTGTAATCATCGCCTCAGTCCATTTCTATAAATACTAGCTCAGTGGGAGGGCTCAGAATCAGCCATCTTCTCCATTGTCTGATAAATCAAGAAATATCTACCATCCTGGAGCTTCGAGGTTACAGAAAGGCTTACATGGTTTTAGGGAGAGGGAAAAAAGAAAGACATTATAACTCAGGGTCCTCTAATGCTCCATGTTGAATATTATTAAAATTAATAATTGCATACAAAATACAGTATGACACACATTTCACACAGACAGACAGTTTGTGATGGTGGTTAATATCTTGACTACTGCAGTATACTTATAGACTCATTAAAAGGAGCCTGAAGCATAGACTCACCCAGGGCCTCCTTAGCCACCATAGAAGCTGCCTGTCATGTTTAGATCTCTGTCTGACAGAGTACATAACAAATCTAGATACAGCTACATAATTCGTTTTAAATTCATCTTGGTTAACCTGCTAATTGTTAACCTACTAATAATAATATTACATTTTATTTATAAAGGGCATTTCAAGCACTCAAGGCACTACAGTTACTGCATAAATATTACATTCCCCCTAAAATAGAGGAAGCCAACATTTTGTCAAACCACCCCATCATCTGACTAAGAAGGCCTTAATAATGCACTATTCACGGATAGACCTTAAAGGGATACTTCCCGATTTGATCATCTACTTCCCCAGAGTCATATCCAACTCGTGGATACCATTTTTATGCCTCTGTGTGCAGTTTGAATGAAGTTGCTAACGAACATTAGTGCAAATGCTAACTAACATTAGCACAATGACTGGAAGTCTATGGTCACTGCTAGCATATACCATAGACATCCAGTCATTGCCGACATCCCAAAGTATCCCTTTAACACTACCTATTATTTTTTATTTAACTAGGCAGTCAGTTAAGAACAAATTCTTATTTACAATGATGGCCTACCGGGGAAAACTGGGTTAACTGCCTTGTTCAGGAGCAGAACGACAGATTTATATCTTGTCAGCTCAGGGATTCAATCCAGCAACCTTTCGGTTACTGGCCCAATGTTCTAACCACTAGGCTACCTGCTACCCCAAAATAACCACCTCAAAATAACATATCCTAGATAGATTCACAACGTGAACAAAATACTTGACATTAAAAAAGAAGTGTACTCTTGTTATGTCCCTCCGCTTTGTTTTCTTTTCCAGTTCTTCCCCAAACAATGTGGCAGTCCAGTCCTTTTATTCTATGTTGTCTGTCTGCCAAACCCTTGTCTCTCTGTTCTGTGTCACATATAGCCACACTGAGGCTGCGTCTTAAATGCCACCCTATTCCCAAAAGTAGTGGATGTGTGTTGGGAATAGGGTGGCATTTCAGATGCAACCTGGGAGATACCATTGTGAGGGGGGAGAAGGGGGGGGGGGGCATTTCAATGTGAAGGAATGCTTTGGGGTGCGTGGAGGAGGGTGGGAAAAAATGAGTTATCCCAACTGTTGTTTACAAAATGCATGTAAATACTTAAGAGGTCAAATTTTTCAGCTGGGAAAAGATATGTGTCTCAGCATACTAAACTTGCCTGAGTACAGTGTGTTATATACCATTGAGATATGACATTGCATCACACTAACAATGCTAAGACTAGAGAATGAAGGAATGACCAAACCCATGCCTGCTTTCTTTGCTTTGCTTGGTTAGTCTCTAGTCTTTGACATGTTTCTCATATTTCTATGTGGCGGATTAATTCATGATGATACACCTGATAGATAATATATCTAGTAGTGATTTAAGCTTCACCCTCCTCTTCCTCGACCCCCCCCCCCCCCCCCCCCCCCCCAGGATGAATAGTGGCGGCAGCAAGGCTTGGGGTAACAACCAGGATGGGGTGGTGGCCAGCCAGCCTGCCCGTGTGGTGGACGAACGTGAACAGATGGCCATCAGTGGAGGATTCATTCGCAGGTGAGGGAGGGGGCCATGGAGGGACCGGGTGGGTTGGTGGTTAATGTAGGGGGCAGGTGAGGGAGGGGGCCGTGGAGGGACCGGGTGGGTTGGTGGTTAATGTAGGGGGCAGGTGAGGGAGGGGGCCGTGGAGGGACCGGGTGGGTTGGTGGTTAATGTAGGGGACAGGTAGGGGAGGGGGCCGTGGAGGGACTGGGTGGGTTGGTGGTTAATGTAGGGGGCAGGTGAGGGAGGGGGCCGTGGAGGGACCGGGTGGGTTGGTGGTTAATGTAGGGGGCAGGTGAGGGAGGGGGCCGTGGAGGGACCGGGTGGGTTGGTGGTTAATGTAGGGGGCAGGTAGGGGAGGGGGCCGTGGAGGGACCGGGTGGGTTGGTGGTTAATGTAGGGGGCAGGTGAGGGAGGGGGCCGTGGAGGGACCGGGTGGGTTGGTGGTTAATGTAGGGGGCAGGTAGGGGAGGGGGCCGTGGAGGGACCGGGTGGGTTGGTGGTTAATGTAGGGGACAGGTGAGGGAGGGGGCCGTGGAGGGACCGGGTGGGTTGGTGGTTAATGTAGGGGGCAGGTGAGGGAGGGGGCCGTGGAGGGACCGGGTGGGTTGGTGGTTAATGTAGGGGGCAGGTAGGGGAGGGGGCCGTGGAGGGACCGGGTGGGTTGGTGGTTAATGTAGGGGACAGGTGAGGGAGGGGGCCGTGGAGGGACCGGGTGGGTTGGTGGTTAATGTAGGGGGCAGGTGAGGGAGGGGGCCGTGGAGGGACCGGGTGGGTTGGTGGTTAATGTAGGGGGCAGGTAGGGGAGGGGGCCGTGGAGGGACCGGGTGGGTTGGTGGTTAATGTAGGGGGCAGGTGAGGGAGGGGGCCGTGGAGGGACCGGGTGGGTTGGTGGTTAATGTAGGGGGCAGGTAGGGGAGGGGGCCGTGGAGGGACCGGGTGGGTTGGTGGTTAATGTAGGGGACAGGTGAGGGAGGGGGCCGTGGAGGGACCGGGTGGGTTGGTGGTTAATGTAGGGGGCAGGTGAGGGAGGGGGCCGTGGAGGGACCGGGTGGGTTGGTGGTTAATGTAGGGGGCAGGTAGGGGAGGGGGCCGTGGAGGGACCGGGTGGGTTGGTGGTTAATGTAGGGGGCAGGTGAAGGAGGGGGCCGTGGAGGGACCGGGTGGGTTGGTGGTTAATGTAGGGGGCAGGGATATTCAGTTGTTTGGGTTTGGGGGAGCTGTATGGAACGGAGAGTTTGATGGGAGTCGAAGGTCCCCAAAGGAGGAGAAATCAAAGGTGAAATATGTATGGCTACCTTTATGAATTATATTATTCAATATGTAGTGTGTGGTCTTGTTCTTCTGTCCTCGTGGGTACCTGAAATCCCCAAAAGTCCCCACAAGGATGGTAAAAGATGGAAAATTCTCCCACGTGAGGACATTCCCCAAGTCCCAGCAAGGACAAAGGTTATTTTAAGCTTAGGGGTTAGGTTAGTGGTTAGGGTTGCAATTAGGGTTAGGCGTTAGGGGAAATTGGATTTTGAATGGAAATTAATTTTACGTCCCCACAAGGATGTGTGTGTGTGTGCGAGCGAGCGAGCGTGTATGACTGCTTGTTTGTTTGGATGCATGCAAGCCTAATTCAGTTTCTAAACCACAGGGTAACGGATGATGCCCGGGAAAATGAGATGGATGAGAACCTGGAACAGGTGGGAGGCATCATTGGTAACCTGCGCCACATGGCCCTGGATATGGGCAACGAGATCGACACCCAGAATCGACAGATCGACAGGATCATGGAGAAGGTACTGCTCTTAGTCCTCTATTGGTCCTTTATTGGCCCTGTATCGGCCCTGTGTTGGTCCTCTATTGGTCCTCTGTTGGTCCTCTATTGGTCCTCTATTAGTCCTCTGTTGGGAAAAGGAAGGGAAAGGGGGATACCTAGTCAGTTGCACAACTGAATGAATTCAACTGAAATGTGTCTTCCGCATTTAACCCAACTCCTCTGAATTAGAGAGGTGCGGGGAGCTGCCTTAATCGATGTCCACGTCCGTGTTAGTCCTCTATTGGTCCTCTATTGGTCTTTTATTGTCTATATGCTATTATTAGGAGTTGTTGTTCAAATATTTGTTGACATCACATGACAACCGAGACTCAATAGCCTCACATCTCAAAAAGCCGTTATCTACGTATATTATCTGCAAAATGTTCCAAGAGAAAACAAACAGAACCACAAATAACTCATGTTTTTTCTCTCTTTCTCTTTCCTTTCCTGTCCTGTCCTGTCCTTTCCTGTCCTTTCCTTTCCTTTCCTTTCCTTCTCTAGGCTGATTCTAACAAGACCAGGATTGACGAAGCCAACCAACGGGCCACTAAGATGCTGGGCAGTGGCTAAGCTCCCAGAGCATGCTGCTTTTCCCGCAATCGCAATTTATCGCAATTTATTGTCATGGTATTTACCTTCTAGGTTTGCACATGTGCACATATCACCTCCCCACATTGTAAATGTTGTTCTGTGTATCGTTTGTCTGGCTTTTTCAATGATTGTCCTCGTAAAATGAAATATTTCTTATCCTCTGTATCATTCTTTCCAAAGGTTGTATACAGTGCTGACTCGATGGCTCTAGTTCACTTGTGAAGTTTATATTCTCTTTATCAAATATAGTAAATACAGTTAACTGCCAAAATAAAGGAAACACTTGAGTAGATTAGGGTCTGTTTTGGTGTGAGTGCATTTTCCTGGCATGATTTAGGTCCATTCAACCTCTTCGAGGGCAAGGTAAACAACAATAAATACACAGCCATTCTGAGATCACCTTCAACCTATGGTGAAGAATTTCTATCGTGATAGGAGTGGTCTCTTTCAGGATGACAATGCCCCCATCCACAGGGCACGGGTGGTCACTGAACATTTTGATGAGCATGAAAATGAAATAAACCATATGCCATGGCCATCTCAGTCACCAGTTCTCAACCCAATTGAACACTGATGGGAGATTCTGGAGTGGCGCCTTGGACAGCTTTTTCCACTACTAACAAAACACCAAATTATGGAATTTCTTGCGGAAGAATGGTGTCGCATTCCCTCCAATAGAGTTCCAGACACTTTTAGAATCTATGCCAAGGCACACTGAAAATGTTCTGGTGGCTTGTGGTGGCCCAATGCCCTACTGTGATACTTTATGTTGGTGTTTCCTTTATTCTGACAGATACCTGTATATACTGTATAAAGGTACACTGCTGGATGACAAATATAATAGGAATGCTATACAAGCTGTTTTCCTTTTCAGTATTGTCTCAGTAAAACTGTGTCATTCCATCAGCTACTGTCATGCTCCTTATTTTGATGTTGTCATGACGAATGAAGAAGAGGGAAAAAACCCGATGATTACAAGTTATAGTAAATTCAAAAAGCACTTAAGTACAATCGCTGTCTTTGGTTCATTACTGTTCAGACAATGTGCAACTAGATTCGCTGTAATAGACTTTGAATTCCAAGTGATTTTAATTGTGCGTTCTGCATGACAAATGGTAAAAAAAATTGTCTTATACATAAAAGCGGTCTTAAAAATATATACACTGAGTGTACAAAACATTAGGAACACCTTCTTACTATTGAGTTGCACCCCATTTTGTACTTAGAACAGCCTCAATTCAATGGATTCCGCAAGGTGTCGAAAGCATTCCTCAAGGATGCTGACCAATGTTGACTCCAATGCTTCCCACAGTTGTCTCAAGTTGGCTGGATGTGCTTGGTGGTGGACCATTCTTGATAATACACACGGGAAACTGTTGAGCGTGAAAAACCCAGCAGCGCTGCCGTTCTTGACACACTCAAACTGGTGCGCCTGGCAACTACTACCATACCCCGTTCAAATCTTTTGTCTTACCCATTCATGCTTCGAATGGCACACGTACACAATCCATGTCTCAATTGTCTCAAGGCTTAAAAATCCTTCTTTAACCTGTCTCCTCCCCTTCACCTACACTGATTGATGTGGATTTAACAAGTGGCATTACTAAGGGATCATATCTTTCACCTGGATTCACCAGGTCAGTCTATGTCATGGAAAGAGCAGGTGTTCCTAATGTTTTGTTTACTCATGCTCAGTATTATGACACAGTTAAACGATCCATACTCTCCTGCAAGTTTACAATACTTCCACTATTTATATCAACATATATTTACAGACTGTGACCATTGTACAATAATGCAAAATGATTTTCACGTGAAGAGATTATCATGAAAAAATGAGGACCTGTTTTTTCTAAATTAATATGCAGTTCAGTGAAGATATTGAATATGTGCTGAAAGGTGGGGGACTAGTTGGGCACTGTATCATAGGTTTTGGATGCTCTGGGAAAAAAAAAAATGTAAAGCAAAAACTCGTATTTCTGAGAGACCTTACTTTTATAAGAAGATTGTATTGTGTTTGTTTAATCTCCCTGTGTGGTTCATTAATGGTAAAATAATAATGATACAAATGTGAATATGATAATAATAACACTCTGAAACAAAAAATGACATACAAATGTTTTTTGTTTGCTTCTGTATTTTTACAGCCGATGCACACCAAATCGCTGAAATTAATTAATAAATACCTTCTCTGAACGACACAATAGATTCAATTGTGAGATTGACGTCCTCAAAACGCATGTAGTATTAAAACTCCCTTTGTATTCTGTCAGTTTCTGAAGTGGTGGAACATTTTGTAGCTAGCTGAATTGAGAAATAAAACCTATTCTCTGTGATTGGTCATGATGGGTCTTTATTGCTCTTGTCAGTCAATGGCTTTGTCTATACAGACACACACCTGCTAATACAATATATGTCTGTCTTCATCTGTCAGTCAGATTCACCAGGCCAAAGACAACAATATCGTTATACCCACACTGACATATAACAACAACATAATATACAACCAAATGATGTATGAACATGAAATAAATACTGTATGTAAATTGAACAGTATATGTAATGACAACATTAACAATACCCAGTATATGTATACTGTGACTGACATTATACACGTAAATAAGACACTTATTTGACTATACCATCCATCTTTACAGTTATGTATCTTTTGTAGTCACGTGAACGTTTATTCATTTTTATTTTTTAAGCACGACTGCGTCCCAAATGGCACCCTTACCTACGTAGTGCATTACTTTTGACCAATCCCCCCCCCCCCCAAAAAAAATAAGGTGTTTGTTGTTGTCACATAGACATGATAGTTGCAGAGAAATTTGTTGCTTTACAGGGTCAGCCAGAGTAGTACGGTGCCCCTAGAGCAAATTTGGGTTAAGTGACTTGCTCAAGGACACATCAGAATATTTTTCACCTTACCTGCCACCTATATAAGGAATAGTGTGCCATTTGGAAACGGCCCAGGATTCAGTATCTGGTGGGCCATTAGAAGGTCTCATTAGTAAGATGAATGCGATGGGGGCGTTTCATAATTATGATACATAATTGTATATTGTAAGACGCAGAGTAGGTGAACGGAGGATCTCTGCATGTGTGGTTCCCACCGTGAAGCATAGAGGAGGAGGTGTGATGGTGTGGGGGTGCTTTGCTAGTGACACTGTCAGTGATTTATTTAGAATTCAAAGCACACTTAACCAGCATGGCTACCATTGCATTCTGCAGTGATACGCCATCCCATCTGGAGAGTGATGGAGTGCTGCATCAGATGTCCTGGCCTCCACAATCACCCGACGTCAACCCAATTGAGATGGTTTGGGGTGAGTTGGACCGCAGAGTGAAGGAAAAGCAGCCAACAAGTGCTCAGCATATGTGGAAACTCTTTCAAGACGGTTGGAAAATACAGGCACAACTGTTAATTGAAATGCATTCCAGGTGACTACCTCATGAAGCTGGTTGAGAGAATGCCAAGAGTGTGCAAAGCTGTCATCAAGGCAAAGGGTGGCTATTTTGAAGAATCTGAAATATAAAATATATTTCGATTTATTTAACACTTTTTTGGTTACCACATGATTCCATGTGTTATTTCATAGTGCTGATGTCTTCAATATTATTCTACAATGTAGAAAATAGTACAAATAAAGAAAATCCCTTAAATGAGTAGACGTGTCCAAACTGTATGTAAACTTCCGACTTAAACTGTATATATATATATATATATATATATATATATATATATATATATATATATATAAACTCAGCAAAAAAAGAAACGTCCCTTTTTCAGGACCCTGTCTTTCACAGATAATTCGTTAAAATCCAAATAACTTCACAGATCTTCATTGTAAAGGGTTTAAACGCTGTTTCCCATGCTTGTTCAATGAACCATAAACAATTAACAATGAACATGCACCTGTGGAACGGTCGTTAAGACACTAACAGCTTACAGACGGTAGGCAATTAAGGTCACATATATGAAAACTTAGGACACTAAAGAGGCCTTTCTATTGACTCTGAAAAACACCAAAATAAAGATGCCCAGGGTCCCTGCTCATCTGCGTGAACGTGCCTTATGCATGCTGCAAGGAGGCATGAGGACTGCAGATGTGGCCAGGGCAATAATTTGCAATGTCCGTACTGTGAGACGCCTAAGACAGCGCTACAGGGAGACAGGACGGACAGCTGATCGTCCTCGCAGTGGCAGACCACGTTTAACAACATCTGCACAGGATCGGTACATCCGAACATCACACCTGCGGGACAGGTACAGGATGGCAACAACAACTGCCCGAGTTACACCAGGAACGCACAGACTGTCTGCAATAGGATGAGAGAGGCTGGACTGAGGGCTTGTAGGCCTGTTGTAAAGCAGGTCCTCACCAGACATCACCGGCAACAACGTCGCCTATCGGCACAAACCCACCGTCGCAGGACCAGACAGGACCGGCAAAAAGTGCTCTACACTGACGAGTAGCGGTTTTGTCTCACCAGGGGTGATGGTCAGATTCGCGTTTATCATTGAAGGAATGAGCGTTACACAGAGGCCTGTACTCTGGATTGGGATCGATTTGGAGGTGGAGTGTCCGTCATGGTCTGGGGTGGTGTGTCACAGCATCATCGGACTGAGCTTGTTGTTGTATGTTACAGGGAAGACATCCTCCTCCCTCATGTGGTACCCTTCCCGCAGGCTCATCCTGACATGACCCTCCAGCATGACAATGCCACCAGCCATACTGCTCGTTCTGTGCGTGATCTCCTGCAAGACAGGAATGTCAGTGTTCTGCCATGGCCAGCGAAGAGCCCGGATCTCAATCCCATTGAGCATGTCTGGGACCTGTTGGATCGGAGGGTGAGGGCTAGGGCCATTCCCCCCAGAAATGTCCGGGAACTTGCAGGTGCCTTGGTGGAAGAGTGGGGTAACATCACAGAAAGAACTGGCAAATCTGGTGCAGTCCATGAGGAGGAGATGCACTGCAGTACTTAATGAAGCTGGTGGCCACACCAGATACTGATTGCTTCTTTTGAATTTGACCCCCCCCCCCCCCCCCCTCCACACACTTTGTTCAGGGACATGTTATTCCATTTCTGCTAGTTACATGTCTGTGGAACTTGTTCAGTTTATGTCTCAGTTGTTGAATCGTGTTATGTTCATACAAATATTTACACATGTTAAACCTGTCTGGGCTAGGGGGCAGTATTTTCATGGCCAGATGAAAAACGTTCCCAATTTAAACAGGTTACTACTCTGACCCAGAAACTACAATATGCATATTATTAGTAGATTTGGATAGAAAACACTCTGAAGTTTCTAAAACTGTTTGAATGGTGTCTGTGAGTATAACAGAACTCATATGGCAGGCAAAAACCTGAAAAAAAGTCAACCAGGAATTGGAGGATCTGAGAATTGTAGTTCTTCTTTCTAGTCCCTTTCGAAACTACAGTATCTGTGGGGTTACGTTGCACTTCCTAAGGCTTCCATTGGCTGTCAAAAGCCTTCAGAAAGTTGTTTCAGCCTTCTCCTGTTACTGGGCAGATAATAGGAGCTCAGTTACTGAGTGGACTGCCTGGCAACAAAGGGATTGGATATGCTCGGTCCCGTGAGCGCGCCGTTCCTTCTTTTTCTCCTTGAATGAATACGCTATTGTCCGGTTGGAATATTATCGTAATTTTACGTTAAAAATACCATAAAGATTGATTTTAAACAGCGTTTGACATGCTTCTAAGTACGGTAATGGAACATTTTGACTTTTTGTCTCTGGTACTGCGCTCGCGCGTTATGCCTTTGGATAGTGCTCTGAACGCACGAACAAAACGGAGGTATTTGGACATAAATATGTATTATTTCGGACAAAAACAACATTTCTTGTGGAAGTAGCAGTCCTGGGAGTGCATTCTGACGAAGATCAGCAAAGGTAAGAGAATATTTCTAATACTAATTCTGAGTTTAGGTTGCCCCAAACTTGGCGGGTGTCTGTATAGCTCGCTGTGATGGCTGAGCTATGTACTCAGAATATTGAAAAATGTGCTTTCTCCGTAAAGCTATTTTAAAATCTGACAAAGCGGTTGCATCCAGGAGTAGTCTATCTATAATTCTTTAAATAATTGTTATATATTTTGTCAACGTTTATGATGTGTATTTTTGTAAATTGATTTGCACATTCACCGGACGTTTTGGTGGGAATACATTTTCTGAACATCACACGCCAATGTAAAATGATGTTTTTGGATATAAATATGAACTTTATCGAACAAAACATACATGTATTGTGTAACATAATGTCCTAGGAGTGTCATCTGATGAAGATCGTCAAAGGTTAGTGCTTCATTTAGCTGTGTTTTGGGTTTGTGTCCTTGCTTGGAAAATGTCTGTGTGATTATTTTGGTCTATGTACTCTCCTAACATAATCTAATGTTTGGCTTTTGCTGTAAAGCCTTTTTGAAATCGGACAATGTGGTTACATCAAGGAGAAGTGTATCTTTAAAATGGTGTAAAATAGTTGTATGTTTGAGAAAGTTGAATTATGACATTTTGTTGTTTTGAATTTGCCGCCCTGATATTTCACTGACTGTGTCCCGCAGGTGGGACGCTAGCGTCCCACGTAGCCCATAGAAGTTAAGTTTGCTGAAAATAAACGCAGTTGACAGGGAGAGGACGTTTCTTTTTTTGCTGAGTTAATGTATGTATATGTATATAAACTCAGTTTATATATAGAGTTTTCTTAAAAGCCACACAATAGAAAGCTGCAATATTTATAAGAGAACTTCAGTTCTTGGAGGAGTTCCTGCATATTTTTTGGCAAACCTTTAGTTTGAATCAGACCAAGCTGCCACAGAGAGCGAGAGCATGATGCTGCATCTATTCTGTAGCTTCCAGTAAGATAAATCAAGATCTGGGAAACATTGGGGAAAACAAGTGGTGATTTAATACCACACTATCACCATCTGTCTGTAGCTTCTCCATTATTCATTACTGAAGTGAGAGGAGAAAAAAGAGAAGAGAAGAGAAGAGAAGAGAAGAGAAGAGAAGAGAAGAGAGGAGAGGAGATGAGACGAGAAGAGATACTGATGGACTGATCTTGTTTTGTGTCATTTGTACTATGTGGCAATAGCATTCAACACAATTCAAACCTGGTTTCAAATGGTGCCTAGTAGTGCCAATGCTATTAATGTGCAATTACCATTTGACCATTTGATTTCTAAAATCTATGAATAAATACTGTAAAATAAAGTGCTACCCACCAGTCCCCTTATCCACTCACTGTGGTTGCATCCCAAATGGGACCTTATTCACTATATAGTGCACTTCTTTTGACCATATGGGCCCTAGTCAAAAGTAGTGCACTAAATGGGGAATAGGGTGCTATTTGGGATGCAGACAGTGTAATGTACATCTTGGATGCTCCCTGCATCGTGACTGTGGTGATCACTTAAACACAGCAAATTATAGGGTAATGTAGTTGTGATGTCTGGCTCTCATCCCACAATACAGTAAGTCTGTCTGTTCAGAGGAGATACAGCGAATAAGAGGGTTGAATGGCTGAAGTATACCATATGTGTGACTGTGAATAATGGGGCTGTGTGGTTGTAAAATGGCTGTAATAAAATGGTGTGTATGGGGTGGGGTGTGTCTCGTCCCCGACAGGACTGAGAACTGGCCTCTTCCCTGGAATCATATCTCCTTCACTGTTTGGCATCCCTCATATACTGTCTTCCACATAATCTCTCATCTCATGCATCCCTAGCTGGCTTCCGCTCTGATTTTTCATTTCACACACTCACACAATCCACTCTCACAACACCTAACCTCTTCCCTCCCTCATCTCTCCCTTTTTTTAAGCCTATCCCAAACCTTAACCCTTACCTTAACCATTCAGAGTTAATAACTAACATTAAACATGTGCAATTAATGCCTAAACTTAACTTTAAACACTTGCCATTTGCACCAAATTCGAAATTTGATGTTTGAGAAACATGAATGAATGTCTAGTTGAACATATGTGTGACTGTGTGTAATGGGGCTGCGTGTTTGTAAAATGGATGTAATAAAATGGTGTGCATTTTGAAAATAATTTTTTATTTAACCTTTATTTAACTAGGCATTCTTATTCTTATTTACAATGACGGCATGTGGGGTGTGTGTGTGCGCGTGCACCAGTGCACGTGTATGTGCGTGCGCCCGTGCATGTACTGTATGTGTGTGATGAATGACAAGTGCACTCCCTGAAGTGCAACATTGCTGACTTTTTCCTTTCAGCAGCTCCTAATCTGGTACTTGTCGTGGAAATTCAGTACTGAGAGAGATTGTCATTTCTTCAAACAATCATTTTTATTTAATATTGATTCATTATTGCAATAATGAGGCTGGTCGACCCCCTACGCTTGAGTGTTGGACCAAGTAACCTAACCCCCCCCCCCCCTCATGTAGACCAAGGAGCATCATAAGCCACTCTGGGTTCATCCTGTCATTATCTGCACGTGGGTTTTTGTCTTAACCCCACCCCGGCTTAGTTTCCCAGATGCAAGGATGATTTAGAGACAATGAGGAATTGTTCTAAACTCATCCTGGCTATCTCTATCTCATTTGTCAGCTCAAGCCATCTCCGGTGACCATACGCCCAGATTAGCTGCAGGGAACTAGAGTGGAGACCACAAAAACACAGACACTAACAGGACAGAAATATCCTCCCATTTGTTAAGTATTAATCGCTAACTATTAATATCAAGCAAATCAGGATGTGTAATTTTTCTATCTCTAGTCCACATCCAGGGTGTGAGCAGATAACACACATTCTGCTCCCCCTCTCTGTCTGTCTCTGTGTCTGATAGATAGTTGACCCAGTGCCTTCCCAGTTTGTGCTGATGGCTACTAGCTAGTAATTAAAACTTGTGGTGATTTATAACAGAGAGGCCTTGCTTGCTAGCACTCATTGTCATTTACAGTGGTTATATCGACCCCCCTAAATGTAATCAGGCTTTCCATAGCTAGCAGGCCACAGCGAAGACACAGAGACAGCTAGAGCTAAATGGCACCAGGGGGATGGCTGTCGTTTTACGGGCTCCTAACCAACTGTGCTATTGTGTTCGTTTTTTCGCATTGTTTGTAACTTATTTTTTTAAATTATTTTGTACATAATGTTGCTGCTTCCGTTTCTTCTGACCGAAAATAACTTCTGAACATCAGAACAGCGATTACTCACCTCGAACTGGACAAAGATTTTTTTCTTTAACGAGTCCAAAGCGAAGGATATACTGCTTTCTCAGGAACGGGCCCAAATCCCATCATTTGCGTGAAGAAGACAGAGAAAAGGGGTCGGAGGTCGGGCTTCCTTCTGAGAATTCGTAGGCGAGTTAGTAAACATCCACTACCATCCGTTCTATTGGCCAACGTGCAATCATTGGAAAACAAAATGGATGATAAACGATCAAGACTATCCTACCAACAGGACATTAAAAACATTAATAGCTTATGTTTCGCCGAGTCGTGGCTGAACAACGACACGGATAATATAGAGCTGGTGCGATTTTCCATGCATGGGCAGGACAGAGAAGCTACATCTACAAAGACAAGTGGTGGGGGTGTGTGTCTATTTGTCAATAACAGCTGGCACACGATGTCTAATATAAAGAAGTCTCGAGGTATTGTGCAAACTGTGCAAACAGATCCACAAGGAAGATGGATTATTTTAAATACGCTATTGGACCAAAAACAGATCTGTCTAATTCATCTGTATGGGTCAAATAATGATGATCCACACTTCTTTGAAAATATATATAATAATGTATTGAGCTCACAAGCAATGAAATAATGTATTTTTAGGGTGGGAGATTATAATACGGTTTTAAGTACTCAATGGATCGTAAAGGAAATCACTCTACAAACTATCACCCTCAAGCGCTTAAGGAGATCATGAAGATCATGGATTCGTCAGAACTAGTGGATATATGGAGGTTGAAAAACCCTGACCTAGTGAGATATACATGGAGGCTTAATCGAGTTAGCCATCTTGATTACTTATTAATACGAGACCAAATGAGACCGGATGTCACGGTTGTCGTAAGGAGAAGCGGACCAAAGTGCAGCCTGTGTGTCGTTCCACATTTTATTTACACTGTGAAACTATGCAGTACATAAACATAAACTAAAGAACAAAACAACAAACCGTGACACAGAGGTGAAACATACACTCCTCAAAAACAATCTCCCACAAACCCAGGTAGAAAAAAACCCTACTTAAGTATGATCTCCAATTAGAGACAACGTGGACCAGCTGCCCCAAACAAAACCAAACATAGAAAAACAAAACTAGAACATAACATAGAAAAACTAAACTAGAAAAAAAACCTGTCATGTTCTGACCTACTCTACCATAGAAAATAACAGCTTACTATGGTCAGGACGTGACACCGGACCACCATCTAATTGGCCTCCACAGAGTTTCCACGTGGATGGGGATATTGGAAATTTTATCAAAGCCTATTGGATGACAATTTGTTCTTAACTAAGACAAAATAATTCATAATTTACTTTTTTTTGCACAGCATAGGTAGAGCAGATCCCCTTATTGTATGGGACACTTTCAAATGTACTTTTAGAGGCCATCCAATACAATACTGATGATTAAAACAAAAGCAGTTTAGGTCAAAAGAGATTAGACTAATAAAGGAAATAGAGGAAGTAACAGCACAGGTAGATGGTAATGGAAACTGTACTATAGAAATACAAAATAGGTTAGAGGAAAAACAAAAAGAAATGGAGGTACTTATTCAAGAACGATCAAGTGTAATGTATTACAAAAATAAAGCGAATTGGATGGAACATTTTGAAAAATGCACCAATTTAAAAAAAAACTTTAACATAAATTCTACCAAAAATAATTTACAGAAACTTGTTACAAATGATTATCCATGATACACCAAATTATATTTTGTAAGAAGAAACAAAATATTTTAAGCATATGTTTTCTTTTCAGTCTACTCCATTTTCACTGAATGATGTTAACTGTAAGGATGTCTTTCATAATAATAATAATAATGTAAAATTAACACATTTACAGAAAGATCTGTGTGAAGGTCAACTTACAGAAGAGGAACTTTTTGAGACAATAAAATATTTTCAGTCTGGAAAAACACCAGGGCTTGACGGTATACCAGTAGAGGTATATCAGACCTTTTTTGATGTACTCAAAGATCCATTATTAGCATGTTTTAATTACTCTTATACAAGTGGTAGACTTTCAGGTACTCAACAAGGTCTCATTACTACTAAAACAGGACACAGGTGGTAAGTATAAAGATCCAGTCCATTTAAAAAACTGGAGGCCTCTTACACTTCAACGTTGTGATGTGAAAATCCTAGTGAAATATATAGCACATAGAATAAAAAAGGTTTTACCAGATATTGTTCATCCTGATCAGACAGGTTTTTTTACATGGATGATATACTGGAGATAATATACGACAATTACTTGAAACAATTGAACATTATGAAACATCGAAGATACCAGGCCTGGTCTTCATAGCAGATTTTGAAAAGGCGTTTGATAAAGTATGAGTAGAATTTAAATATTAATACCTGGATTACTTTAATTTTGGTGAATCTCTTATAGAATAGGTTAAAGATATGTACAGCAACCCCAGATGTAAAATAGTAAATAATGGTTACTTCTCAGAAAGTATTGAGTTTTTAAGAGGAGTAAAATAAGGCTGTCCGTTGTCTCCATGTGTATTTATTAAATCCATTGAAATGCTAGCTATTAAAATTAGATCCAACAAGAACATCAATGGGTTAGAAATCCTAATATAAAAACAAAAGTGTCAATGCATGCCGATGACGCTAGTTTTTTTTCTTAAATCCACAATCTGGATACCTGCACAGTCTCATTGAAGATCTTGATCACTTTTGTAGCCTCTCTGGATTAAAACCTAATTATGACAAGTGTACCATATTACGTATTGAATCTTTAAAAAATACAGTGTTTACACTACCTTGTAGTTTACCAATAAAATGGGCGGATGGTGAAGCAGACATACTTGGTATTCACATTCAAAAATATAAATGATCTTACAACAATTCATTTCAATAGAAAGTTAGCAAAAATAGATACGATTCTGCAACCATGGAGAGGTACAGTTGAAGTCGGAAGTTTACATACACTTAGGTTGGAGTCATTAGAACTCGTTTTTCAACCACTCCACAAATTTCTAGTTAACAAACTATAGTTTTGGCAAGTCAGTTAGGACATCTACTTTGTGGATGACACAAGTAATTTTTCCAACAATTGTTTATAGACAGATAATTTCACTTATAATTCACTGTATCACAATTCCAGTGGGTCAGACATTTACATACACTAAGTTGACTGTGCCTTTAAACAGCTTGGAAAATTCCAGAAAATTATGTCATGGCTTTAGAAGCTTCTGATAGGCTAATTGACATCATTTGAGTCAATTGGAGGTGTACCTGTGGATGTATTTCAAGGCCTACCTTCAAACTCAGTGCCTCTTTTGCTTGACATAATGGGAAAATCTAAATAAATCAGCGAAAACCTCAGAAAATAAATTGTAGACCTCCACAAGTCTGCTTCATCCTTGGGAGCAATTTCCAAACACCTGAAGGTACCATGTTCATCTATACAAACAATACTGCGCAAGTATAAACACCATGGGACCACGCAGCCGTCATACCGCTCAGGAAGGAGACACGTTCTGTCTCTAGAGATGAACGTACTTTGGTGCGAAAAGTGCAAATCAATCCCAGAACATCAGCAAAGGACCTGGTGAAGATGCTGGAGGAAACAGGTACAAAAGCATCTATAGCCACAGTAAAACGAGTCCTATATCGACGAGACCTAAAAGTCCGCTCAGCAAGGAAGAAGCCACTGCTCCAAAACCGCCATAAAAAAAGACAGACTATGGTTTGCAACTGCACATGGGGACAAAGATCATACTTTTTGGAGAAATGTCCTCTGGTTTGATGAAGCAAAAATAAAACTGTTTGGCCATAATGACCATCGTTATCTTCAGAAGAAAAAGGGGGAGGCTTGCAAGCCGAAGAACACCATCCCAACCGTGAAGCACGGTGGTGGCAGCATCATGTTGTGGGCGTGCTTTGCTGCAGGAGGGACTGGTGCACTTCACAAAATGGATGGCATCATGAGGAAGCAAAATTATGTGGATATATTGAAGCAACATCTCAAGACATCAGTCAGGAAGTTAAAGCTTGGTCACAAATGGGTCTTCCAAATGGACAATGACCCCAAGCATACTTTCAAAGTTGTGGCAAAATGGCTTAAGGACAACAAAGTCAAGGTATTGGAGTGGCCATCATAAAGCACTGACCTCAACCCTATTGAAAAATTGTGGGCAGAACTGAAAAAGCGTGGGCGAGGAAGGAGGCCTACAAACCTGACTCAGTTACACCAGCTCTTTCAGGAGGAATGGGCCAGAATTCACCCAACTTATTGTGGGAAGCTTGTGGAAGGCTAACCAAAATGTTTGACCCAAGTTAAACAATTTAAAGGCAATGCTACCAAATACTAATTGAGTGTATGTAAACTTCTGACCCACTGGGAATGTGATGAAAGAAATAAAAGCTTGAATAAATCCTTCTCTCTACTATTGTTTTGACATTTCACATTCTTAAAATAAAGTGGTGATCCTAACTGACTTTGGCAGGGAATTTTTACTAGGATTAAATGTCAGGAATTGTAAAAAACTGAGTTTAAATGTATTTAGCTAAGGTGTATGAACTTAACTTCCGACTTCAACTGTAAATACTTGTCTATTTATGGAAAAAAATCACATTGATTAACTCTTTGGTCCTATCACAGTTTACTTACTAATGGCACTGCCTACTCCAGATGACTCGTTTTTTAAATCATATGAGAAAAATATATTTAATTTTATTTGGAATGCTAATCCAGACAAAATTAAACATGCCTATTTATATAATGAATATGAGTTTGGGTGGACTAAAATGATTAAATATTAAATCTTTAAACCTCTCACTAAAATCTTCACTCATACATAAGTTATAATTAACCCCAAAATGTTTCTCCAGTAAATTATTAAGAAAGGCTCATCCTTTGTTCAAAAATTGCCCTTTTGCCTTTATACAGATTACAACTTCTCATTTCCGACTAATTGAAAATTACATTTTGTTTAAAGTATCGCCCTTTCTTAAACAAGCCATACAAAGCTGGTTACAATTTCAGTTTTATCCTCTAGAAAAGATAGAACAAATATTACAACAAATGTTATGGTTAAATATACTGATTAATAAAAAAAAACATTCTTTATGGACATTTTTTTTAAAAATTGTATTATATTTATTAATGATATTATGAATAGAAACGGAGGAGTTATGTCACATATGCAGTTATCGAAAATATATGGGAATATCTGCTCAATCCAAATTTACAACCAACTGATTGAAGCACTACCACAAAAATGGAGGAGGCAAGTGGAAAAGGGACAAGGTAGGGAACTTGTTTGCCTGCTATATATTAAAGATACAAATTGGCTGAAAGGAACTGGCATAAATAGAAAAATATACCAATTTCATTTGAGGACAAAAATGTTGACAGCTGCGCCTTACAGGTTGTAAAGTAAATGGGAAGAGATTTTTGATGCAGCAAATTCCATGGCATAT
The DNA here is from genome assembly GCF_965601325.2 of Salmo salar. NCBI lineage: Eukaryota > Metazoa > Chordata > Actinopteri > Salmoniformes > Salmonidae > Salmo > Salmo salar. The sequence continues at coordinate 56,278,326 of NC_138305.1, read as the reverse complement.
GGAACTGGTACAAAACACAACACTTGATTCAAAACACTTGGAGTTTTTGAATTGAAATTATTATATAAAATTCTTGCCACCAAAAGAATGCTATATATATGGGGCATACAACAATCTCAGCTCTGTAGATTTTGCTGCGAAGAGACAGAATCAATAAATAATTTATTTTGGTATTTCCCCTCTGTAGCTTGTTTCTGGTCACAGGTTCAGGATTGGTTAAAAAAATCACAACATGCACTTAAAATGAACCTTACAAATAGCAGTGTTGGGCAATTTGGAAAGCCATAGTCAGTCAATAAATAATATAGTAATACTCGAAGGAAAGGTTTTCATCTTTAGCTCACAATCTGTGGATACTGTACGATTAGAAAGGTAAAAAAAATATGTAAAACATCACAGCACAATTGAAAAATAAATGGCACATGGAAACCAAACGAGGGTGGTCTATGGTGATAGGTGGGATAGGCTGAGAGTGGCTGAGGGTTGGGATTAAAGAGCTTATGTTATGCATCATGTGACTGCGTTATATAAATGTACCATGTATGTAAAATGTGTATGTGAAATGTGTATGTAAAATGTGCATGCAAAATATGTATGCAAAATATGCCAAAAAGCTGTAAAAAAAGCAGAAATATATTTGTCCCCCAAGGGGGGGGGGGGGGTTAATAGTAAAATAAAATAAATAAATAAATAACTCTCGAAGTATTGCTCGCCTGAAGAAGAGTACTTCATGATAAGCTGTAGACTACACTATCTACCAAGAGAGTTCTCATCTATATTATTCGTAGCTGTCTATTTACCACCACAAACCGATGCTGGCACTAAGACCGCACTCAACGAGCTGTATAAGGCCGTAAGCAAACAAGAAAATGCTCATCCAGAAGTGGAGCTCCTCGTGGCCGGGGATTTTAATGCAGGCAAACTTAAATCCATTTTACTTCATTTCTACCAGCATATCACATGTGCAAGCAGAGGGAAAGAAAACTCTAGACCACCTTTACTCCGCACACAGAGAAGCATACAAAGCTCTCCCTTGCCCTCCTTTTGGCAAATCTGACCATAATTCTATCCTCTTGATTCATGCTTACAAGCAAAAACTAAAGCAGGAAGTACCAGTGACTGGCTCAATACGGAAGTGATCAGAATCAATTCAAATCAAATTTTGTATTAGTCAAATTCGCCGAATACAACAGGTGTGGACCTTACAGTGAAATGCTTACTTACAAGCTCCTAACCAACAATGCAGTTAAAAAAATACAGATAAGAATAAGAAATAAAAGTAACAAGTAATTAAAGAGCAGCCGTGCGGTAGCAGAGAGAACAGTCTATGACTAAGGTGGCTGGAGTATTTGACAATTTTTAGGGCTTTCCTCTGACACCGCCTGGTATAGAGGTCCTGGATGGCAGGAAGCTTGGCCCCAGTGATGTACTGGGCGGTTCACACTATCCTCTGCAGTTCCTTGAAGTCGGAGGCCGAGCAGTTGCCATACCAGGCAGTGATGCAACCAGTCAGGATGCTCTCGATGGTGCAGCTGTAGAATATTTTACATTTACATTTTAGTCATTTAGCAGACGCTCTTATCCAGAGCGACTTAGAGTAGTGAATACATACATTTCATTTTTTTCCATTTCATGCATTTTTTATTTTTTTTTGTACTGGCCCCCTGTGGGAATCGAACCCACAACCCTGGCGTTGCACACACCATGCTGGCGTTGCAAACACCATGCTCTACCAACTGAGCCACATTGAAGGCGTGGCTTTTTTGAGGATCTGAGGAACCATGCCAAATCTTTTCAGTCTCCTAAGGGGGAATAGGTTTTGTCGTGCCCTCTTCACAACTGTCTTGGTGTGCTTGGACCATGTTAGTTTGTTGGTGATGGGACACCAAGGAACTCAACCTGCTCCACTGCAGCCCCGTCGATGAGAATGGGGGCGTGCTCGGTCCTCCTTTTCCTGTAGTCCACAATCATCTCCTTTGTCTTGATCACGTTGAGGGAGAGGTTGTTGTCCTGGCACCACACGGCCAGGTCTCTGACCTCCTCCGAATAGGCTGTCTTGTCGTTGATCATTCCTACCACTGTTGTTTCATTGGCAAATGTAATGATGGTGTTGGAGTCGTGCCTGGCCGTGCAGTCATGAATCATGACTTCAGTGATCTTCATGTCGGAGTTAGAAAGATGCCCGAGTTCCTGACTTGGATGACCGTTCAAAACTTATTTTTCCAGTTGGAGCTCGTTTTTATCCTGAGTCCCAGGTGTCTTGAACTCACTGAAGTCTGAGATTTTCCAGTTCTGAATTTCCAGTTGTTTTGAATGCTGCATAGCATACAGGGGAAGCAAAATAGTGATTGCTTTGCAACACTTGCAGTTAGCCACTGATTCCTTCCAAACCACTCATTGTTGAATCTGCCATTTCCAACTTGTTGTGTAATGTCTGTCCAATGGCTGATGAGCACCAATACGTTTTATCTATAATTTCTCTTCATATGAAAAGGATTTGCCAGTAGATTGTCGACATGATTAATGATGACTGCGTGTCTAGCTTGCTAGCTAAGATTTTGAAAGTATGATGTTGACATTATCAGTCCAATCAAAGCTACGGTAGATATAATGTGATTTGACGTCATTTTATCTGAGGCCTTGAGCCTTCTTGGATGGGCACTTCTAATGTAAATCTATGGCAGCACCCAAGGTGGCTTGAACTTTCTAGCTTTCCCTGTAGATTTTGCGGTGATGTAGTGTCCCCATGAGTGACAGAACATTGAGCCAATCACGGCGCAACTAGAGAAGATGACCAACCCCTACGCCCTGTGTTTTCAGCTGGCTGCCCCTCAACCACAGAAAGCACTGAGCTAGGCTGAAACACAGGCATTTTGGAGCTGCCTTTCTCAAGAAAGCAAAAAAGAGACCATGTTTGTATGCGTCTTTATTAATTCAATAATTTATTTTTTACATTGTTTTCTAACTGATATGTGACATGTATTAATGCCAAAATAACATGCAAAACAGGCCCCACCTGCCATGAATGACGGGTCACAGCTGAGAGAAAGGACAGAAAGAGAGACAGCAAGAGGATGAAAGAAAGAAATAGAAAGAGATGGAGGGGAAGAGAGAAGGTAAACAGAAAGAGGAGAAAGAAAGGAAGAACAGAAAAGACAAGAGAGAAAGGGAGAGGGAGAGAATTAAATAGAGAAAGTGAATGCGGGGCTGGGAGCGCCCGATAGGTGTTTTGCTCTGCAGCCCACTCTAAACATCATGCCTAACTGGTAGGGTGGAGGCTGTTTGCTGGACTGAGGAAGGGATCAGTCAGAAGAGGGGAGGATAAGAGAGGAGATGGAGAGAGTGGGAGAGAGCAAAGGAGAAGTGAAGAGGAGACAAGACAGCAGGAGAGGTTGAGGAATAGAAAGGAGAGAGAGATTGAAGAGGGGATGAAGAGATGAGGGGAAAGGAGAGGGAGATAGAAGAGGGGATGAGCTGGCATGAATAACAGCACACCCACGATGGCGGGATGTGGGGGAGGGAGAGGAGGGCAGGGAAGAGGGATGGGGCTCCTGTAGCCTATGTGCATAGGGAAACAAACCACTGCATTCTCCTGTCTTGCTTTCTTTCTCCCTTTCCTTGTTCATTTTCTCAGCTACACATATAGCTATGCTATACACCCTGTACTTAACAATTACTCTCCCACAGTTTTATGATTGAACAAACCTGTCTGTTTCCCTCTGTATAACTACAGTAGAACTAGGACACTGCTCTCTCTGTCTCTCTCTCTCCTTTTCTATCGCTCTGTAATGCTCTGCTAACAGAGTTGTTGCAATAGTGGTGGAGGAAGGGGAGAGACAGAGCTGAAGAGGGCAGGGAGGCTAAGGAGGGAAGGGAGGGTATGGAGGGAAGAGAAAGGAGGTTGAGTCACAGTCTACAGACAATGCCTCCCAGGTCCTTCCAACCTTGATCCTCCTCATTCACTCATGTAACCACATCTATTACCCATGATAAACCCCGCCTCCCCCCACCTTCCCCATCCATTCTGGCTAAACGTGTATACATGGACTTTTAATTGTACCATCCCATGTCTCCTCTCACAGGCGAATTACCTTAACTGACAGCTCATCTAGTTAGTGGCGTGTAAATATTTGGGAAGTGGGAAGGGAATGTGTAATTAGAGAAACACCCCCACCTGGTGGGGAGGTTGGGTCCTGAATGTGCTGATGGGCATTGGTAGACCGCATTTGAAACCATTTTCGTTAGGTTCTAAACATTATTTAGGTCACGCAGTCTGAGGCGATATCTGTTGTGACATTTTCAGGTTACCATATGTGTGTGTTTATACTTGTACAGAGCAGTATGTATTGCTTGCTTGTTATTTTTATATAAACACAAAAACAGAAAACGTTTATAAATCACTGCTATTATTCGGAAATATCCGAAACACCCAAAGTCTTTCTTATAATGCCCTTGGACTAGTCTGATTAAAAGCCATGTAGCAAGCACACGCACACACACACACTGTGGCAAAATATGTGTGTTAAAATGTGAATTAAAACACAGAATAAAGACCTATAGGTCACAGTCCTTTCTTGGCTATAAGACCTCACAGCAGCCCTTAGACTAGTCCTTCACTACATCCTATTGTGGAGAGCTGTAATCTGGGTCCAGGACACTCACTTACACATTAACAACACTAATAAGTCACTTGTATTACGGACAATTGATTTGAAACCCACTGAGAGATTGAGTGACACCTCTGCATGACCAAAATGTTGAAGCCATAAAAGGACAGTTCAAACGGGCCACGAGAGAGACACGGACTTCAGACTAGAATGGTAACAATGTGGCCGGCTGTCTGAATGCCTGTATCCTTAGCCTGATAAAAAAAAGGCTGATCATGTACGGCTTTAAGGGGATGAGGTTTGTCCATTTGGCCTAATATTGACATCCAGTGTTTCCTCTAACATAGACCACAGCAGTCATTGCGTTAAGCAATCGATACACAGAGCTGGTGGGACTAGGGTAGGGCGTGACAGGGGGTTAGAGTATCGCTCAACACCCTATTCACCTGTAAACCATGGCACTTCCTGTAGATCTGAAAGGATTGGATGGGTATAAGCAATATGGTGAATATACTACCTAGCCCACCACAGGGCAAAGTGAAGATATTACCAATTTCTATATTGCTAACAAAAGAACTGTCCAAATCAAAACCTCTCAGATATAATAGAAATGCCACCGCCACCCAGATGCACGAAATGCACCAGAATTTAGCAGCCAAACATGTCCTAGGGGTTGGATTTGGGATTGGGCACAGACAGGAGTCCTTTTTCTCAAGACCCTCTCGTCAGAATCGCTTCACTGAGAACACCAGGCCATGTCTGTTGAGGCGGTCAATGAGAGTTGTCCTGGCAAATGCAGCTCCTGGACTGTACACTCCTCCCCTGTCAATCACAACATAGTGTTTACTTCTAGGTCCTGTACATGCATATATTACCATATATATGTAATGTTACATTGTAATGATAGCTGCATATTTGATGTACCAGTGTGTAGGACTCTATTCCTTGTAGAACTATAAAATATTCACGAGAGAGCGAGCGAGAGAGAGAGAGAGACACCTGACTCACTTTATAGGAAGGAATTGTGGTTCATTCAGCACAGTGATAGCCGCCTGGACCATAGCAACAGGTGTGGCTACATAGCCAGGCTCTGTGGACCAATGAAAGCCGACATAGTTAATCAACAAAAACTATAGTAGACCAATGATAATCAAGACGAAGAAAATAATAAGCACAGTGTGGACATTGGACAGAGCATGAATAGACATGATCCTGACCTGCATTACAACTAAACCAAAAACAAGGCTACAATCAGAGATAATGTATTACCTGCTCCGTGTATCTGGGTACAGATCCTAGCGTTGGGTCTTCCCTGAGACGGATCCAGCCCCTCAGCATAACCCTCCCCGAAAAACGTCAGACTGAAAGATGTTCCCTCCATCTGGGAGAGGAGAGAAGAGGAGTCTTAGCACTTCAAGTTATGAATGCTAACCTCCACTTCCATAAACTGATAAAATAAATACAGTGCTTTAAAAAAAATATATATATATATATATATATATATATATATATATATATAGTGATGTTATCAACATATATATATAGTGATGTTATCAACATTCTACAATGCCTGCATCCAAAACTAGACTTAAGCATGAAATGTTTATGGAGGTTCTTCTCACTAGGCGCATGGCTATGTACTGTTTCCATCGGGCCAGAGTCAACTACATTACCTGCTTCCTGCTGGGTCCAGCCTTGGTGAACACGCCAAAGGAGAAGAACTCTGGAAACTGAGGAGCAGAAACATCAACCAATTCACCGGAAAATTGAGCTGATTATCTCCATCTCCAACACAGGTCATTTCTTCTTGTTATCGCTGCACAAGTACAGTAACTGTATGTTATATTCACACAGATCTGACAGTCATGGAGGTTAGCTGAACGAGGGGCTCACAGTTAAAAGAAGAGGAGACCATTCGTTTGTGTCTTTTCTGCACTCCTTTAACTACCCTTGATTAAGCCAACCAACTGTGACTGACAATTTTCACAAGATTGATAACCAAACTACTTGGTTAATATAATTTCCACAGACATCTAATGTGGATAAATACACTGTATGGGCCCGGGTCAATAGTAGCGCACAATATAGGGAATATGGTCTTGGGCTCTGGTCAAAAGTAGTGAACTATATAGACAATAGGGTGCCATTTTGGACACATACTGTAATGAGGAGCTTCCTTCCCAGGCCGAACTTCCCTAGGAACCAGAAGAGCAGGCCACCACAGAACATCTTTATCAAGGACCAGACGCCACCGACCCCTACATACGCAGAGTACTGGACCTGAAGAGGGAGAGAGGGAGGCGGGATGGGGAAAGAGAGAAGGGGAGAGAGAAAGAGGGAGAAAAGTAGAAAGAGAAGGGAAATCGATAAATAACTTTTAACTCCTGATGCCCCCTACTTCTAAATAGTACTCCCCCAGGCCATGAAAAGGGTAGAGAAAGGGCACATCCCAGGCACTATAATCCCTAGTGCACTATGTTGGCCAGGAGCAGTGTTGAAACACCCCACAGAGATAATGAGGAGAGAAAGATGATGAATCACTTGGAGCTGCTGTATGACTCATTATCCTTTATTTCTCTCCACATGAAGAAAGACAGGGGTTCTTTACAATCTATCTCTCTCCACATGAAGAAAGACAGGGGTTCTTTACAATCTATCTCTCTCCACATGAAGAAAGACAGGGGTTCTTTACAATATATCTCTCTCCACATGAAGAAAGACAGGGGTTCTTTACAATCTATCTCTCTCCACATGGAGAAAGACACGGGTTCTTTACAATCCATTTCTCTCTACATTGGATGATTGTGAGTAAATGAGGCTTCAGTAGATAGTTTCATAGGAAGCTAGTAAATGGAACAAAATGTTGACAGCCAGAGTTGCTTGACCTAATTAGGGGTTGTGAAAGCAAGGAAGGGGAGAGACACGTAGATACTGAGGTAGACTATGGACATGACAGAATAATAACGTAATTTTGCAGACACTTTTATCCAATGTGACTTACTGTCATACATGCATACAAAACACATACAGGTGGTCCCAGGAATCAAACCTACTATTGAGGCGCTGCAAGTGCCATTCTCTACCAACTGAGCTACAGAGGACCATGTACCTCTCTGGGTAATGTATGTGGCAGTAGATGGAGTTTGACAGCGGTCTCGGTATTGAGCAAGTTGTTTAGGCTAGCCATGATGGATAAAATACTGGGCAAAGCAGGGGTAGCCTGGGTACCAGTCTGTTTCTGCTTTAGCCAACTGATCGTTTTCTTGCCATGCCAAACCTCTACGCATCAGCAAGACCACAATGTAGCATCGTTGAGTGACTGAAAGCAGGCAGCCAGTCAGGCAATAGAGGTGTGCGGTGGTGTTAGATCTTACTGGTAACTCCTGATGGCCCTCATACAGGAAGCGCTGGGATCTCCTGACTACTGATGGGTCTGAGCCCATGAAGGGTATGGCATACTGGTCAATCTCCTTACTGAAGAACAGGCTACCCCTGAGGAATACACACACACATACCACACACACACACACACGTCAGTTTACTTCCAAATACACTCAAATTTTCACCATCAGCATCCCACAGAATTCAGCACAGACAGACGCCATCAACTCATTTAATCTATATTGATAGACAAGTCCTCTAAATCCACTTCAGCATTGCCAAGCACCAACTGTGCCATACCAATCAAATGCAATGACTTTGAATGGAAATGGAGTGAACACAGACTGTCTGTACATTAGACATCTGGCAATACCTCTTCTTGACCTTGGCTCCTACAACGGGGAGAGGTTGGTGGCCAAATTTCTTCCTCAGCTTCCTCAGGGAACCGCTGTCTGCAAAGCCGTAAATGGCGGACTGCCATGTGCCGTCATGGGCACAGCCTCCCTACAGGGAAGGAATATCCCAAAGCTTGAGCCAAGTCACCATCACAACAAACAAACTATTAAAGGAATGCTTCACTCCAAAATTAAAGTCTATCAGAATTCCCCATGACAACAAACTAATTGTTTGTTGACATTTTCAGACCTCAAAAGTGGTTTACTAGTCCATGTCCCATGCTGTTTGTTGTGTCTAACGAAATTATGAAATTAGATGGTGCCTGTAGTTCCTATTCATTCAGGATTGAGGCATATAGCTGGATCTAAACAAAATAATGGTGTGGACCTTGGAATCATCTCAACATTAGATCACTTGTATGACTACATTTCCCATAATGCATGTAGGAAACCGGAAGTGATAGAGCTGTCTACCTCAGGACCAGTGTGTATAGTCAGGAAGCTCTCCACAGCTGTCAGTGTTCCTGTTATTAACAGATATGACACAGTGTTATTATATATCCTTTACTCAAGGACAGACTGGACTAGCACACAGATAGAAACCTCATTGGAAAAGCAACAAGGGCCCTAATGCAGTGAGTTAATTGTGTACTGTAGCTGTATCATCCTGTTTGGAATTCAGCTAAAAACACAAACATCTTCTTTGCCAAAATGGTGCTGTAATTCATCATTTATAACAGGAAAAACACCAGTAAAGCAGAAAGAGCCTGCAAATGCAATGTCAAGGGCAGAAATAAGTATGAGAACTGTATCTTCTTCACAGATGGCTGCCATCACAAACCCAGAGACACAAACAAGTGCTGTTCTCCATAATAAAACATTTTTAAAAAAACATTCACAAACCCAATTAACAGTGTAGCTCTCTACCTTTAAACTGGTCCTTTGTGTACAGGATGCCCATGTCAGCTGGTATGGAGTCAAAGCCACAGCTGCCAATCACATACACTCCACTGTCCATCGCTCTGCTGTGGTACTCCAGTTGCATTCTCTCCAGGAACTACGGACCACAATACAAGACCACCGTAAAAACACCTACGAGAGAGAAATGGGGTGCATCCCAAAAGGCATGCACTGCTTTCGACCAGACTATGTTGGCAATAGGGGTGATATGAGCATAAAGCTCCTAAAATCCGAATGCATCCTACTATTGTTGTCTCTGTAAAAACAGAAATAGACAGAAATAGACAGAAATAGACAGTAATAGACAGTAATAGACAATAATAAAACTAGGTTAGAGGTAGAGGCTAGTGAAGGCACTGAATTGAGCCATAAAGACGGACATTTAATATGATGGTGTTGTGTAATGACAGAGCCTACTACCTGAGGTTCTCCACAGATGTCTATGCAGTGGGCTCCATTCTCTATGCAGGCCTTAACCACTGGCTCACCATAGAACCTGTACTATGGAGACAAGAATAGGGCCCCATAAGAGTTGGGTGTTAATGGAGGTATGGGTGTGTGAATGCGTGCCATCAGCCCTTTAACAAAAGTATCATCTCCCTATCAAATTGCCATACCTTTGCAATTGACCACATGTTATTACGTTCCATAGGCACCGATAAAGCTGAGTCGACTGCACTGTAGAGCAGTACCGTGGCCACAGCTATACAGTCAGCATATTCCTAACAAGCTTTCCAATTATCATTGGGGACAAGAGTAACTTGGGAGTCTGGACAAATGACACCCCAAAAGGCCAGCCCTCATCCCAGGTATCAATAACAACAACACTCATTATTACTGTAGACTTACTGGCCCCACACAGTTGAGAACAACCAGTCCTTGTTGGCACATGATGGCCAATGAATCTGCTTCGGAAACATCAGCCACAATGATTTCAACTTCCGTCCTTAACTCTGGCTTACCTGGAAACAGAGAGCAAAGTTTCACTGAATGCATGCATTGGTTAAAACTCACACATTTACAGTAAATCATAGCTTAATACAATATTTAAATAGGCATTTAGAAAGGGAATACCTAGTCCGTTGTACAACTGAATGTACTCAACTGAAATGTGTCTTCCGCATTTAACCCCAACCCCTCTGAATCACTGATCATATAGTTTGGAAAGACTAGAATTTTTAGACCAATTTGCATTGGTGACCATTATTTGTAAGCAAGTCACAAGCCAGTGGGATCAATATCAACTAAGATTAAACAGCAGTAGCCTTGTGTACCCAGAATAATATGAAGACACCTGTTTAACGGTCAAGTTCAGCAGTGTTTTTGTTTACCCGTAGAGAACAACGGATACTGCGTGCGCATACAAAAAAAAAGACCAAAAAAAAAAGTTATTGAGGGGTTCTTTGTCAGAGGTGAGGGTGATATGTGTAACCATTTTTCAGGTAGGGTTCTTTACTGCTCATGAAGGGTTCTTTACTGCTGTGATGGCTGTGAAGAACCATCCTGTTCTTTCCCTCTCCTCCATGTTTTGCTTTATGCCATGAAATGCTAGATTGTTAAAAAGTTCCTGTAATTTTACAGTACACTAGAGGCTACTGGTTGCAGTGAAAGTACAGTAAACAACAAGTTACTGCATTTTGTGTATTTGTGCCAAGTGTTGTACCAGTTTAAGTGATTGGTGGTTATGTTGTTAAAGGTTGAGCACATATTTTACTGTAACACTGTCAGTTCTGCAATCTTTGTGACAATGAAGAGCTGCACTGTTAAGAGGTTACTGTGCAGTGTTTCCCCTAGGATTTCTTTCAGCAGTGGTGGCAAGGTTAGCAGGGGGGTGGGTGTGCATTGTTACTAGTGTTAGCGCAATGATATGCTAGCTGTTCCCATAGACTTCCAGTCATGGAGCCAATGACTATCCATTTAAAAGCGCATCTCGACAGAAATGTCTAAAATGACTTCATATTTTTTGCAGCGGTGGCAACAATTTGAATGAATATAGGGGAAACACTGCTGTGTATTTCACAGTAACTTAATGGCAGTTAGCTGCCTGGAAGTTTGCGTTACCTAACTGGCAACTAGCTGTCAGTAAGTTAGTGTAAAATTCACAGTAACTTAATAGCCAGTAACTTACTTGCAACTAAATGCCAGTAACTTACTGTACTTTCACTGAACTATACTGATTACAAGCTTAACATTAGTTGACAACTACTAAGCATTCTTTGTGGTTATCACACTTGGAACTCAGCCTCAACTGGCCTCAACCTCATGGTTGACAGCCAACTGACCGTCCTGCCACACCATCTGGTCAGTGAGTGCAACAGAGATCAGTCACAGTAAGTTACTGAATTTTAAAATAACTACTTGCAGCAAGCGGACAGTAAATTATAGAAGGGGAAAAAAATGAAATTCCTGGTGGTCAACCGCCATTAAGTTACTGGTAAATGCACAGTAACCTCTTAACAGTGCAGCTCTTGATTGTCATAAGCTCTTACAAAGTTTGTAGAACTGGAGTGGACAAATGAGGTGCTCAACCTTCATCAACATAACAATAAAACACCTTAAACTGGTACAACACTTCCACTAACAGTTGGCACAAATACAACATTTTAGATCATGCCCCCAGATATGCTAATGAGCCCACGCCAGCACTGCCCCACCTACATTTCAGAGGGCAGTAATGATTGTACCTTATATTGAATAGAAAAATGTACAATTATACTAGATTTGCGCACATGTATCCTTAATGGTACTGACCAGTACTCACCGACAGGTGAGTACCTAACAGTGTGTGCCATAAACCCATCCTATAAGTATAACTGTAGACCTGTCATTGGTTTTACCTGGAACCAGAGGGTTCTTCATGAGAGGGTTCTAAATGGAACTCAAATGGGTTCCCCTACAGGGACAAATCAAAGGGTTCTATGTGGCACCCAAAAAGGTTCCCCTATAGGGACATATGACAGAATCATGCAACATGAGGGTTCTTCATGAGAAGGTTCTACGTAGAACCCAATTGGGTTACCCTACAGGGTGAAAACAAAAATAAACCCAGGGTTCCTTGTGAGATTAATATATATATATATTTTAATCAAACCTTTATTTAACTAGGCAAGTCAGTTAAGAACAAATGATTAATTACAATAACGTCCTACTCCGGACAAACCTGGATAACACTGGGCCAATTGTGCGCCGCCCTATGGGACTCCCGATCACGTCTGGATGTGATACATTACCAATGGGATGCTTGAGGGCGTAGCGTGAATGCCTACATGCAGGAACGCCCTGAATTGCCGGCTGCAGTTGCACACTACTGACGCTGGCAAACTAGAGGTTGTGAGTTCAAATCCCAAGTGAGGTTGACTCGCGAGTAATCAGAATACAGCAGCATACTGTCCCTTACAGAAACATCACCTTAATCCAGCTCTAACAATAAAGTATATTTTTGAGTATTCCCTTACAAAAAAAGATCTCAGTTTTGAAACTGCAGTAAAAGTGCAGTAACTGCAGTCCACTGTTGTATTTTGGACGCAGTAATTGCAGAGTAACTGCCGTGTACAGTTGCTGTTATACTCCACTCTAACTACAGTTACACTGCTGTGTACTGCACTCTGACTGCAATTGTTTTTCCTAAGGGTTTACCATATTTTCACTGCAACCAGAAACCGGGATTCTTATTTTTTTTACAGTGTAATGAAGAACCCTCTGGTTCTATCAGTGCAATGAAGAACCGTACAAATTGTTATACAAAGGCTTATTGGAAGAACCGCTATAAAAATGGTTCTCCTGCAGAGAAACTGAAGAAACCTTTGTTACTAGCGCCTTTTACAAAAAATGCAAGAGTGTATAGGCCTTGTCTTTTAAAGGCAACTGAAACCGTTGCCGCAGTTAATCATTATACAGTAGTAGCCTAGTCAAACCATGCTTGACATAAAATCATTATTTTACTGACAGCAGGCACTCGCTTATGTTTTTTGATTAGTGTCAAACACGTACGGAGGGTCTCGGCGGCTTGGTTCAGAACTCCGTCCAGCCGCTGTCTGCTACGCCCGGCCAAGGCCCATTTCAGAGACCCGCTGGGTCCTTCGAAGGCGCTCCGGGCTACCTCTTCCACCACAAACTGCCCAGTAAAACCGGAGGCTCCGAATATGATAATATGGTAAGGTCTGGTAGAGGTTACAGTCGCCATTGCGCACTAAAACATCCGTTTACTTACTGTAGCCTAGTTTACGCAGCGCGACGCGCAAAAGGATTTGTTCTCGTAGTGTTTCGTATCAATCAACTGACTACAATGTTAACCAATCAATGCATTCGGTATTACTGCAATGTTTGGCAAAAGAAATGTCGAGATTGAAATACTACAGCTGAGATATGTAAAACCACATGGGTAGGAATAATAAGGATATCCGAAATAACTCGAACTTTGCCTTAAAACATATAAACTACGCAACAATATTGCATGAGTCGACTGAGCTCTAGTCCAACGCTTGATAGTATGCAGTATAAATACACAATGCTAGAATAATGGTGGCTGGTTTGGTTTCATGGTGCACGGAGACATCTTGTGACCTGTTGGTGGTATTACATCTTGAAAGGAGCACCATAGGCTACAACATTGCACAACTCATGCCAATGTGCACAATGAAATAACATCTCATACCAAGTTTCCTTTATAACATTTATGTTCCATCGAGAAAACAAGTAAACAGAAATACTGCAACAAACACGGATTGCATGATGCAACACAATTGCAAACAACATAGGCTGCTACAGTGACAATTAGAGACAAGATTCATTGACATTACTCAACCACAGCCATTTACGACTTTATCCAATCCATATATCGTCTTTTGCATGTTTTAAATTGGCACAGTACCTGTAATCAAAGGTGTCAGCTAGAGAGAACTTGCAGGGATTTGTAGTTTTGCATGGTCTACTTTGATTCTAATGAGCATTTATCGAAACTGAGTAAATAGAGCCGAATATATTGATAAAAATCACCTTGTCCGAGAGAGATTTAAATGGTTATCAAAACGTCAAACCAGGGTACGCCTACATGAAGCACAGCCCTTATTTTAAGTGTTTCTAAAATTCCCTATTTGAAAAATGAATGGTGGAAAAACAATCGGAACCATTTCCCCCATTTGACCGCTAGGTTTTATGGGTGTTATGACATCTCCACTGTGGGGCTCTATGTTCCTGCATTAGCTGAGACTGCATTCAGGTAAACGCTGCAGATGTCGCTTCAATATGAAATGACCTTTGCATTTCTATCACGCAAATCTGTAACGCTTCAGCAATACAGATTGAATAGCACTCTTGGAGAGCATATGGGTGGAAAAATGACTTTTACCAGACACCAATGTCAGACAATGGATAGAAGATCATGCCCATAGAGTAAGTCATTAGGGACATTCCAATGCCAAACTGTGACTTTGTCTGATTTCCTTCAAACACATTCACAGAACCAAGCACTAGGTTTAGAACAGGGTTCTCCAACTCTGGACCTGGAATTCTACTGGGTGTGCAAAAAAGTAGTAAGTAGTTGCAAAGTTGCTAAAAATGCTAAAGTTATCCGTGATGAGATTCGAACATGCAACCGTTGGGTTGCTAGATGTTTGAGTTACCTTCCCTGTGTTGCTAGACATTTGAGTTGCCCACCCTCCCTCTCCACTTTCGTTTTTGCCTTAAGTAAACTTATGTCTTAAGTAGCCATACTGAACGTAACATATTATACTAATTTGAGTGTCCCGGATTTTTGTTTACTATGTTACGTCTAGTCTATGAGACCAGCGTGGACATACAGTAGATAAAAGCAAACAAAGTTTATTCACCAAGGCAAGGAAATGGATTTGTATTGAATACATTAAAATAGACTCATAGAATAAAAGACAAATGTATGGTTACAGTACATAACAATATTGACCAGCACAAAAAAGTTAACATAAGTGCCTGAAATATTGGAGTAATCAGTACAGTACTAAATATCATGACTACATTAAAATGCATTGCTGTATGAACATTAAACTTTGTTCATATTGTCATACCAAGAGCCATACATACAGTATCTTTCATGCATATTTGTATTGATATTACTCTGTTTTCAACAAATGACTTAACAATGTGCCAATTCCAGAGAGCCATTCGTCCCAAATGACTTTCATTTGCAGTGGTCAACAACCTTGCGTACCTTCAGAGGAATGTAAGAGTAATTCTAAACCCATGTCTCCATGTACAAAAACAGCTGTAAAATGTACAACATGTAGGCTACATTTGACAAGTCAAGGAGTCGAGAAGACTTGTCATGAAAAACACAGAAACGTTGATAATAAAAAAGTGTCCTTTCAATCCCCAAAATGTATTTTTTTATTTGCATACTGTACCCCAAATTTTACCATGAGGCTTTCAAATTCAGATAAACATATTTTTGATAAAAAATCCAACTATAATATATTTTACAATGCTATGTTTTGTTCCTTTGCATGTTTTTGGGGGCTCTTTTGTGCTGTGTCCATCTTGAGGTTAAAAACTTCTGGTCAAAAACAAGAGGAGGCAGTGTTCCGGAAACAGTTTGGTCTGCATATGAAATGTCTGCACCTGTGCCTCCTGTTAGATCAATGCTCACAAGCCCGTTCAGTCTCTATTTCAGACCCTACCCCAGAACTTCAATGACCTTCTCTAATTCATACTGGGACTAGGGTCAAGTGCTCCCTCTTGTCTCAGTCTCAGAGCAGTTCATACAGTATGAATCTATTCCCTGGCTTGGACAGTATGGGGAGCCAGTGTCTGACTTCACCTAAATCATTCTCTCCAACCAGTAGTGTTACCAGTCTTACAGTATATTCTTGCTTGTCTTCCTCCTAGGGTTTCATAAGAGTCCCTAGACTGTAGCAGTAGGTGGGCTTCTGTATGAGTCCATATTGTGCTGCAGCAGGCGACTGTATGTCCTTACTGCTCCAGTAGACTGTGCGGACTATGAGCGTATGGACAGCCAGTGTCTGAGCCCGTCCAGGAAGTGACGTACTTGGACCACGTAAAAGTCCACGTTGTGAGAGAAGTCGGTGCAGATACTACTGTAGGTGTCCACTAGGGTGCAGTACAGAGCAGTCCCGCCCAGACTGATCACCACGGTTACTAAGCACAACAACAGCAGGATCAAACAAGAGTCTCCACCCACCTCGTCTGCACAGATAAAAAAAATACATACTTATTAATATGTTACTACTATCTTATTGTGTCTTTATTGAAGACACAGTATAAGAACTTATGTATAGAGTGTATGTATGTATGTATGTATGTATGTATGTATGTATGTATGTATGTATGTATGTATGTATGTATGTATGTATGTGAGAGAGAGAGAGGTTGTTATCAGGCTGATCCATACCTGGTTCCATGCCATCCTCTGGCTCGCTGAAGCGCACCTTGCGTTTGGAGTTCTGTTTGGCTGCATCGGGACCCTCTGGGGGCAGGCCATCTAACGACGCCCTCCTCCTTTTCAGAATGGACACCAGGCCATCTGGTGAGGAGCTCTGCAGGGGAACAGAGTGATGTGGATAAGTGAGAATTAGAAACAGTGTGCAGTGAATAGCTTAAACATTTCTTTCTCTATACAGTACACTACTTTTGACCAGAGCCTTGTGTAATTAAAAACAAAAAAATATGTTTTAAGTCAGAAGTAAGCATTGTTCTGAAGCCAAAAAAATAAAGGAAATTCACATCAGCACCACAATGCCTACTCCATCCATGCTCTACCAAGGTATTCCAGCACACAGCTTTGACCTACTACAGTTGCTATGCTGGTCTATTGTACTTCAAACAATGTGTATGCAGGTTGCTTAGGATTCAAAACTTCTAAAATAGCGGAGGAGCTGGATGTTCCAGTGGAACCAGAAAATAAAGAAGTGCATAGAGGGGCTCGGCGCTCCGTCAATCAGCTGGCGTACACATTTCAGGGAACATTAAGCAGTGTGTTCCTGGGATGTACCATAGGGGTGGAGCACATCTGAAGGATGAGGGTAATGGTGTATTCCTGGTAGAGTTGGTCTCTCCAGTCTCCACTGTACTCTTCTCCGTAGTAGCAAGACGGAGAAGGGTGCAATTGCGGCCCACAATTTGGGTTGTTCAGGAACCTCTCTTTATACTTCTATTGGTACATTTTTAAGCTAGGACTCTGGTACACAGGTGGGACCGCTCCAGTACAGTAAGTGGCGGTAATGCACCATAACGTTGGATGCCGACAGCCGATAAACCCCACAGAAGAAGAGGAGGGCGTTGTCGCCCCCGAAAGCGTGGAGGGAGCCGGGCCCTTCTCAAATCGAACAGTAATCTGCCCTGATCGGTCATTTTGTCAACAAGGCAGCATGGTGCATCTTCCAGAAACATTAAACATCTCTTTTCCATAAAATCAATGTTTGAATTTCTAACTAGTTTTCATTGGGAAGGCAGATAAAGCATTTTTAACAAAAGCAATCTCTTTCGCATGGGAAAACACAGAATCCTAGTAATTACTACACATGCTTAAATAGGTCACTTTTGTTTTGAGCCAACTTCGTGGTGGGCTTTCAACAGGGCACTTGGCTCACGTCCAGGAGGCAGCCTGGTTCCAAATCGAATGCAATCAACTTTCAGCCAATGCAAAACCTGCCTACATTGGTGCCCAGGCGGGATTAATCGAACCCCCAGAGGGTAGTAATTACTAGGATTGTGTTCTCAAGTAAAAGCGATTGCTTTTGATAAAAATGCTTTATCTGCCTTCCCAATGAAAATGAGTTAGAATATTTTAATATTTATTTTATGGAAAAGATTTTGACTTTGTTGCTGTGGTAACTAGTGGAAACCCTTCAGATTCCATAACGGTGACATCAACGCTTACGCTACAAACCCTGTCATGAACACATTATATTGACACTATTAAAATAGACAGTCTGGTGATGAAAGGAAGCTTTTGTTGTTGTTCATTCACTCAGTAATGATTGAACATTTATTTATTTTGCTTGGTTAAAAAAATGGTCTAAAACATGTGTGCAAATTTGGATATAATGACAAGAAGAAAATTGTATTGACAGAGGGAGCGTACTGAATCAATGCATAAGGTAAGGGCTGTAACGTTATGTAGCTACATTGCTAAGCAAGACAGAATGTCTAGAGTGTATGGAGTAACGTTAGCTAATGTTAATGCTAAATGAGAAATGCCCATTGCATGTATTATCCATTAGCAGCGTGGCAGTTTCCCAAAGTTTGGAGTTGACTATGAACTTTACTTAGCTAGCTAGCTGTGCATTGTTTGTGGAAGAATGTGGGATAGCTACAGTGCATTCGGAAAGTATTCAGACCCCTTGACGACTTTATCCACATTTTGTTACGTTACAGCTTTACTCTAAAATGGATTAAATACACTTTTTTCCTCATCAGTCTACACACTATACCCCATAACGATAAAGCGAAAACATTATTTTTCTTCTAATGTCAATTTTTTTTTTAAAGACCTTATTTACATAAGTATTCAGACCCTTTGCTATGAGACTCGAAATTGAGCTCAGGTGCATCCTGTTTCAATGATGATTTGGAAAGGCACACACCTGTCTATATAAGGTCCCACAGTTGACAGTGCATGTCAGAGCAAAAATTAAGCCATGGGGTCAAAGTGTCAAGGCCACTCCTCAGTAAAAGAAACAAGACAGCCCGCTTGGAGTTTGCCAAAGGGCACCTAAAGGACTCTCAGACCATGAGAAACAAGATTCTCTGGTCTGATGAAACCAAGATTGAACTCTTTGGCCTGAATGCCAAGCATCACGTCTGGAGGAAACCTGGCACCATCCCTAATGTGAAGCATGGTGGTGGCAGCATCATGCTGTGGGGATGTTTTTTCAGTGGCAGGGACTGGGAGACTAGTCAGGTTTGAGGGAAAGATGAACAGAGCAAAGTACAGAGAGATCCTTGATGAAAACCTGCTCCAGAGCACTCAGGACCTCAGACTGGGGCGAAGGTTCACCTTCCAACAGGACAACGACCCTAAGCACACAGCCAAGACAACGCAGGATTGGCTTCGGGACAAGTCTCTGAATGTCCTTGAGTGGCCCAGCCAGAGCACGGACTTGAACTCGATGGAACATCTCTGGAGAGACCTGAAAATAGCTGTGCAGCGACACTCTCTATCCAACCTGACAGAGCTTGAGAGGATCTGCAGAGAAGAATGGGAGAAACTCCCAAATACAGGTGTGCCAAACTTGTAGTGTCATTCCCAATAAGACTCGAGGCTGTAATAGCTGCCAAAGGTGCTTCAACAAAATACTGAGTCTGAATACTTATGCAAATGTGATATCTCCAGGATTTTCCCAAAAAATATTTGCAAATATTTCTAAAAACCTGTTTTTGCTTTATCATTATGGGGTATTGTGTGTAGATCCATTTTAGAATAAGGCTGTAACGTAACAAAATGTGGAAAAATTCAAGGGGACTGAATACTTTCCGAATGCACTGTTTATTGTCAATACTGAGTTGCTGACAATATACACTGAATGCATGATCCATCCATACAGCTAATATTACAGTTACAGCCTTGTTGGCTTGTAGCTAGCTAACGTTACTGGCAAACTTTAGTTGGCTAGCTAACTGGTAATTATGCAGTCAAGGATGTTCGCTATCTTATTTGTGCTTATTTCACACAAGTGTCAAGGCCAACAGTTTACACAAGATGACTTCAGCCATGTGAAAAACCTTCCAAAGCAAAATATAGCTTCCTTTGCTTGTAGCTTGCCTCTCATCCAACTGGTGTTAGCTAGCTACTAGCACTGTTGCTGCGCAACCCAAGTGCTTTGGTCCGGGTTCTAGAACTTTGAGATTCGGATGAAAAGATGTTAGCATTGTTAGAAATGCTTCAAAAAGGTAGCACATGGTTGGTTCTTAATGGACGGAAATGTGCACGTGAGGGCGCTAAATTATCTATTTAATTAAAACTGTTGCACCTACAAATGTATTCAGTCCAAAACGGCTGGATGGATCATTATGGGAGGCGAGTGTGTTGTGTACCTCCAATCAAGTTCATTTGCGAATTTGCATTGACATTGTGTCATATTGGCTTAGATATGACGGTAGGGAGATTTGAATTTAACATTGACCTTCAACCAGTGCATATACTATTGTGGGGGCCATCGCCCCCAAAATAATGCACCGCATAGGCAATAGGGAGCAATTTTAGACACACCCTTAGAATGCATCTAGGAGGTGAAACAAGTGTTTGTTTGCACAACAAACTGCAATGATGCACAGCTCAGCGGAGTCATACACTATTGCACTTAAATTAGGTCATTTATAACACTGACAGTGTCATCCACGTCTATAATATATAGGTAGGTCAGTTATATGGGGTCAATATGCAGAGATCAATAACAACACAGGATAATGCCTCAGTCAACAGATCTATTGTCAACCCAAGAGTGCTAGTATATCATATTAGGTTGTCTCCAGTGTCTAGTCTGACTTGTGTGGTTTCAGCAGTCACTACTAGACAAAATTGGGTTCAAATACTAGCCAGGCATGCTCAAGAAAGCCCATAATTGCTCAACAAAGCCCTCCTAAACGTCATTGTCTGAACCATGTCTGACCTATTTTTCAGGATTTGCATGTGAACTACTTGTTCTAAATCTGTTGTGGCTCTTTAGTGACATCATAGACTCTGTGTCCTGTCCTCAAACCTTCCAACCATGGCCACATCCGTAGTGTGGCTCAGCACATGGAATTAAGTATCGAGCACACAGGCAATTCACTAGTTACAGACCCAGCTCCTTTGCCAAGACATTCCTGTGCTCCCTTGAGCCTGTCGAAGTCTATCTCATTCCAAAAGTCGGTTCCTCTCCTTGTTCGGGCGGCGTTCGGCCGTCGACGTCACCGGTCTTCTAGCCATCGCCGATCCACCTTTCATTTCCCATTTGTTTTGTCTTGTTTTCCCACACACCTGGTTTACATTTCCCTCATTACTTGTTGTGTATTTAACCCTCTGTTCCCCCCATGTCTGTGTGTGAAATTGTTTATTGTTGAGGTTGGCACGCTTCCGGCTGGTTTGCGCCAGGTTTTGTTTTATACCCGTCCTTTGTGGCAGCCAGTACTTTGTACTTGGGTTTTTTGTACTTTGTGCTGCCTCACTTGTTCGTTGGGCATTTGTTTTGTGACGCGGTTGCGTTCTGTGCAAATGATTTCCTAAGTAAAGTGCTTTGTCCACTCATCTCTGCTCTCCTGCGCCTGACTTCTATGCACCAGCTACACTCACCCCTTCACAGAGAGACAGCGATCGAGAGAGCTAGACACACAAGAGATAAACAGAGAGAGAGAGAGAGAGAGAGAGAGAGAGAGAGAGAAAGATAGAGACAAAAAAGACAGAGAGAAAGAGAGAAGAGAGAGATAAACATGAGGCTGTTTACGCCTCAGTCACAGTGGATTCTCACCTCCTCCACATGAGAAAGTTTGACCAGGTCTTTGGCTGAGGCTTGGGGAACCCCCGCTGGCCACTCCACCACCTGCACCTCCTCTTCTGGGCTCTCCTCAAACACCTCCTCTTCATCCACCTCCTGCCCTTCCGCCTCCATCTCGTCCACTCCTCCCTCTCCCCCCTCCACTCCTCCCTCCTTCTCAGCCATGGCAGAGTCAGCTCCTGTTGATGTGGTCTGCTCAAAATCCTCCTCACCCTGTCTTACAGGGTTGCTGCCTCTGACTGCAGAGACAAGAGCAAGTGTTGCTTACAATACTAGACCTACTACTAATCACCTGGCTTCAGCATATAGAGCCCATAAGCACTTATTATAGATACTGACACAGACACACACACACTTATAGCTGAGACAGTATGGGAGCATCATCTGGTATCAGATTCCATATTATGAGCCCTTATTGATTAGAACCCGAACCGCACTCTGGCGCTTTCCAGTGAACAAAGAGGATGATATCATCTCCTTCCTTTTCACATCTCTAGGCTAAGTGGCCATTCTATAATATTGATTTAGGGATTCATCTGATGGTGGGTTTTGTGTTGACCTTTTCCATGGTGGGATGGTGATGTTTCTCTCTCATTCCTCTCACATTGCTCCTTGGTGTTGTGGTTGTCTTTCAGCACTGTGTCTGCCATGCTCTAGAAAAAAAACCCAGCTTCGTCATAAATGTCGCTCATGTCACAAACGCACTAATCTTCTCTTAAGGTATGGACTAAGAAACGTCATCAAAAGGATGGTGTGTAGTGCATTTTCTTACCTTTTCCACACTAAGCATTGGCCTATTACGGAGAGACCGAGAGAAAGAGAGACCGAGAGAGGGAGAGAGAGAGCGACAGCGATAAAGAGAGAGAGAGAGAGAGAGAAGAGGTCTGACTGGCTAAGCTGATGTTTTGAAGCAATTTGATTTAATAAATGTAAAGCTAGAATGACCGGAGGCCACTACAGTGACTGAGCATCTGGTATCCAGCTGAATCAATCTCCATCAAACCGCCACAAGCTACTAACATACCAAGAGGCATGGGTGGGGTTCTGTGACTTGCATGAAAACGTATCTGAGTCTATAGCTTAGTAGAGTAAGTAAAGAGCAATATTTGATAATCAAAGGAGTGTTATTTAATTAAGGGGTGGTTCATGTCTAGACAAGAACCACTGGCGTGGGATGTTATGTTCAAAGTTCAAACATAGGGTATAATCTGACATATCAACCAAATGACTCTAGCTAATAAACCATTCATTATAAAGCATTCACGAATGAAAATATGCATTTAAATGAAGACAGTGTTTACTGATCCCCCTCTGGAGCGGTAATATTGTGGGTGGTGACAGAATGTGACAAACTATCTAGACATGCTTTGCTTTCCCTTCTACTGCAGCGAGCAGTACTGCTACAAGTTATTGTCTAAGTCAATGTTTTGTGCATGTAGTCTCAGTTATAGTTATAGTATAAAATTGTGCTAGATCAGCACCCATGTTATGGTCCACCAGTATCTATCTCACCTCTGGTGCGTCCTGCAGATCTGGCTCAGTATTTCTATGTGTTCCTGTCCAATGTTGTTGGTTTCACCTGGTGAGGTGCTCTCCGCTGCTCTGTTACACTTTTTACACCGGCTCTCTGGAAGCACACAGAACACACACACACACATGTTGTGGAATTCAAAGAATAACAGAGTTATATTTTGTCAGTCGTGTTCAGGTGAGTCTACAGCAGTTGTGTAGAGTAGAGTGCAGTACCCCAGTCTTCCTGCAGGGCAGTGAGGTTGGACAGGAGGCGCTCATGATATAGCCTCTCCAACTGCAGGAACTGCACTGCCCACTGATCTTATAACCATCAGCAATTAAGGAAAGAGGACACTACAAGAGCCCATAACACCTATCCCTAAAGCTGTCAACTCTGGGATTCAAAAGACAGGATCACACTAACAAACGTCAGACAAATATATACAGCATCTGATGTTGAGCTGGTGAGCTGGTGCTTGAGTGCGAAAACCAAGAATTCAGAAAATGTATGACGCTATAAATAA
Source organism: Salmo salar (assembly GCF_965601325.2). NCBI lineage: Eukaryota > Metazoa > Chordata > Actinopteri > Salmoniformes > Salmonidae > Salmo > Salmo salar. Next base: position 56,254,483 of record NC_138305.1, on the reverse strand, counting down.
ATCTTGGAATTTTAAAGCTATTCCAGGGTATGTTCTCCTGCAGTTGACTCTCTGTGTGTGTGTGTGTGTGTGTGTGTGTGTGTGTGTGTGTGTGTGTGTGTGTGTGTGTGTGTGTGTGTGTGTGTGTGTGTGTGCGCAAAGTATTACTTTCTTAGGCAAAATCTCTCGTGTAAGAGATTCTTATCTCAATGAGAATTAATTGGATTACTACCATTAGAACATATTTCCCTCATCAACAACCCCCAACTTCCACACCCAGTATTTACCAAAACCAGTCAACCCAGGAACCAACAGAGCAAGCCAAATAGTAACGAAATTGTAACCCGCTTATAGAAACTAAAAAACTAAAAGTGAATATTCTGCCCAGCACACATGGAAACACTTACCCCACCACTGCAGAAATAGCATGTCCCTTTCCTTTTTCAAATGAACAAGAGTGTCATCCTAAATCAGTCACCAAAGTCCCTGAAGCGTCAAAATAAAAACACTGCTATTTAACTGCTGTTCAGCTCTGACGGAGTGGAAATAAATATTGGCAATAAGTAATGGCAAGGATACATTCCTCTTCCAGGGAGTAGGCCTCTGCTATCTGTTAAGAGAAAGAGTGAGAAAAAAAATCATTACACACTGACTTTCTTATTCTATCACTTAGCTCACTTACTCAGAATCAGACATCAGTACAGTATGTCAGGTCCTCTATTTAACCTACCTGAAAATAAATCAACTTGAAAGATTCATTTAAAGTAATTAATGTAATTTAACTAGAAAGGTTTTATCCTAAAGAAAACAATTATTTTACTGTTGGATATTGCATGGAAGGAAATGGTTTACCCCCACAACAATTCAGTTTCTAACTAAGAGAAAGCAATAAAGCCTTCTACATCCTTCAGCTTCAGCTGTCCAACTGAACTGTCAGACTAGATATCCTCCTGCTGGGTAATGAACTGATCCTAACAGCTATTAATGGCTACCGACACTAAACAGTGCGACTTCCAACACATCTTGTATCTAAGCTAAGTCACTTGATGAACATGAATATGACTCAAGTTTTAACTTCAAGGATGAAACATGCCATGAGATAAGCTTAGACCACTTTCATGTTGCTCTGAAAGACTATATGAAGTCACTCTAGAGAAGGGATGGGCAACTTTGATTGGGGTCGGGGCCCCCCCCAAAAAAACAGGGCTGCAGTGGCTCGCGGGTCTGCGTACCCATCATACCCATCCACACATGCAGTCAGAGCTGGCCCTTGCCTTTTGGGGGCCCTAAGTGACATTTTGTTGCGGGCAAAACATTTGTAAGGCGCAATGTCTGTAAGTACATTGTTTATTAGCACAAGATAAAATGTTTATCACATATAATTTATGTTTCTGTAAAAGGTTAAGAATTGAGTTAGCTGTTAGCTACTTTGCGTTAGCTTCAGTACTATTTCTCAAAAGGGACACCTAGCTTAGCAATATCAAGCATACAGTTGCATTCTAGTAACTTTATTTTATATTTGACTTATTTTGTACATTCAGTGCAGTTATTGTGTAAGACATTCTGTGCTCTATACTACTGTGACTGAAAACATGTACTTTTGTGTTTGTTGCAGTTTCACACTGATTAAAGGAAAATGGCACCCTGCTTCTCACTGAGTTGTTTGAATGAGTGTTTAGCTAACTGGATAGCAGGATAAGGGCTACTTGTCACGGCTGTCTGAAGGATCGGACCAAAATGCAGCGTGTTCGTAGTTCCACATATTTATTCCGTGAAACTAAATGCAATACATTAAATACTTGAAACACACACAAAAAAAACGTGACGCAGAGAGGAAAACATACTACTCAAAAGATAATCACCCACAAAAACAGGTGGGACAAACATCAACTTAAATATGACCTCCAATTAGAGGTAACGAGGATCAGCTGCCTCCAATTGGAGATCAACCCAAATAACACCAACATAGAAATACAAAACTAGAAACTGAACATAGAAATACAAAAACAGACAAACACCCCCTGTCACGCCCTGACCTACTCTACCATAGAAAATAACAACTTACTATGGTCAGGACGTGACACTACTGTACATTTAGCAAGTCCAGTATGTGCACACATGACTGTATTGTTCATTTTGAACTTCACTCCACTGTCCATGTATAGAATAAATTAATGAATTATTAAATAAATTAATGAAATAGTAGTCTGGAAGGATAGAGCTATGGCAAAAGCTGGGACTCAGATGTAATGTGGTGAATAACAAGCTGTTTTACCTCAGATTCACTTCTACCATGACGCACAACAGAACTCAAACAACTGTGTCAGACAACTCTTCCTGTCCCTGTCTCAACTCTCTGTAGACTCCACAGTGTAGAGCGAACACAAACCCAAGACGCAGACTGAATCTCTTCAAATGTCAATGCCTGTTTACCAGGATTTTATGATTTTTTGTTGTTGTTGTTGTTGTACAGCTCTAATTCTCCATGTATGGGCATCTATTTTGTCCACATAACTGAAATGCAATCTCTTGGCGTACTTCTTGGCCAGTTATTCTGCCAATGCTCCACTGATTGTACCAGTTTGATCACAGAGCAACCCTTTCTTCTGTATCAGTGTATCAGGCCTGTCCCATTTGGCAACCAATTCCCTGCCTATTGAGAGCACTACTGTTGACCAGGGCCCAAAAGTAGTGCAATATGTAGGGAATAGGGTGCCATTTGGGACATAGAATGCCATTTGGGATACAGAGGGCCATTTGGGACGCAACCCTCAGTGTATCAGTGGGGCCTGTCTTTTTCTTGGGGCGTGTAAATCATAGCTGACTCTTTGTTCCATGATGACCAGAACTGGCAAAGATAAAACAACAACTGCAAGGCTATTACAGTACATTGAGGGCCAAAGCAAGTGTTCTTACTGAATAGGATTATAACAAGTGTATAGACTACAGTACATGATCATTGTAATCATGGTTACATCTTAAAGCTTGATTTACTCTCCCTACAAATGAAAAGAAGACACAAGGGAAAAGCAAGATGTTTCAGTGGCAAAACACATGTGACAGATGAGGATGAGATTTACTGTGCAAAACAGAGTACAACCCACAGGACCAAACCACAGAGGAAAAGAACACAGAGGATTTGTGCTGGTGAAGGTGAAAACACACACCTGGTGTAGAGACTGTGGCAGCAGTGTGTGGTCACTGTGTTCTCCCAAAGACTGTAGTGAGGCTAGCAGGTCAGGGCTGGGGCCTGGGGGGCCACTTCCTGAAAACACACAATGTCAAGTGTAATAGACAGTTGATGAATAGGCATGTTTGATTTTATATTTTAAGGCTACTCTTAAGGTCTTATCATGGCAGCCATAGAGAGTACTTGTCTTTTGAAACAGCTTGAGGTAGGTGACATGCAAATCTACTCCACAGTAAATATGTATTAAGTACACTAGTGATGCACGGGTTGACTCATAACCAGCAGTCCCCGCGGATAGCAGGTTTAGGGTCATTAAATATTGTGTGGCTGAAGGGCGGGTGGGTGGCCTGCGGGTTGAATAAAGAGAAACAATACCTTCAAAAAAATCCATAAATGTATAATTATTGTGCAATTTATATCTATAGGCTACACAGGGTTTTCTTTCATTATTTTAGGCTATCTGGTATTAGTGTAAAAGCCTAAACTTTAGGGCTTAACTGTAGCCTACGCGCCAAATAGTTTACACAACCAATCGCCAAATAATGCTTTTGAGAGCGGGCAGAAAAGGTTAACGTAAATCCACCGAGGCAAAAAGGACATTGTCGAAGTTTAATTCAACAAGACAAAAGCTGCGAAATGATAGTTGAAATGAAAGAGAAGGAAGGGCCATAAAAGCAATGTTTGGAAAATATTTGGTGAAGTGGTAAAAGAGAATGATAGCAGTGTTGTGTGTGTTGATTGCGAGACGCTTTACAAATTCGACAGTCACAGAACGGGACTTCAAATAGGCATGTCAAGGAAACTGTAGCCAACTGTTTAGATGGGTTAAATGGAAACTGATATCTGGACACTGACTGTAGGTCTACAACCTCTCATATAGCCTTCCTAATAAATCCTGCAGAATTAAGCATTTCTTGCAGTAAAACTATACACCAAATGTTGGCAAATTCTGGATTTAGGAACAGGAGTGGAGAAATATGATTTATTTACTTCTGCATCTTGAGGGAATGCAATGCTCAGTTAGATACAGTATATTGGTTCTGTCTTCATTAGAAAAGCTGATAATATTTCAACCACATATAATATGCATCGAAGCCGAACTGAAATATTTTCAGAACTTACATTTATCAGAAACGCGTTGCGTCGTTTTCACAGCTTTCTTTTTCCTTACAACAGGTCAAACTGATGTCATTTGGACATTTTGGACAGAAAATCTTTCCCATTCGTTTTTTTTTTTTTGTTGCATTATTGTATTTTCTCCCCAGTCCCTAAAAGTTGAGCAAGGGTATACTTAGTATTTTAGGGCAACATATAATGACATACGAGAAGCTACATGTATCTAATTATAGACAAGTTGACTAACAAATAGCCAACCAAAATGTCGGAAATTATATGCAGAAACGTATCTGGCAACAAGAATAAAAATCATGCACCCCCTGTCAAAAAAATAATGACGCTGTCTTTGACTGTCGCCTAACGCATTTTCTATAGTTGCGGGTTAGGGTTGGGTGCAGACCTCATATTTTCACTTTATCACATATAGTCAGGCGGTTGCAAAAGGGTTATTAGCAATTGCGGGCAGGTGCGCGAGAAAAAAACAGCTGACCCGCGCACCACTTAAACTACTGTATGAGATCTGTACTGTGTGATGAGTGCTGTAGGCACCTGAGGCAGCCTCCGTGTTGTTTGCTTCCTCTCTCTGAGTCGTCTCAGTGTCTGGGTCTCTAGGGGGGCTGGTGCTCTTGTTGCCCATCCTCTCCCTCACAATGTTGTTCTCCACCAACTCACTGGTTCCCAAGAGGTGGGTCGGGCCCACAGGAGGGAAGTGGCTGGCTGCTTTAGGGTTGCCACTTACTAGGATTGGATTCTGTCTAGAAACATGGATTTGGTTTAGGCTACTCTATGGGTCACAGAAAACTCTAAAAATCTTTAGGTTGGCGAAATAAAATGTGGGATCCAATGTTCTACGTTTTCCAGCTTGTTGGAGTTGGAAGAATATAAGTAGAAGGTTGTGTCATCAGTGTAGATATATAGTCTATTATTCCAACTCAATCTCCTTGTTTTTATGGTCTCCCTGTGTTCTGGTCTCCTTATTTGGAGTTGTTTGGGGCTCTTCCTGGTCCTTGAAATCCCTCTAGCAGGTCACCAAGAAGCTTTTTCCTCTCCTCTTCAATACCCTGTTGGATTTAAACAGATTTTATAGTGTTAGCATCAGCGTGTCATTCTCAGCTAGAGATACGCCTTGAGTTAGTGAGGAAACTGAATGTGCAGAAGAGTGGGAGTGAAATGCTAGTTATTTTTGCTGAGTTAATCTTTTCAGAGAGAACTCTTTGTGTTACAACCAGGACTTGCCTTCAGGCACAGAGAAGCTGTTACATCAGCCAGGCTGATTTTGAGAAACTTAAAATAACATATTTGTCTATTAGAAACCATAATGGCCATGTTACATCATCAGCACATGGGGCTGCACACAGCGAGAGAGAGAGAGAGAGAGAGAGATGTACAGTGCATTCGGAAAGTATTCAGACCCCTTCCCCTTTTCCACATTTTGTTACGTTACAGCCTTATTCTAAAATGGATAATACATTTTTTTTTAAAACCTCATTAATCTACACACAATGATTAAGCAAAAACAGTTTTTTAAATTTTTTTGCAAATTTCTAAAAGAAAAAAAAATCTGAAATAGCTTTTTGAGATAAGTATTCAGACCCTTTGCTATGAGACTCAAAATTGAGCTCAGGTGCATCCTGTTTCCATTGATCATCCTTGAGATGTTTCTACAACTTGATTAGAGTCCACCTCTGGTCAATTTGGAAAGGTCCCACAGTGCATGTCAGTGCATGTCAGCGCAAAAACCAAGCCATGAGGTTGAAGGAATTGTCTATAGAGCTCCGAGACAGGATTGTGTCGAGGCACAGATCTGGGGAAGGGTACCAAAAAATGTCTGCAGCATTGAAGGTCACCAAGAACACAGTGGCCTTCCTAGAGCTGGCCGCCCGGCCAAACTGAGCAATCGGGAAAGAAGGGCCTTGGTCAGGGAGTTTACCAAGAACCCAATAGTCACTCTGACAGAGCTTCAGAGTTCCTCTGTGGAGATGGGAGAACATTGCAGAAGGACAACCATCTCTGCAGCACTCCACCAATCAGGCCTTTATGGTAGAGTGGCCAGACAGAAGCCACTCCTCAAGTAAAAGGCACATGACAGCCCGCTTGGAGTTTGCTTAAAGGTACCTAAAGGACTCTCAGACCATGAGAAACAAGATTCTCTAGTCTGATGAAGCCAAGATTGAACTCTTTGGCCTGAATGCCAAGCGTCACGTCTGGAGGAAACCTGGCACCATCCCTACGGTGAAGCATGGTGGTAGCAGCTTCATGCTGTGGGGATGTTTTTCAGTGGCAGGGACTGGGAGACTAGTTAGGATCAAGGGAAAGATGAATGGCGCAAAGTACTGAGAGATCCTTGATGAAAACCTGCTCCAGAGCGCTCAGGACTTCAGACTGGGGCGAAGGTTCACCTTCCAACAGGACAACGACCCTAAGTACACAGCCAAGACAATGCAGGAATGGCTTCGGGACAAGTCTCTGAATGTCCTTGAGTAGCCCAGCCAGAGCCTGGACTTGAACCTGATCTAACATCTCTGGAGAGACCTGAAAATAGCTGTGCAGTGACGCTCCCCATCCAACCTGACAAAGCTTAAGAGGATCTGCAGAGAAGAATGGGAGAAACTCCCCAAATACAGGTGTGCCAAGCTTGTAGCGTTATACCCAAGAAGACTCGAAGCTGTAATCGCTGCCAAAGGTGCTTCAATAAAGTACAGAGTAAAGGGTCTGAACACCTATGTAAATATTATGTAAATATGTTTTACAGAAAAAAAACGTTTTTTCTTTGTCATTATGGTGTATTGTGTGTAGATTGATGAGGGGGGAAAAAACATTTAAGGAATTTTAGAGTAAGGCTGTAACGTAACAAAATGTTGAAAAAGTCAAGGGGATTTGAATACTTTCCGAATGCACTGTGTATATGCCAAATTCCACAGTAATGTATGGGCAATTCCACAGTAACAGAATGAGGCCAGAAGCAATTGATTGCAAAGTTAAACAAATCATACAACACTATGCACAAGGACTAGTTTTAACAATTTCCACAGAACATTTTACAAAAACACATTTGCTCAAAGAATAGTGCAGTAAAGTTTTGTATCAGAATGATGGTAAAATCTCCCTCCCTTTTTTATGTAACCACATTTTCCAAAAACTCTTAAATATCTACTCTGAATTATGATTCAAAGATGTCTGCAGAAAGAATGGGGTGTCAGCTATGATTTGACTCTCTCAAAAAATAAAAAATGATTTGACTCTCTTTTGGTTATTTAACTACAGTAAGTGAAGTGGATTAACACCCAGTAGAATGATGGTAACAGAATGACATCATGGGTCCCTGTTCTGTACTATACAGAAATGCATAATTATGTTATTCTCTTCATGGTGATGTATAGGTAAACAAAGGTAGAAAAATGTAATATCCTCCTTTGCATGTTTGGGTATTATTCTACACACCGGTTATTATTCTAATGAGCTCCGCCCCCCAAACAAGACCACATTTGGTTTGTCCAGACTGCACCAAATCTGTACCAATCACAGACGTCTATGTTTCACAAGTTTGGACATCATAGTAGAGTACACTACAGTACAGGACAGCAGAGTATAGTTTAGTACAGTACACTACAAATAAGTAAAGCATACTGTACTTTATTCTAGTGTGCTCTACTGTACTGTACTAAATTCTACAGTACTGTACTGTATTGTACTGACCTACACTGAGTATTCCAAACATTAGGAACACTTTGCTAATATTGAGGGGCATGGATTCTACAAGGTGTCGAAAAGCATTCCACAAGGATGCTGGCCCATGTTGACTCCAATGGATGGATGTCCTTTGGGTGGTGGACAATTTTTTATACACACAGGAAACGGTTCAGCGTTAAAAATTGAGCTGCGTTGCAGTTCTTGACGCTCTCAAACCGGTGCATCTGGCACCTACTACCATACCCTGTTCAAAGGCACTTAAATCTTTTGTCTTCCCCATTCACCCTGAATGGCAGACATACACAATCCATGTCTCAATTCTGCCCAGGCTGAAAAATCCTTCTTTAACCTGTCTCCTCCCCTTGATTGGAGTGGATTTAAGTGACATCAATAAGGGATCATAACTTTCACCTGGATTCAACTGGTCAGTCTATGTCATGAAAAGAGCAGGTGTTCTTAATGTTTTGTACACTCTACTTTTATTTGCTGTACTGTCCTGTGCTCTACTGTACAAACTTGTGAATCAAATGTCTATGATTGGTTCCAATTTGGACTGACCAAATTTCAACTACTTTCAACGGTTTCATACTCTTCCTTTGACCACCACACAACAGAAAGATGAATAAAACATTGAGCTGAACATAACAGTGGAAGGGAAGACAGTAGCAGGTGACCCGACTATGTTTTGTGACTACTATGAATTCCCATCGTAAGCAATTCAGTTGCAGTCATTAACTTACAGGTTTATTGGTAATTCTGTTACCGATTTGGTAACAGAAAGACACGTTTTAATCACTTAAATGAATCACAAACCAAATTGTTAGCAGTAAAAACATTATCAGTAATTGATAGGTCACTTTTACTTGATCTTTCATTATCCACCCTCCGTATAAAAAAAATATCTTAAAGTGGTTTTGGTAAGAGAATGACAAGACATTAGGCAATATTTCTTAAACTTACAGAAGGCAAATCATTTCTGCAAAACAAAATATAAATGTTACTTCAACATTATTGTGTTTGATGCATTTTGAATACCCATTTTTTTTGCTAGATGTTTTCTAAGACCTCTTTTCCATCTGTTTGACCAGAAATCATGTTAAGCATTTCACTGTGCATGTGACAAATACAACTTCAAAATCAAAGCCTTTGCTTATTCAAATTTTGGGGGGGATGAAAATGGTTGAAAACTGTATGCACTGTATGCCTTCATTTAAAAAAATTTAAATAAACACAACCTCCACATCATAAGACCTAGCCTACATTTAAGCGTAAATGGATGACCAGAGCGTATGGATGGAATGCACAGAGTGGGGGTTCAGGAACATGTCAAGAGGTGCCATGTTCACAGTCATGTGGATGTGAGGGGGTTTAGAACATAGAACTAGAAGGAGGAGTGTGACTCATATGCATCGTGTCTAATGTGTAGTACTGGCCTTTACCCTCTCATGTAACACCCCACTGTGCGCATGACTCATAGCTCTTACATAGATTGAAGGTGACAAAACACACAGATTTTGAAAAATCATCCATGTTTGCATCCTCCAACCAGTAACTGATAAACTATAGTTATACACTGGTAGCAGAATGAACCTAAAAAAAAACATACCCCAGGACACTTCAAAGGGTGTCTGTCTGTCTTTTGGGTTTTGAAGTCCCTCAGTCGAGCACCTGATTCCCTTTTTGTTCAAACTGGGCTGAAGCGTGTTTAGGTACAATTTCTTACCAGAATAATTAACCTTTTTAGTATAGAGTAGCATGTTTGGACTTATAAGTATACTTTGATCTCCTTCGTATGGCCATGTGTATTGTTATTTTATAAACGTTTACATCTCATTGCATTTACTTATGTTGCGAACCAATAGTGAAGAATGTATGCTGCAGCTGATGCTCCCTGGTGCCTATCCAAGCAGCGGCACTCAAGTGAGTCCAAGCCAAACAAACATTTCATGTTGATTCAATTCATTGGAATACCGTAGCACACTATCAACGCAGTTTACACAGTAATAAACCGGCTACATGCGCTACAATGTTGCAATTCACAGTATACATTTTCTTACGCCAATTTCATGTTGACTATTCAGCAATGAAGAGCAACTATTTCATCCTTTTCTATTGAATAAACGAAGCGAAATCAAGAATCCGTTCATGCGATATTTAGGCGATAGCTATACACGTACAAATTCTCATCATAACCGCATTCGAAGACGGTAACCGTAAGTAAAAACGGCGGTACCCATCATCACGCGGATGTATCCATACTCACACATGGAAGATACTGTCCCGCTGTAGGCAAAGAAAGGTTCGTGGTTGTCAATCAGCTGAACGGTCATCCAGCTCAATCCATAACCCTTTTATTCTGAACACGATGTTCTAAAATGCACTTGATATACAACCTTGAGTGTCACCATCGCTGCGGATCAATGGTTGTTTATGATCTAATCCGGGCATTTTCTGCCTTCGTCTAAAACTCATTGCGAAATATCTCATTTTATTGTACAGCAGAGGCAAGGGGGCCATCTTCTGGCAGCTGGTTGATGTCTCAACTTCCACAAAGAGGTGGCCTGTAATTTACAGCGCTGCAACGTCAATGTTTACATATGGTGAAAATTGTTACTCGATTTCGTTTAATAGCATCCCACTGGTCACAGACGTCAGTTCAACGTCTAGTTTTAATTTATAATTGGTATATTTGTCAACTATCGGGAATTCAGCGTCAAATCAACAAAAACATGTCACCATGTCATTGGATTTAGGTAAAAAGTTGGGTGAAAGAAATACAAAATTCCCTTACATTGATTACTTTTTCAAATACAATCAGTTTTCCACGTTGATTCAAAGTCATCACATTGACTATTGTTTTTTTTAAACCAGTTTTTGCCCAGTGAGATATGTCACTCTGGTTGTTGGAGCTATTTGTTATATGGGGAACCTGGGCTGCATCGAGGTGTATTTGTTCCTGTCGATGAACGTTCCATTCTCACAGGCACCTGGGCCTGTTTGGGGATGTGATTTGAATCAAAATCCACTTCCTGCAATGGAATATTTTTGTTGTTTTGTTTAAATACCCCATACAGTAGGTGGCAGCAATACACCAATAGTTGTAGTCTGCCATAAAACCTTAAATAAGAAGAAAAAGGAGGAGAAGGTGCATTTGTGAGTGAGTGCCTACCCAACCTCTGACCGCACTTCACTGGCTGGTAAATGTGGTTTATTGCCCATGCCCAGTAGTTACACAATGTGGAACAGTAGACTATTGGGTAAAAGGTATCTCCTTAGAAACAGATGTTTTCAAATATCTATTGGAGAGCTTTGGTATCATTCTCATGGAAAGCTTATTCAATATCTGACACTTGATGTTGTTGCACTGGTGTGTCAGTAAGGTACTGTATCTGAGTCAGTGTTCTTTTCAGTGGCATGTAGCATGTACACCTTGGTGGGGCAAACTCACCCAATTCTTTTTATGCATGCCAGCAAAGCCACTACACAACACAACACTAAACAATACATTAATTTCACTATAGCAGTGACAAACGGTACCCACATACTGTTAAGGCCTACATAAATCTGTCCCAACAGCAGAGCTTTCTTTTCAGCACCAAGGAGTGAATCCTTACCACTGTTACACCTGGCTATCAGCAGACCCTTGTCTGGCAGCGAAATAGTTCATTCAACCTCATTTACTGCTTTTATAAAAAAACATAGCTGATATGGCTGACTTGCTTAAACAAATGTGGTTTCTGCTGACAATTGAGACGTACAAAATATGACATAAGGGAACGATGAGCGGATAAGAGGCAATCCGTAAGTTTGATTATTACATTAATGAGCGAGTTAAGACTGATGTAGTCAGTTTAACTATTTGTTTAGCACTATTGAAACGTACAGCAACAGGATTCAAAACATTGGCCGTTCTTACAGTGTACTCCCTGCACACCAAGTCAGAATGTAGGATAAGTAAAGGGGGCATATAAGCATACAATGAAAGCTACAATATTAATATTTTATTATAACATTTCTTTAAAACAGGCTATAGGCTACGTGTGTACAACCAAGTCAGAACAGTAGGCTAAGTTATGAGGGGGAAAGTGACCAAATTATTAGGGTGAGGCACATGGGCTACTAACAGTTTACTACACAACATACACTTAGTATTACTTTCTTAGCTACAGTATTCATATCTCTCTGGCATATTACATAATTTATGCAGCAGTATACAAGACATTTTTAGACTCACCTTGTTGTGCTGTGCTCACTTGAACAGGAAGATGGTGCGGCGGTCCTTCTTGTGGGCATATTTTGTCATAAAGCTTTGTCATCAAAGTCTGGCATTCTCTGGATTTATGGTTCTTTCAAGACAACTGAGAACTCTGACAAAAACAAGGTTGAAATATGATGACATCAGTGATCTTCAGGTCGGAGCTCTAGAAAGAGGCCAGAGTTCCTGATTTACAATTCCGAGTTGGATGACCGTTTAAAACATATTTTCCCAGTCGGAGCTCGTTTTTCCCCAAGATCCCAGTTGTCTTGAACTCACTGAAGTCTGAGATTTCCCAGTTCAGAGTTTCCAGTTCTTTTGAATGCGGCAGAAGTCATGCTAGATTGACAGCATGGCCAATGTATTCAACCTTTTCTGGCCCATGGTGTTGAATGTTTATCCTTTTAAGCTTGGGAAGAGACCCTTAAACCCAGACTTGGACCACTGAATAGCAGGCTAGTGATTGCTTTGCAACGCTTGCAGTTAGACACTGATTCCTTCTAAACCACTCATTGTTGAATCTGCGATTTCTAACTTGTTGTGTAATGTTTATGTCCAATGGCCGATGAGCACCGATACATTTTATCTGTAATTTCTCTCATATGACAAGGATAGAAAAAGATTTGCCAGTAGAATGTCGACGTGATTCATGATGATGACTGCTTGTCTAGCTTGATAGCTAAGATTTTGAAAGTATGATGACATGGTAAGTCCAATCAAAGCTACGGTAGATATAACGTGATTTGACGTCATTTTATCTGTAGCCAATGACCTTGAGCCTTCTTGGATGGGCACTTCTAATGTAACTCTGCGGCAGCACTCAAGGGGCTTGAAGTTTAGAGCTCGCCTCGTCAATTTTGTGGTGACGTAGTGTCCCCATGAGTGACAGAACACTGAGCCAATCACGGCGCAACTAGAGAAGATGACCAACCCCTACGCTCCTTATTTTCCGCTGGCAGCCCCCACCACCACAGAAAGCACTGAGCTAGGCTGAAACACCTGCATTTTGGAGCTGCCTTACTCAAGAAAGCAAAAAAGAGACCATGTTTGTATTATTATTTTTTACATTGTTTGCAAACTGATATGTGACAGGTATTAATGCCAAAATAACATGCAAAACAGGCAACAACAAAAAATATATGTATTTAGCTAAACAGGTGAGGCTCAGAACAGATGGCCCCACCTGCCCTGAATGACGGGTCGCCACTGGTTCTTCTAGCCTACTCCCATATGCTTGATACATCTGATAGTCCTCAGGGCCCTCTGTCCCATGTACAATTGATTATTTAAAAAGATGTACAGTATAGCCTTTGTGCATATGTAGACAATATTTCTAAAGTTGGTCATTCAAAGTCTGAAATCCAACAGACACAGTGGGTTCATAGAAAGATACGTTGAGAATTCTTTGTGACAAAGTGGTGACGCGTCAAACACCAGGCAGACCCACAGCTTAGTAATATTTACCCTTTGAATTCCCTCTTCCTGTCTGCCCTTTCTAAATGTGAAAAAAAGATTTGTCCTGTTTACATCTGCATTGTTATCTTTGGGATGATTTGTAATGAGTCCTAAATGACTGTGAAGTAGAGCAGAAAGAGGGATATGCTGGAATGGGGAGCGATCCAGGGAGTGTGTGTGTGTAATGAGTCTGACTTTTCGAAGTGAACTCCGGCTGACTGCGCGTCCTCGTTAACTTCCCACTAGAAAACATTTGTTGCGACGTCCACTAATGGCTAAGCTGCTGCAACATATAACAATAATGTGGCTTAAGCTTAACATCTTGCAATTGACTCAAATAGACTGTTAAACCCTGTAGATATGAAAGGAACATATACACTCAGTTTAACCAATGTAGTAATTGCATCGTCTTCTGATAGACTAGGTGGAATTTTTTTGCCATACTGCTTGGACCTATTCAGTCTTTTCAGATCCACGGGACAGACGGAGTGCATGGGGGAGCCTGGTCCCAGATCTGTTTGTGCAGTCTTGCCAACTCCTTCCAGATCACAGGAGGTTGGAGGCACCTTCATTAGGGAGGACAGGCTTGTGGTAATGACTGGAGCGGAATTAGTGGAATGGTATCAAATACAGAAAACACATTGTTTCCAGGTGTTTGATGCCATTACATTTGCTCCGTTCCGGCCATTATTATGAGCCGTTCTCTCCTCAGCAGCCGCCACTGTTACAGATTAAACCGATGTTGGACCAAGCTAGTCTAGGGAGGTAGGAGCTAGAGCTCTGTTTGGGATGCAGTGTTACTGTTGTTCTCTGTGGTAGTGTTTTGTCACCCTTCTTAAACTACTGTTTAAAACAGTGTACTCTGTGTTGGCATTAATAACAACACAAGCCAAGCCTCCAGCTCTCACACGAAGTCATTAGACTCGGGTGAACGAACAACCACTTTAGGACAGTTTATCCTTTGTCATTGAAGTTAAAGGATACAGTAGGGGGCTACATAGCAATACCATAATAAATACAGAGAAATATGAGACGTAGCTTATAAAGAGTTGACATACAACATGCTGATACTGTAAATAGGATTCATAAAACAGACATCATGGAGTGTGTGTGTGTGTGTGTGTGTGTGTGTGTGTGTGTGTGTGTGTGTGTGTGTGTGTGTGTGTGTGTGAGAGAGAGTGTATGTTAAAAATGTAACACTCATATGCGTTAGATAAGTATTCACCCCCTGACTAAATACATGTTAGAAACAACTTTGGCAGTGATTACAAAGGTGAGTCAGCTTGGCTTCGTCTCTACGAGCTTTGCACACCTGAATTGTGCAATATTTTCCCATTATTCTTTTCAAAATTATTCAAGCTCTGTCAAGGTTTTGGGGTCATGGCTACACAGCAAAGGTTTTATCCTGAAAAAGTCCCTAGTCTTTGCCGATGTCAAGTATACCCGGGCGATACCATGATGCAGCCAACACTGTGCTTAAAAATAAGGAGGCAGGTACTCAGTAATGTGTTGTGTTGGATTTGCCCCAAACATAAGGCTTTGCATATAGGCCAAAAGTGTATTCCTTTAAAATCACCAATGGCCTCATGGTGATATCCCTGAGCAGTTTCATTCCTGTCCTGCAGCTCAATTCAGAAGGACGACTGTATCTTTGATGTGTCTGCGTGTTTTAATAGATAATCCACAGCATAATTATTAACTTGACCATGCTTAAAGAGATACTCAATGTCTGATTTGTTATTGTTACCCATCTACCAATCACTACCCTTCTTTACGAGGCTTTTGAAAAGCTTGCTGGACTTTGTAGTTGAATCTGTGCTTGAAATTCAATACTTGACTGAGTGACCTTACAGATGTTGTATGTATGGGGGACAGAGGAAGGGGTAGTAAGTAGCCTTACCTTGTGCGAGACGAAACACCTCATAGGGCAGGACCCTATCTTCTGTTTCTATAGCGTGAAGCCACTGAGTTGGTACAGAGGAAGGGGTAGTCATTAAAAAATCATGCCATTTCCTCTTTCGCACATAGTGAGTCCATGTATCTTATGTGATTTGTTGTGCCAAATTTGACTACTGAACTAATTTATGCTTGCCTAAACAAAGGGGTGAATACTTATGCAACTATATTTCAGTTATTTAATTTGTATTCATTTGTAAACATTTGCAGTATTTTCTTTTCACTTTGACATTATGGATTATTTTGTGTAAATCAATTAAATCCATTTCGATCCCACTTTGTAATGTAACAAAATGTGAAAAAATTCAAGGGGGTGAGTACTTCTGATACCCACTGTAACGGTGAATATTGACCTGTATCGTGTGTCAGAAGAACATACACCATTTCGGAGTGAGAGTTCTCTGTGGTATTCAGAGATGTTGATTCCACTCCCTCTTATTCAGGAGAAGTCAACACTGAGTGATACTTCTCACTACTTTTAGGGAGTTGAAATACAAATACCTGTGTATGTTTTCAAGTGGAATTCAGATAAGCATAAAAAGACGGTGGTATTCCATTAATGGCCTCCTCTCTCTCCCTCTCTCTCTCTCTCTCTGTACATCTCTTTTTCTCTTTCTTTGTAAATCTCTCTCTTTGTACATCTATTAACAACAATGGGAACAAAATGACACTAAATTCCCATGAATCCTTGCTGCTGTTCCGTCCGGCGGCGTCTCCGCGCTTGCCGGCACTTGGTGGCGACGTCGAAGCACGTGACCATCATGACGTTGGCCTTGCAGAGGTTGACCTTGCTCTCCAGCCTTGCCGTGACCACCTCTAACGCTTCCAGGTGTTCCAGAGAGTCAACCTCAAACGTCTGCCACAGGTCAACTACACAAACACAACACAGTGATCAGTGATGACTGGCCACCAAATTAGCATTATCAAAAACTGGCTATTTTAGCTAGCCATCATCTTAATATAACATGAACTACAGAGGCCTCTCAGGATCAACATTAGCCACATAACACCCTTACAAATACACCAGACAAGGACATGAGATAAGAAGAGAGACAATCAGGGAAGGGAATATCTTATTATACCGGTTCTATGGCAATACCAAGACTCCATGCAATGGTTGCTATTGCATTGGTCAATAATGAAAAGATGATTGTTCACACCTTGTAGTGTAAGTCCAGTTGCTTAGAGAAATAAACTGACTAGTTAATGATTTACTGATTACTCTATAGTAAACACTCACACTCTTGGTTCCATTTCCCTGGCTCCAGCATGAGATTCTGTTTGGCCAGCACCAGCTCTCTCTTCAGGCTGTTGTACTTGGCTCTCACCTCTTTGATCCTCTGCTGACGGTGCTCCAGGAACTTGAGTTTGGCACTGAAGCAGGCTATTCCCTGTTAACAACAACACAGCCAAGGACAATGAGAGCTTCAGCTACACATCCGTTTACACAGAGAAAAGCCTCTTCAGAACACCAAGCCTCATATTATGGATGCAAATACCAAATGGCACTCTATTCCCTAAATATCGTAATACTTTTGACCAAAGCCCTATGGGAATGGGGTGCCATTTGGGACATGTCCTCTGACTATACCTTAGAGATCAGAAATTAGCCAATTTTCATAGGCTAGTGCATAGTGTATATGTATTGTATTCAAATACAAAAGTATATACAAAAACATTTTTTTAATCGAGCACACATCCATGCAATCTTCATAGACAAACATTGGCTGTAGAATGGCTCGTACTGAAGAGCTCAGTGACTTTCGACATGGCACCATCATAGGATGCCACCTTTCCAACAAGTTAATTTCTGCCCTGTTATTGTGAAGTGGAAACGTCTAGGAGCAACAACGGCTCAGCCGTAAAGTGGTAGGCCACACAAGCTCACAAAATGGGACAGCCGAGTCCTGAAGTGTGTAAAAATCATCTGTCCTTGGTTGCAACACTCACTACCGAGTGAGAGTTCAAAACTACCTCTGGAAGCAACATCATAACAATAACTGTTCGTTGGGAGCTTCATTAAATGGGTTTCCATGGCCAAGCAGCCGCACACAAGCCTAAGATCACAATGCACAACGCCAAGCTTCGGCTGGAGTGGTGTAAAGCTCACCGACATTGGACTCTGGAGCAGTGGAAACGAGTTCTCTGGAGTGATGAATTACACTTCACCATCTGCCAATCTGGGTTTGGTGGATGCCAGGAGAACGCTACCTGCCCGAATGCATAGTGCCAACGGTAAAGTTTGGTGGAGGAAGAATAATGGTCTGGGGCTGTTTTTCATGTTTCGGACTAGGCCCCTTAGTTCTAGTGAAGGGAAATCTTAACGCTTCAGCATACAATGACATTCTAGACGATACTGTGCTTCCAACTTTGTGGCAACTGTTTGGGGAAGGCCCTTTCCTGTTTCAGCATGACAATGCCCCTGTGCAAAAAGCAAGATCAATACAGAAATGGTTTGTCAAGATCACTGTGGAAGAACTTGACTGCACTACACAGAGCCCTGACCTCAACTCCATCGAACACCTTTGGGATGAATTGGAACACAGACTGTGCCCAACCTCACTAATGCTCTTGTGGTTGAGTGGAAGCAAGTCTCCGCAGCAATGTTCCAACATCTAGTGGAAAGCCTTCCCAGAAGAGTAGAGTCTGTTATAGCAGCAATGGGGAGACCAATTCCATATTAATGCCCATGATTTTGGAATGAGATGTTCGACAAGCGGTTGTCCACATACTTTTGGTAATGTAGTGTATGTATGTACTGTGCATGGACTTTATACATGCAATGCATTGTACGCTTGCATTGCAAGTTTGCCATTGTTCTTGAGTTGTGTTTGGCTATTTATGTGTTTGTACACAAACTCAAGAATAGCCCTGATTTCTCCTGATGAACTAAAGTAAACATGTATCCAAGCCTATCCTAAAACACCCACTGACATCTTGTCCCCTCACCTGTTTGCCTGCTCCTCCTCTCCTCTGCAGCCTCTCCACGTCATCTATCTCATAGACCTTGATGTCGTAGGCCTCTGAGATGCCCCTGTCTACCCAGCGAGACCTGGGCCCACTGGCAGACCTCCTCAGAGATTGGCACGTGTTATTGGACAGATGCCGCGGGTGTGAACCTACAGGTCAGATGAAATGGAATAAGATAGTGTAGAGTGGTGCAGAGCAGTGTAGTGTAGAGTAGTATAGAGTAGTGTAGAGTAGATTAGTGTAGAGTAGTGTAGTGTAGTGTAGTGTAGTGTAGAGTAGTGTAGAGTAGAGTAGAGTAGAGTAGAGTGGAGTAATTCAGAGCTCAGTTGGTAGAGCATGGTGTTTGCAACGCCAGGGTTGTGGGTTCGATTCCCACGGGGGGCCAGCACAGAAAAAAAAATGTATGAAATTGTATGAAATGTATGCATTCACTACTGTAAGTCGCTCTGGATAAGAGCATCTGCTAAATGACTAAAATGTAAATGTAAAATGCATGAGACTGTAATGGAACATTTTGTCTTGTGAAGAGACAGCCTTGAAAATGTTAATCTTGTTTTAGTCATAAATAATCCTTGGTTCCTGCCTGTGCTTGGTAAAGATATGATGGGGGGGCAACATGACCCCCTCCTTAGGATCATGTGGCAGAATGCCCAGAATATGTTCTACAAGTTAAGATAGGAGACGGTGCCAGACACATGCCGGCACCAACCCTATGAACGTGTCTAACGGGACTGCCCCGGCAGAGCTCCTGATAGACGTTCACTATGGTGCATCAAGTTTGTTGGAACCTCTCCAGTTAACTGTTAATAAACAATGATTCATTTAAGATTGACTTTGAGTGTCCCTTTGTAGAATTTCCATGACAATTTGGCGTCAACGAACAGAATGATTGATTCTGCCTGTGGTGCTTTCCAGTGGGGGTCTGCGAGGAAAACTGCTGGCACATTTTATGAAGTGCGAGGGAAATTCTCGTCTGACCAAAAAAGGATGAGACCCGCCCAGACCCTTACTGTGAGCTGCCCAGGAGGAGACACATCATTTGCAAACAATTGAGGGACTCAGCAACTGATTTAAGTAAGTCAATTTAAATTAATTTGTATAAAAATAGGAAAGAATTATAATAAAACCAATTAAAGTAAACATAAAAATGGAGGAAGGTACCCCCAGTCCTAAGTCAAGTAATAGCCCGAAGTGAATGTGGATGTGAGTTGTGTGAGTGTAATGAATGTGGATGTGAAAGTTTTGTGAGTGTGGAAAGTATTAAGCTGATTGAAACTGGGATAATAACACGATTGAAATTTGGAAATTAAGAAATATTATTGGATTTGTAGCCTTAAGTTTAGTTAACAGAAAATCATGTTCAACATTCATCGGTTCTATTTAAAGTTTTATTGGTTAGGGATAAGTCAAGTCTCGTACCTTTACCAAAAGTGGATATACGGCAATCTTTGTCTGAGACTCTATTTCTCAGACCCTTTAGACAGTCATACAATGCGTTAACCTTATCTTAATCAAATGATCCATAAAGGGACCACTCTGAATATTTCTCAGAATAGTTTTTACACCACTTATGTACGTCTACGTGTGGGTGTGCAAGTCGTATATTATTATTATTTTTCTCCATTGTTACTTTATCAAATATCTTGTAACCCATTAAACTCTTCATATGTTACTTTATCTCTAGTAATCCATTATACTTTTCTTCACCAATTCCTCCTTTAGACTAGTCTTCTAATCATACAGATGTTTAGATATTTACACCAGTTGTTCTATTTAACAGCATATTCAGGAATAGTACTTTCTCCTTTCATATCTCTCACATGCACAGATTCCCTATTCAATACAGATCAACATACATGCCTACAGACATCCACACCGCTCATATGCATGTTCAACGACTCTAAATAACACCTTGTGCTATTATCAGTGGTTCTCAGACCACGAGACTATCGATACACACGTGCTATTCTAAAGGACAGGGGCGGCTCAGGTGAGAGAAATCGGGACATTATCAAGGGCGGCTTCAGGTGAGAGAAATTGGGACATTATCAAGGGCCAGCCAAATGCTAGACCGAGAGTGCCGGGAGGGAGGGGGGGGGGGGGGTCAACCATGCCAGTAATTGATTTAGGCTTACCCAAAATGGTTTATTTGGGGTATCAGGTTGATTATGGAGGTCTGCACACTGTGAAATTTAGAGTACTTTAGACTAGAAATGCATTGAGTTACCGATCTGTCATTAACATGCCACTCGCGACAAAAGCTTCAGCTGAAATGTTATTGCCAGAATTGTGTAATGAAGCATGTGTAACAAAGGTCTTAAGCCATGGTTTTGCAAGTTGGATTGTACAACCCAGAATGGAGGGTTTGAAAGTGTCTGTGGTTTTATGTGTTGATTTTGTTTACTTACTACTTTGATTGTAGATTTTAGCTTTAGTATGATGATTATGAATGAAATTAGATTCACTCCCGTTAATTTCAGTATAACCTTTATTTTGATTTATTATAATTAAGCATTTCGATATAGAAGCTAAAATCTAATGCTTACCTTAAAATGTAATGATTATTAAGAGGATGGAATGTGATGGAACATTTTATCTTGTGAAGAGACAGCCTTCAAAATGTTCATCTCGTCTTAGTGTCATAAATAATCCTCGGTTCCTGCCTGTGCTTGGTAAAGATAGGAAGGGTGGGCGACATGATCCCCTCCTTAGGACCATCTGGCAGAACACCCAGAGTATGTTCTATAAGTTAAGATAGGAGATGGTGCCAGACACATGCCAGAACCAACCCTATGAACTATACCTATGTAACTTGTCTGTAACCAGTACATAAGAGATCTAACGGGACTGCCCTGGCAGAGCTCCTGACAGAAGTTCACTATGGTGCATCAAGTTTGTTGGATCTTCTCCAGTTAACTCTTCTCCAGACCTCCCTGTTAATAAACAATTATTCATTTCAGATTGACTTTGAGTGTCCCTGTGTAAAATTTCCACGACAAGACAAATACAAGCCCCACTAATATCTAGACTATTTTTACTTGACAATTCAAGCACTTTTCTCCTTGGGCTCATTTATTAAAGATGTGACCTAGACAAAGTCTTTGAACGCAAATAAGAGGACAGGAAATGCAATGAATAGTAATCTGTGCAATACCAATTAATTACATAAAAAGCCAATATTACTATAAAACGCATTACAATTTGTGAAAATGCACGTCGCACACATAGCTGTTCCTCACTTCGTTGCACATCAGTGTTTTTATTGTTGTTAACACAGAAGACCTTGTTCACCAAATCCGCATAGCTCATTCCTGCTATTTTAACACAACACAAAATGCAAAGCAGGAAACATGAATCACACACTTGTAACTACAGCGACTTACAATATGACCAGCGGGTAAAACTGGTTCAAATGCAGTCATTACCAGGTAATTTCAACCAGTTTTGTCCAGTTTTGCTCGCTGGCTGTGCATTCAATTAAGGAATTACCCAGATCAGATCTTACCGTTGCTGCTCCTCCTTTTGGGGTTCCTCTCACTTCGGGCCACACTGATCATAGAACAGCTCTTATCGCTGATAGAGTCTCTGTTGGAGGTAATGCTCCCTGTGGCTTCGCTGTCCCTAACCATGCTCTCATAGCCACTGCTCACCACGCTGTTCCTATTGGTCAATAATGCTGTCTTACCCATGGCCGGGGGCAGCTCCCCGCTCAACACACTAGTGACATCACTGGCGTGACCGCTGAGGTGGTTGGGCCTGCGAGGCGCTGTCACCTTGACATAGGGTGAGGGTACAGGGTGAACAGGATGAACCTCTCCCATGGATCTACAGGCAGCTCCAGCCGCTGCTGCCATCTTGTCTAGAACTAGTCCTCCGGAGGCCCCGCCAGAGGGGTAGGGCTCTCTGCCGATCTGGAGGAGCTCTGAGATGCGCCCGTTGATTACCCGGACGGGGGACTTTGCTACGAGGCGTGGTGGTAGGGTCTGGGGCGAGGGGGTCTGGTTTCGGCTTAGAGACTGGGTGGACCAGGTTGGACCATGCTCAGGGCTCTTCCCATCAGGGGACAGACTGGCGCTCCTGTTGATGGACTGACGGAACGCCTTGGGAGAGAAGCTGAGGTTCTTGGTACTGGGGATTGATATCCGGCGGACCTTAGGGCTGGTCATCATCAGTTTCCCCACCGCGGAGAGCTTAGATCGGCTGGTTCTGGGAGACTGGAGGGCTGTGGAGGTGGTGGTGTTGGGCTCAGTTATAAAGGTTGACCTATTGGTTTTGGGAGAATGGGCTGTGTAGGGGGTGTTTTTGTCAGACAAGGGAATGGACCTAGGGGCCCTCCTGGGGCTCCTGCTGGCCCGGGGTAGGGTGGGTTGGCTGGACTCCCCTTCCCAACTCCCTTTGGAGCCCTTGGAGCTCCCCATGGAGCTCACAGAGGATAGGCTACTGCCTCGGTCCAGAGGGTGGCACTCCAGTGGTATTCTACCTAAAGAGTTGGTCCTGCTAGCCAACTGCTCTAGTTTAGCACTGAAGAGCCTACTGCTTTCCTCTATGGGAGATTCCAGCTTACCGCTATCATGTCTAACACTCCAAGTGGATGGCATGGGCTCCAATGGTGAACTACTGGCTGTGCTGAGAGGACTGTTACTAGTTCTCTGTCTCTGCTGCTGCTCCAGGCTGTACTTCCGAGCTGGTGAGAAGGGGAGAGGGAGGCTCTCCCTGGCACAGGAGACGATCCCCTGCCTGGCTGAGGATGGCCTCTTCTCCAGGGTCACCCAGGGACTACCAGGGGTGGATGATGTAAAGTCTGGGGCTTTATGTTTATACTCCTCGCTCATTACATAGCTCTCCTGCTTGTTGATATTATGCCAGCCTCTTGGTAGACTGGCTGTTCTGTGGTGGGTAGCTGCAAGGTAACCAGGGATACCATTCTCTGGTGTATTCCTGCTCCTTTCACTACTGTCCCCTGGTGTCTTTGGAGTAATTAGGGAAGATGGAACAGGTAAGTCCCGGTCATAACAGGTTAGGGAACAGGTGGTGAACTCCCCTCCTCTGGGATAGCTCCTTTCTGCTTGGTTACCACTCCTCCCTCTGGCCCTATTCTCTAATGACATCATCTCATAGCAACCGGTCTCCTCCCAGGCATGTGTGTCACATGATGCAATACTATTAGTTTGACCTGGGAAAGGCATCAAAACGCTCTGGTTGGTATTCTTCTCGTGATTCCTCTCAGTAATATAGAACACACCTTCTGTCTCCATCGCCGTTTTACTTCCTGAACCTTTTAGATGATCTTTCTTCTCGGGTTCAGAATAAGCATCCGCTCGCGTGAAACGGGTGTTATAAACCCCTCGGCGATGACGAGACCCCTCCGCATCACTACTCCTACTGAGGTCAGCGAGCAAGGGGTTTATAAAGGAGGGCAAGACCCGGTTCTCCACCCTGGAGAGAGAAGACATGGCTTTGGGTTTGGTGTTGACTTCCACAGCCATGGTGTTAGTGGTAGTAGCAGGATCCATGGCCTTGATAGTGGAACCTGTAGAATCTTCACTAATGTTACTGATAATCCTGATGGGAAGGGAACCCAGTACAGACCCTGAAGAAGCCTGGCCAGAGGAGGAGTGGGCATCCCTGATCCTGATGATGTTCCCCGCCCGGCCTCCTCTCTCCAGCGCCCCGCTGATGGTCACCTCCTCCACCATGGTGAACACCAGCTCATCCTGACCCGTCTGGTCCAATGGCTGCTGGACCATCACCGTGATGGTGGCCTTCATCTCCTTCAGGTCTGACTCTGTAGTAGGCAGCTGGGAAAGCTGGGGAAGGATCATCTCTCCTAGGAGAACACTGGTAGCCAAGGAGGAGGTGGTGGAGGATGAGGGGGAGAGGAGGGATGGAGAGAGAGAGGGGGATATCGGAGTGCTCTTCCCTGCCGGAGAGGTCCTGGTCTGGTGTTGCAGCAAGCCAGACCTCCCTGGGTATCCAACTGGCTCCAGAGACAGGGGAAGAAGAGACAGAGGAAGAGGAGGATGAGAGCTTGGCACAGGGCTGATCTGAGTATAGATTTCACTGTGCTGTGGCAGAAAGCTGTACTCAAGGGGGTTGCCTTGGTTCTGGCAGGCTGGATGTATACTGATAGAGCCACAGGGGTTTGGTTGGTCCTCTTTGGAGCTGGCTGCACTTCCCTCCTCACAGTCATACAGACCAGAGTCCTCTCTCTGAAAACTGTTGACCAGAAGACTGCCATCTGTCACCAGGCTCTCTTTCTCACCCACAATGGAAAGCTCACAACACTTCACCTTCATATTCAGTAGTTTCAAGAAGGAGGTATTTTCCTCAGTCTCAGTTCTGCCTGAGCCATCTTGGGGTACTGGAGGGGACTCGATCACGGCAGAAGGTTCTTTTAACGATGACTTGTTAACTGTTTCGCTGCCGTCGATGCACCCGAGTCGCTCCTGCAGCTCTGCGAACGTGTCACACTTAAGACTTAAGTTCCTCTCACATTGGCCCACTTCTGCTGTATTCTGAGGAAGTTGTTCTTGGATGATGCTCTCATTCTTCTTCTTCTCTCCCTGCAGTCTAGGCATGATGTTTAGAAGGTGCTGCAGTAGCTCTTTCTTTAGAGCAGAAAGCTCAGCGTCCTCCGATTCCGCTTCAGCCTTATTCTGGTGTAGAGCGTGGATGATGGGGGTAAACTCCGGCTGGCCCTGGCCCTGCTGGGTCAGCTCTGCACTGGGCTGCTGGACCGAGCCATCGGGGTTGACGTGGATGACCGTGTCACAGGACTGGTCTGTGCTGGAGTGGTCATCCAGCAGATCACCACCGAGCCTGAGCTTGGGCAGGTCACTGAGGTCAGAGTCCACAGCATTGGTAGAGTGAAACGCTCTGAGAGAGAAAGGACTACTCCCTCCACTCCTCTCTCTACTCAGGCTTCTACCACTGGGAGAGCAGGATGTTGAATGCTGAGAGAGAGAGAGAGAGAGAGAGAGAGAGAGAGAGAGAGAGTGAGAGAGAGAGAGAGAGAGAGAGAGAGAGAGAGAGAGGTCAAAGTTAGTGATACTTTTTTGCCTCGTCACAAACAAAACAAATGCTACTAAACTGCTTAAATTGTTTACTAATAGTTAGGCCACCCAAGGTTCATTGAATAACACTTTTAACATCATTCTTGGCACCAAGAATGTAATGGTAAGTAATCTATAATTCAGTAGACATACGTTTGCCTTCTTCTGCGTCCTGCGAATGCGTGAGGCAATTTGGACAGTGGAGAGTGTCTCTGGGAAGTGTTCTGTTGAGTCAGTCACATGGGCCAGCACGGTCGTATGACAGTTAATATTTCCCAAAGACTCCTGTAGCAGCATGGTCACTTTACTGTCTCTGTGGTGAGCACAAAGTACAACCATCCTCATCATCACCATCATACATTATACATAACACGTACCATACAATTAGATTACATACCAGTATTAAAGACTCAATTTCATGATCTACTGCTTGAATCAATTGTTTCCTTCTGTTCCATTGCAATGCAATCAAATTGAAAGTCTCTAGTATCTAACCTGTTGGGGATGTTTTTGTTTCCATTGTTGAGTAGGGCCAGTATAACACTGCCCAGTTCAGACTCAGGACGTCCAGTTCTGCTGTCACTGGTTCTACTGGTCCCCTTTATACTGTTAGCCAGGTCTATCATGATCAACCTGCTATGACCCCCTGGTACTGATAGAGGAAGAGAAGAGAAGAGAAGAGAAGAGAAGAGAAGAGAAGAGAAGAGAAGAGAAGAGAAGAGAAGAGAAGAGAAGAGAAGAGAAGAGAAGAGAAGAGAAGAGAAGAGAAGAGAAGAGAAGAGAAGAGAAGAGAAGAGAAGAGAAGAGAAGAGAAGGAGAGAATTCACTAGAGGAAATGAAGGGGGGGAACTAAAATCATCAGAGAGAATAGTTGAGAATAGAGCAAAGAAAATAATAAAATAAATCCAAGGTATTCCAAGTATTCTTAGAAAACAAATTAGGTACAGTTTATTCAGTCAGCCGTATGCAAATTAAGTCTCCAGATATTAGCTTGATAGCTTACTCACGAGTCCGTATGGTGACACATACAGTGCAAGCTACGTACAGGTCACTGACCAATAAGAAGGAAAAAATACGAACAAAAATAAAGAGCGTACAGACATTTTTACTGTCAGTCTTGACAAAGTACTCTGACTGAAACGTGGGCACAATAAGCAATGTGCATAGGTAATAACCTTATTTCCTACATACCATAGATATAGGGCCCATAGATATCTCTATCTGATCTATGTACGGAATAGCATGCCAGAGTTATCTTTTCTACAATGTACAGAAATAGCAACCTTTGCCGCTGCCCTCTGTGAGCTGCTGTTGGACGTGCAGAGTAAAAAACATATGGGAGCTGGAGGAGGACGATAGTGTGGTGATGTCACTGCGATCTCCACTCGTCGGGCCGCCGGCACGGTGGCGCGATGCGATGGCTGCATCCAGCAGGAAGGCAGCTCTCTCGGCGTTGGGGGCAGATACCACACTGTGGTGCCGAAGCTGCATTAGAGGAAGACAGCATGTTTTACTTTATATTATATTTTATCATATTTTTTTATTTTATTTTCATGACAGAACATAGATAATGTATGTAGAGAGGGATAAAGGGGGGATAGAGGTACAATGGCACAGAGGGGGAAAGGGGGACTCCGGGACAGACACCGGCACAGCAAGGCATGAATATAATACGACATGTTGTTCAATGTGACAATGCCAATGTAAGTTTGTAACTGGGATTATGCACTGTAATTAAGTTAAGTCCCACTTCCCTGGCTCTTCTGACAATGCATCTGAATAAGGAATTAACTAGTGTTTTCTAATTCCTGACTGTGGTAGTACCAAACAAAACAAAGTAATTATATACAGTGCCTTCAGAAAGTATTAACACCCCCTGACTTTTGCCACATTTTGTTGTGTTACAGTCTGAATTTAAAATGGATTAAATTGCTACTTTGTTTCACTGCCTACACACAATACCCCATAAAGTCAAAGTGGAATTGAAAAAAAAAAGAAATTGCGTTTTTCGACATTTTTACAAATTTATTAAAAATTAAAGGCTGAAATGGCTTGAGTCAATAAGTATTCAACCCCTTTGTTATGGCAAGCCGAAATAAGTTCCGGAGTAAACATTTGCTTAACAAGTCACATAATAAGTTGCATGGACTCGCTCTGTGTGCAACAATAGTGTTTCACAAGGTTTTTGAATGAGTACCTCATCTCTATACCCCACACATACAATTATCTAAGGTCCATCAGTCGAGCGGTGAATTTCAATCACAGATTCAACCACAAAGACCAGGGAGGTTTTCCAATGCCTCATTAAGAGCCAGCAGCATACCACCCTGCTTATCTCTGAAGCTAAGCAGTGCTGGTCCTGGTCAGTCTCTGGATGGGAGACCAGATGCTGCTAGAAGTGGTGTTGGAGGGCCAGTAGGAGCCACTCTTTCCTTTGGTCTAATAAATAAATATCCCAGGGCAGTGATTGGGGGCATTACCTTGTGTAGGATTCTGTCTTTTGGATGGGATGTTAAATAGGTGTGCTGACTTTGTGGTCACTAACAATCCCACTAGACTTATCGTAAGAGTAGGGGTGTTAACTCTGATGTCCTACCTACATTCCTAATCAGGCCCTCATACTGTCACCTAATCATCCCCAGCTTACAATTGGCTCATTCCTCTCCCCTGTAACTACTCCCCAGGCTGTGAATGAGTTTTCAGTCAACTTACCTGGTAAAAAAAGAAGGGCACCTATTGGTAGATGGGTAAACGTTTAAAAAGCAGATGTTGAATATCCCCTTGAGCATGGTGAAGTTATTAATTTTACTTTGGATGGTGTATCAATACACCCAGTCACTACAAAGATACAGGCGTCCTTCATAACTAAGTTGCTGGAGAGGAAGGATATCGCTCAGGGATATCACCATGAGGCCAGTGGCGACCTGTCATTCAGGGCAGAGCTCCCAATTCTTAGCTAAAATAAATCAATAATTAATTTATACATTGCCTCAGTGTACTGTCACTCATAAGGGCGCTACGTCACCGCCAAATCTAAGGGTAAAGCAAAACAATTCAAGCCCCTTGGGTACTGCCATAGAAGTGCCCATCCAAGAAGGCTCAAGGTCATTGGCCACAGATACAATTACTTCAAATCCCATTATATCTACAGTAGCTTTGATCGGACTGATGTCAACATCATACTTTCAAAATCTTAGCTAGCAGTCATCATCATGAATCAAGTCGACAATCTACTGGCAAATCCTTTTTAATCCTTGTCATATGAAGAGAAATCGTGAAGAGAAATTATAGATAAAATGTATCGGTGCTCATTGGACAACAACAAGTTGGAAATCGCAAATTCAACAATGAGTGGTTTGGAAAGAATTAGTGGCTAACTGCAAGTATTGCAAAGCAATCACTAGCCTGCTATTCAGTGGAGTGGCTGTGTGATCCAAGTTTGTGTTTAAAGGTCTCTTTGCCAAGCTTTAATGATAAACATTCAACATTGGCCATGCTGTCAATCCAGCAGGATTTTTGCCATGTTCAAAACAACTGTTAACTCAGAACTTGGAAATCTGACTTCAGTGAGCTCAAGACAACTGGGAACTTGGGAAAAAATGAGCTCCGACTGGGAAAATACGTTTTAAACGGTCATCCAACTCGGAACTGTAAATCAGGAACTCTGGCTTCTTTCTAGAGCTCCGACCTGAAGATCACTGATGTCAGTGATCTTCTGACATCACTGATGTCTTTAAAGCACCATAAATCCAGAGAATACCATACTTTCATGACAATGTTTTATCACGAAGGACCGCCGTGCCACCTTCCTATTCAAGGTGGGTCCTATGATTGAGTGTAGTCTGGCCCAGGAGTGTGAAGGTGAACGGAAAGGCTCTGGAGCAACGAACCGCCCTTGCTGTCTCTGCCTGGCCGGTTCCCCTCTCTCCACTGGGATTCTCTGCCTCTAACCCTATTACAGGGGCTGAGTCACTGGCTTATTGGTGTTCTTCCATGCCGTCCCTAGGAGGGGTTGAGTGGGTTGAGTCACTGACGTGGTCTTCCTGTCTGGGTTGACGCCCCCCTTGGGTTGTGCCGTGGCGGAGATCTTTGTGGGCTATACTCGGCCTTGTCTCAGGATGGTAAGTTGGTGGTTGAAGATATCCCTCTAGTGGTGTGGGGGCTGTGCTTTGGCAAAGTGGGGGGGGGGGTATTTCCTTCCTGTTTGGCCCTGTCTGGGGGTATCATCGGATGGGGCCACAGTGTCTCCTGACCCCTCCTGTCTCAGCCTCCAGTATTTATGCTGCAGTAGTTTATGTGTCGAGGGGCTAGGGTTAGTCTGTTATATCTGGAGTATTTCTCCTGTCTTATCCGGTGTCCTGTGTGAATTTAAGTATGCTCTCTCTAATTCTCTCTTTCTCTCTCTTTCTTTCTTTCTCTCTCTCGGAGGACCTGAGCCCTAGGACCATGCCTCAGGACTACCTGACATGATGACTCCTTGCTGTTCCCAGTCCACCTGGCCGTGCTGCTGCTCCAGTTTCAACTGTTCTGCCTGCGGCTATGGAACCCTGACCTGTTCACCGGACGTGCTACCTGTCCCAGACTTGCTGTTTTCAACTCTCTAGAGACAGCAGGAGCGGTAGAGATACTCTCAATGATTGGCTATGAAAAGCCAACTGACATTTACTCTTGAGGTGCTGACTTGTTGCACCCTCGACAACTACTGTGATTATTATTATTTGACCATGCTGGTATTTATGAACATTTGAACATCTAGGCCATGTTCTGTTATAATCTCCACCCGGCACAGCCAGAAGAGGACTGGCCACCCCTCATAGCCTGGTTCTGCTCTAGGTTTCTTCCTAGGTTTTGGCCTTTCTAGGGAGTTTTTCCTAGCCACCGTGCTTCTACATCTGCATTGCTTGCTGTTTGGGGTTTTAGGCTGGGTTTCTGTACAGCACTTTGAGATATCAGCTGATGTAAGATGGGCTATATAAATACATTTGATTTGAAGTCAGCACAGCACAACAAGGTGTCCAAAAATGTATTGTATGCTGCTGCATAAATTATGTAATATGCCAGAGAGATGTGTACTGTTGCTAAGTGTATGTTGTGTAGTAAACTGTTAGTAGCCCATGTGCCTCACCCTAATAATTTGGTCTATTTTCCCCTCTTAATTTTGCCTACTATTCTGACTTGGTGGTGCACATGTCGCCTATAACCTGTTTTAGAGAAATGTAATCAATGAATATTGTAAGAGCTTTCATTGTCTGCTTATATGCCCCCTTCATTTATCCTATGGTTCTGACTTGGTGTACAGGGAAAACACTGTAAGAACGGCCCATGTTCTGAATTTTTAAAGGGCTGCTTCGCTGCCAGACAAGGCTCTGTTGATAGCCATGTGTAGCAGTGGTAAGGTTTTGGGACTGCTGTTGGGACTCTGCTGTTGGGACAGCTTTATGTAGTTCCTAACAGTTTGTGGGCACCGTTTGTTACTGTTATAGTGCAATTAAAGTATTGTTTAGCGTTGTGTTGTGGCTTTGCTGGCACGCATTCCCAAAACATTAGTTTGCCCAACCAAGATTTACATGCTAAAATAGCCACTGCATGAGGCGAATGGTGACTTTAAAACAGTTACAGAGTTTAATGGCTGTGATAGGAGAAAACAAAGTATGGATCAACAACGTTGTAGTTACTCCACAATACTAACCTAAATGACGGAGTGAAAAGAAGGAAGGCTGTACAGAATAAAAATATTCCAAAACATGCATTCTGTTTGCAATAAGGCACTAAAGTAAAACTGCAACAACAACAAAAACATTTTTTTTACTTCATTTCCTGAATATAAAGCGTTATACTTGGGGCAAATCCAACACTCTTCATAATTTCAAGCATGGTGGTGTCACGGCTGTCGTAAGGAGAAGCGGACCAAAGTGCAGCGTGTGTGTCGTTCCACATTTTATTTACACTGTGAAACTATGCGAAACACAAACATAAACTAAAGAACAAAACAACAAACCGTGACGCAGAGTTGAAACATACACTACTCAATAAACAATCTCCCACAAACCCAGGTGGAAAAAAAACCCTACTTAAGTATGATCTCCAATTAGAGACAACGAGGACCAGCTGCCTCTAATTGGAGAATATCCCAAACAAAACCCCAACATAGAAATACAAAACTAGACCCTGACAACATAGAAATAGAAAACAAGAAAAAAAACGTTCACGCCCTGACCTACTCTACCATAGAAAATAACATCTTTCTATGGTCAGGACGTGACAGGTGGTGGCTGCATTATGTTATGGGTATGCTTGTCATCGGCAAGGACTAGGGAATTTTTGAGGATAAAAATAAACGGAATAGAGCTAAGCACAGAAAAACCTGGCTCAGTCTGCTTTCCAACAGACACTGGGAAACATTCAGCTTTTAGCAGGAAAATAACCTAAAACACAAGGCCAAATATACACTGGAGTTCCTTACCAAGACGACATTGAATGTTCCTGAGTGGCCTAGTTATAGTTTTGACTTTAATTGGCTTGAAAATCTATGGCAAGACTTGAAAATGGCTGTTGAGAAATGATCAACAACTTACTTGTCAAAGCTTGAGAAATTTTAAAAGAACAATGTGCAAATATTGTACAATCCAGATGTACAAAGCTCTTAAAGACTTACCCAGAAAGACTCACATCTGTAATCGCTGCCAAAAGTTATTCTGACGTATTGACACAGGGGTGTGAATACTTATATAAATGAGATATTTCCGTATTTAATTTTAAATCAATTTTAAATCAATTTCTAACATTTTTAAAAACATCTTTTCAGTTTGTCATTATGGGGTACTGTGTGTAGATGGGTGAGAAAAAGATCAGTTTAATTCCTTTGTTATTCAGGTTGTAACCCAACAAAATGTGGAATAAGTCAAGGGTTATGAATACTTTCTGAAGGAACTGTAAGATACCCTTAGAGTGACATGACACCTTAGTGACATATGTGTATTTCTGTGTTCTTAAGACCTGGGACTTCATTAAGAAACTGTTCTTATGCAGAGATTTCACACCAATGCTGCACATAGAGAAATTCAATAGAGAGCTAACAAAGAATCAAGTCTGTTCTATAAACGTTACACATTTCTGAACCGTCCACAACAATAAGACCCTGTATCATTATTTACCTGCATTCCATAGATGGGGTCCTCAAAGAGATAATGGTCTGCTGATGTGCTGTCCTGGAGGCTGCCTGACAGTAAGTCCCTGAGGGTCTCGTCCTCCCCACAGACCTCCATAGCGGACACAGACACAGCCAGGCTGGCCCCAGTCCTCTCCCTCCTCCTCCTCTCTGTGTGACTGTAGAACCAGGAGATGGCACACGGGATGACCCCTAAACTCTGGCTGCTGCTATCACTACCCATCATGGTGTGGGACTTCCCTGTTAACCACAGTAATAAGGCACACACAACACAGTCAGTTTGGGTGCTCTGTTTGTGTGTGTCTGCGTGTGCATGTCTGTGTGCGAAAGTGCGTGCAAACCTGTGTTTGTGTGTGTGTGTGTGTGTGTGTGTGTGTGTGTGTGCGTGTGCGTGTGCGTGTGCGTGTGTGTGTGTGTGTGTGTGTGTGGTGTGTGTGTGTGTGCGTGTGCGTGTGCGTGTGCGTGTGTGTGTGTGCGTGTGTGTGTGTGTGTGCGTGTGTGTGTGAGAGGAAGAGAGAGAAAGAGACAGAGCATCTTGGTAAACAGCTTGCGGGTAGGGGGGGGGCTTCAGAGTTGGTTTAATGCACTGCTTGTTAAGACAGACATTATCTAATTACACAAACCACAACGCGCTCATTGAAAGTGTCAGTATTTACAGTACATGTCCCCATTGTAGGGTTAACTTGGAGGACAGAGGGGATGGAAAGGGCAGATTTCCCCCCAAATTAAGGTTCTAACGACACAGTTTTAATGGTCCACACCCAAAACACTGTCAAAATACCATCTTCTGAAATAGAAGTTATTTAAGCAATAAGGCTCAAGGTGGCTCAAGGGCTGTATCCAGGCATTCCGCATTGTGTCGTACATAAGAACAGCCCTTAGCCGGGGTATATTGGCCATATATACCGCAATCCCCCGAGGTGCCTTATTGCTATTATAAACTCTTTATCAACGTAATTGTCATACCCGTGCTATACGGTCTGATGTATCAGGGCTTTTAGCCAATCAGCATTCAGGGCTTGAACCACCCAGTTTATAATACAGAACATATATCCTCCCTTTTAATAATGAATTTATTGATAATACCGGATTGGATTTACATACGGCACTTTACATTGTATGCCACTGCCAGTTACTAGCAGACACTTTTATCTTCCTCCAATAAGCTCTTTGAAAAAAGATGCCACTTAGTACCAAAAAGGGTTCTTCCCTGACCCCCACAAGGAACCCTTTCAAAACCCTTTTTATAGAGCATACCAATGTGTAGA
Organism: Salmo salar; assembly: GCF_965601325.2. Lineage (NCBI taxonomy): Eukaryota > Metazoa > Chordata > Actinopteri > Salmoniformes > Salmonidae > Salmo > Salmo salar. The sequence goes on along the minus strand of NC_138305.1, from coordinate 56,220,384 downwards.
AGCCACCTAAGTGATCCAGTATAGAGGAGGGAGGGAGGGAGGGAGGGAGGGGAGGGAGGGAGGGAGGGAGGGAGGGACTTTTGTCCCGTATTACAGTACCGTAACTCCAGTGATCCGTGTCCTAGGTTTACTCACTCTAATCCAAATGCTAATTGAATTAGGGTAAGAGAATTGGTTTTGTCCAATTAAAGGCGAACCAGCCTGCCATCATTCATTCCAGAGGGCCATTCTATGGAGGGAGGGAGAGAGATTGATATCCCCTGGCAGCCGACCTGCCGCCGTCTACACCGCCAGACTAATTCAATCTGATTTACGGCCGGTGGCGTCATGTGTAGTAGAAAGGTATAGCTCCAAGGAGACACTGCCCTTACAGGAGAGAAAAGGGTTTTATGTATTTGTGTCACACAGACACAAAGCCTTTAGTAAAGCTAAGTGGATTCCATTTTCCTAATAGCAGAGCAGAGATCGTCTTACAGTCCATTTCGTTTTTAGTCCACCTCAGCTTGCTCATCCTGACTGACAAAATATTTGCGCCTTGTTGACATGTTTGGCAGGCAGAACGACGGCGGAAGAAGCTTAAAAACACTTGGGATGTATTATGGATGAATCTCCCACTTTTATTTATCGAAGAGGTGGAAAATGAATGCAATGGAAGATGGGATGAATAAAGGAGAGGACGGATGGAACACCTCCATGCCACCACAGCCCCCATAGGGAAAAGAGAGATGAAAGAGATGGATGCACCTCCCCTGCCATTGCACACAGGAAAAATATGAATTCAAGAGATATATAAAAGACATTGATGAAAGAGATAATAGCCACTCTCCTTATGAGGTTTGGTCTTCATGGCCACTTAAAACAATGCTACTTTCCTGATGAAAATAACATCATAGACCAGCATAGGCTGGTCATGCTGATCAACAGTAAGCATTTATGCTTTTGGCTAATGCTGGTTTTGCTGCTTAGCCTTCACTGTGTTTCTGCTGGTGCTTTCACTGTGTTTTCGTTGTAACCAGCCTTTGCTGTGTTTTTGCTGGTGACCAGCCTTCGCTGTGTCTTTGCTGGTGACCAGCATTTAGTACGTTTTTTCTGCTGACCAGCCTATGCTGGCTTGCAAAGTGATATTTAATTCCTATAGGAATCCAGCCAGAGTGGGGATGTCAAACAGCTGGAACTTTTATTTACCCAGAGTCTGCATTCAGAATGACTGCCAGGGTTAGACTTCCTAAACCATCTAAACTGGAACAACTATTTCAGTAACAGATGCAATAAGTCCAACTAACAGATTGGATTAGTTAAGAACAATGATTTATGTTTTTGTTTTTTTTATCTTTGTGTAGCATAAGATTCATTAATCAATCAATGTACATGCAAAAATACAACAAACAAAACAGATATTGAAATAAACAATTCTAAAAATCAACTGCAAAATATGATAATGATGGGCTTGGTCAGACCAGCTTGACTAGCTAGACCATGCTGGACAAGCATAGACGAGCAAGGACCAGCTTGGTCACCAGCATCACCAGGATACGCTGGTATGTGTCCAAAAACACAGCAAAGACTGGTCATCAGTGTTCAAAATACAGCGAAGGCTGGGCACCAGAAAAACTAGCTAGACCATGCTGGTAAACTAGCAAAACCATCTATACCATGCTGGTCAGACCAGCTTGACCAGCTAGAGCAGGGATGGGCAACCTTTGTAGGCCTGCAGATAAAAAATGTTTAGTTAGACTAGTAGAATACACAAGGTGCAATTTCAAAATCGTGTTATGTCAGTCACTGACAGTCACTCAATTAGCCATGTCAGCTAACATTTTTAATATTGGTAAATTAGTCTAGCTAGCTATCTAAACTTGTAGTAATCATATATTTTTTTGTCACTCTCACTCAGATATAATATTAAATATTGCAAACATTTATCTCCACCCTATCACAAAATGTTAAGAATTGTAGGAAATTAGCTGTTTTAAATTCTCTCCGCCTCGATCATTAGAATTGCATGCAATTATAATAAAATTGCTAAATCTTCTCTCTGCGTAATGGCAAGACGTGTTTCTCTCCACTGTTAAGAGGAGAGAAAAAAACATTTCACTTAGGGCCCTCAAAAGGCTAGGGTCAGCTCTGACTGCATGTGTAGGTACGCAGACCTGGGAGCCACTGCAGCCCTTCATGATGAGTTCAGAGTTTTTGTGGCCCCCACCCCAATCAAAGTTGCCCATCCCTGACCAGCATCAGACCAACACTGACGTTATAGACCAACATGGACCAGCATAGATTGTTGCGGCAGGTATCCTAGTAGTTAGAGCATTGGGCCAGTAACCGAAAGGTTGCTAGATTGAATCCCCGAGCTGACAAGGTAAAAATCTGTCATTCTGCCCCTGAACAAGTCAGTTAACACACTGTTCCTAGGCTGTCATTGTAAATAAGAATGTGTTCTTAACTGACTTGCCTAGTTAAATAAAGGTAAAAAAAAAATTAAAAGACCAGCATATACCAGTTTGAAATTTATGCTGATTTATGCCGTTTTTTTTCATTACTTACCCGCTTCACCATGTCCAAAACACAGAATACAACCGTCTGCCCCGTTAACCACAGAACGGATGACGTCAGGCAGAATACCTACACACACCTCCGCCTAGCAGAAAAGATAAAGGAGGGATCGAAAAATAGGGTGAAAAAAGGAGAAAAGGAGGGTGAATCCATCCATCCACCTTAGCATTCATCCAGCTGTTTAAAACGCAAATAAAACTTAAGAGGAGGGGAATTAATTAATGAAATGGCTGAGTGTGTCCGATCCATCAAACAACACTAACACACACAGCTGGGAAAGGAAAGAGGCTGGGAGGCTAAGATAACAGCACTTGATATAGCGATGGCTGTCTGGAAACGGCATTTTAAGTCCCATCAGTTTTCAGGTCATCAGACAGAGATAACAAACCAACCGTACTGTACTGTACCCACTGACCTGGGTTGACTCTGGGGGGTAGGCTGCGTCAAAGACATATGTCTTAGAGTGACCCTTAGCTTCCCCAACGTGTGACGGCGTGGAGTTGGAGTGTGGCTGTTGATTGTGGTTGGTGGTAGGATCAATCATGGTGACCCTTCTCTTGGCTGGGTCCACCCTAAGAATGGGTGACTGGGGTTGGGAAGGGGGCACGGTGGGAGAGAGGCATACTCGCAGCACCACTTTGACCTGTATGGAGAGAAGAAAGCTGGTGGTGAAGATGTGATCCAGTTTTTTTTCAGGGGGCTGTTGGGAACTGGGATGAATAGATGATGAGTAGGTAGGTAAGGGACATTATACCGTATGCTTGAAGTTATGTCAAATGTCTTTTATATTATTTTTTGTTATTTGCTCCAAAGAAAACAGGTGATCAACAACAATACAGATAAAAACACTTTAAAAAAACATTTTTTTTACAGTGTGCAGGTGTGGTTGGGAGCCCAAGGGCTTATATGAAAACCACACCACAAACAAACAATATACAATACATAACTACAAAAATAAAAAAGGTTTGTTAAAACAGATAACAAAACCTACTAATTATAAATATACAAATGAACTGATCAGCAATCACGATCAGTTCATGTTTAACTTGTGTGTGCATGTGGAAGTGTGAAAGTGTGCGAGAGTTAGGCTATATGGAGGAGGTCACTGAGTATTTAGGCTCATCAGGCTGACCCCCAGTCTTCACTTGAAGTTATTGTAAATTCCTAACTTGAATCTTCATTCTCCAACTTGAATAATGGAGATTCAACTTCAATCTTTTATTTAAAAAAAGTTTTGTCTCGTTCTTACGATAAATGGTCAAGATCGAAGACAAGATCTACATAGAAATCCAAATAAAGAGCATTTTCTAAAAGGTTTAGTGGAAGCTAAAAGAGTATTTAAATATTCCATATGGGGGGAAAAAAACAGTAAAAGCATTTTTTTACACACAATAAAACTGATAGAACCAGGAAGGAAAGTATGAAAATCCATGCATTATTAAACAATGAAAATCCTAAACAATAATATCTAAATGCATCAGACGTGATTGTAGAATAGTCAAAGCAGCTGTCAATATGGGTCACAGGCAGGATGTTCTCGTTCTTTTAACGGAGGTTGGAAACGACAGACACAGCAGTCGCATTAAACCCTAGGAGTTTCCCAGCATTCCTGATTCTATTTGCTTCTATCCACGGCTATTTATATGTTCCTTTGGAATAGGTGTAAGAAGACGTTAAGCTAAACGGAATAGGGATATCGCACAGCTAGGCAACTGAGGAGAGATTTCAAACTTTACTGGTAAATAGTGAGAAAAAGGCAGCATTCTGCTGTTCACCCCTGTGAGATGGTGTCTCTTTTACACCAACTTAGTTAAAAGAGAAGAGGAATGTAGAGGAAAACTTGTACAGACTTAAACACCCATAGACTAGTGTTAGAGAGAGGATATAACTGTAGTAGCTGTTATTATAGGCTACACAGTTTACCCTTATGTACTATAAAGCATTGAGATCCTATAATTCAGTGGAATGAGTGTAATTCTATGCTGTTAAATTGTCTGTAAAAGCACTATATAAATCGAATCAATGATAAATTATTATTAATTCATGTAGCTACATCCTATATATCCCGAGTAGGAACGCCACATGAACAAATTCCTGCTGTTCAGATATTAACTTAGCTCTACTGGAAATACAGTGGATTTAAAGGCTCTGAGAGGGTTTATGTTAAGTTAGCTAAGACCTCAACAGCCACTTAACTTAGTTCTCTGAGGTCTGACTCTGCACATCTGAAGGATAAGAACGTCACAGAACCACCAAGATGAAGTCAATTAACCATGTAATCATGCTTAAGAAACCCAACTGAACTGAAGTTTGTTCCATCTGAGCGAGTCTAACCTCACTATGATGACATACCAAATGTGTTTGATAGATCCTTTGTGTTTTCTTCTACTGCCTCTTAAGGGGAAAGTAATCCAAAGGTAACGGAAAGTAATCTGATTACGTCACTGAGTTGGGGGTAATCCAAAAATTACATTACAGATTACAATTTTGGATAGGTAACTAGTAACTGTAACACATTACATTTAGAATGTAACCTAACCAACCTTGACCACGAGTAAGGCTTTTATTGCTCAATCTAATTTGTGCTGATTAAAAAAGGCCTAACGTACTGCTTAAACTTGTGCACTTTTGATAAACTTCAACAGTTGAAAATGATCGAGATATCAAAGTGTCACCCATAGAGATCCTATTAAATGAATTAAGTATTCTAATTCCTAATTCAATGATGTCACCAACCGAAAAGTAAACAATAGGACTAGCAAATGTTTTCGGTAGTGCGCCAAGCATGCCATTCCATGAGAGCAGCATTTATTTTTCAACCATGTTTTGAAGCAATGAACCCAATCAGTCCTTCAGAACAAACAGATAAACAACAGAGTAGGCTAATAAATCCTTTCTTTTGAGGTTATGGTCAGGTTAAACAATTAAACTAATCTATATTTCCATATTTACAAATCCTATTCTTGAAGATCAAGAATATAATTAATTGGAATGACTGTAAATCTGACAGACTTTAGATTTTAATGTTAAAATATAGCCTAATCGTTTTATTATCTGTATTGAAGTAGAAAGCAATGGGTTAGAAGCCTACAGAACCCAACATCCATTTCTGGCCAGCTATGTAAACTCTAACATTGACTTATCTTGTAATAGATGTCATTCAATTGTTAATATTCATTTTTGTCTTCTTCTAATGCCTCTTAAAGGAAAGTAATCTAAAAGTAAATGAAGGTAATCAGATTACGTTACTTTGGGTAATCCAAAAGCTATGTTACTGATAACAATTTTGGACAGGTAACTTGTAACTGTAATGGATTACATTTAGAAAGTGACCTACCCAACCGTGAACATAATCCATCAGCCTTGATAATGATGATGAATCATAATAAAAAACAAGTGATGGTAGCTAGTCTGTCTGCTATCTGTTGGAGGAAGTCTTTCTTTGTAACTCCTACCCTGACTGTATTCTATTGAGCTTGTGTCACGGTATATTTATGGGGCTGAATTATTCAAGAAGCCATATACTGAGAGATAGGAAAGAGGGGGTGAGCTAGAGAGAGAATGTGGGAAGGAGAACCAGAGAGAGAAAGGGAGAGGGGTGAAAGAGCGAGAGAGAGAGAGAGAGAGAGAGAGAGAGAGAGAGAGAGAGAGAGAGAGAGAGAGAGAGAGAGAGAGAGAGAGAGAGAAAAAAGAGGTTCTCCCTGTGTTGTTTGGGCTGAGTGCAGGTGGAATGGATGGGATGGGATGGGATGGGATGGAGGCCTGTTATCTGTAACTCTAGACCATCATCTGTGAAACACGAGGGCAGCCATATTGATTTCCTCTACAGTATACCCCAGAGGGGGAGGGCAGAAACAGAAAGGACATTAACACCACATTATAGCATTTCATAAAGATGGGGGTATAATTATGAGTGCCGATATAGGATCTTCTTCACTCCTCGACACAACCACTCTCACTTGCTTAATGACTCTGGAATCACGTAAAAAAAAGTGTATGTGGGAGAACGATTTATTTATTTAATAAAACATTTATTTAAACATTTATTTAAACATGTATTTATACCAAACAAAAATATCAACGCAACATGTTAAGTGTTGGTCCCATGTTTCATGAGCTGAAATAAAAGATCCCAGAAATGTTCCAAACGCACAAAAAGCTTATTACTCTTAAATGTTGTGCACAAATTTGTTTACATCCCTGTTAGTGAGCATTTCTCCTTTGCCACAATCATCCATACACATGACTGTTTAATCAAGAAGCTGATTAAACAGCATGATCACTACACAGGTGTACCTTATGCTGGGGACAATAAAAGGCCACACTAAAATGTGCGGTTTTGACACACAACACAATGCCGCAGATGTCTCAACTTTTGAGGGAGCGTGCAATTAACATGGTAATGTCCACCAGAGCTGTTGCCAGAAAATTATTTGTTAATTTCTCTACCATAAGCCGCCTCCAACGTTGTTTTAGAGAATTTGGCAGTAAATCCAACCGGTCTCAGAACCGCAGACCATGTGTAACCACACCAGCCCAGGACCTCCACATCTGGCTTCTTCACCTGCGGGATCATATGAGAACAGCCACCCTGACATCTGATGAAACGTTGGGTTTGCAGAACTGAAGAATTTCTGCATAAACTGTCAGAAACCATCAAGGGAGCTCATCTGCATGCTCGTCGTCCTCACCAGGGTCTTGACCTGATCAGGTGGGCAAGCAATTTGCTGACGTTAACATCGTGATCAGAGTGCCCCATGGTGGCGGTGGAGTTATGTTATGGGCGGGCATAAGCTACGGACAACAAACACAATTGCATTTTATCGATGGTAATTTGAATGCACAGAGATACCGTGACGAGATCCTGAGGCCCATTGTCGTGCCATTCATCTGCCGTCATCACCTCATGTTTCAGCATGATAATGTCGCAAGGATCTGTACACAATTCCTGGAAATGTCCCAGTTCTTCAATGGCCTGCATACTCACCAGACATGTCACCCATTGAACATGTTTGGGATGCTCTGGATCGACGTGTACGACAGCGTGTTCCAGTTCCCGCCAATACCCAGCAACTTCGCACAGCCATTAAAGAGTGGGACAACATTCCTCAGGCCACAATCAACAGCCTGATCAACTCTATGTGAAGGAGATGTGTCACACTGCATGTGGCAAATGGGGGAAACACCAGACACTGACTGGTTTTCTGATCCACGCCCCTACCTTTTTTTTAAGGTATCTGTGACCAACAGATGCATATCTGTATTCCCAGTCATGTGAAATCCATAGATTAGAGCCTAATTTATTTATTTCAATTGACTGATTTCCTTATATGATGTAACTAAGTCAAATATTAAAAATTGTTGCATGTTGCGTTTATATTTTTGTTTAGTGTAGTCAGGTAAGTCAATGAGAACAAATTCTCTTTTACATGAACGATCTGATTGGTCAAGACCGAGGTGAACAACTTAGAACAGCCTGTTACCTTGCCAAAGTTGGGTGCGTCTTTGAGTTGGTTGGCAGCTTGAAGCAGGCATGTGGGGACTGTGGGTGGAGACCTCTGGATGATGCCCCTGTAGCAGGTGCTGTAATGGGGGAGAGGAGACACGGGAGAGGGAGCGGACATTTGGGCCTTCCTCCTCGACGTCAGGCTCAGTTTCTGGGCTGCCCTGTGGAAAGATAGGATATGGACATTTCAAAAACACATTAGGTACATCCTCAACTTCTGAATGATTATTTAAGACTTTTTATTAATCATCAGTAAAGAATTACCTGCAGGAGCCCATGTCTACTCAGTAGACATCTAACTGACTAGTTTTACACATACCTGACCAGAAAGGACAAAATTGCAGGAGCCATTGGACTGCTCTGGACAGCCACAGTCTCATTCGGTCCCTCTGAGAACTCCTCTGAAAACTGGAGAGAAGTAGAATGATCATCTTAGGAGATAATACTTCAACTGTATTAGAATATCCATAGCCTGGGGGTCCAGTCTGTTTGGGCTATTAGCCAACTCCTCTTTGTGTTCATTCAATGTCATGCCAAAGTACAGCTTGGCAATGATAGAAGAGTTGCCAACAGCACATCGTAATATAGCCCAGGGAATAGATGCCATTTGGAACGCAACCCAAGAGAAGAATCAATTGTTAACCTGTGGATGTGGGGCACTAGGATGAAAGCACATTAGGTAAATGGGACATTCATCATATAGATCTACATATAGATCTACATATAGACTAGTGGTCACACATGGGACATATAGCTCCAAGGTTTAATGGAGACACGACTCAGACAATCAGACTCAGAGCCACTACTAAACCTACTGTGACTGTGCTGCATCTGACTATTACACACCACACAACCTCGAGGATGTGCGTGAAGTCTGACTCTTCAACCCAGCCCTGCTTTCCCTTCCCTCCAGTCCTAGTGTGTGTGTGTGTGTGTGTGTGTGTGTGTGTGTGTGTGTGTGTGTGTGTGTGTGTGTGTGTGTGTGTGTGTGTGTGTGTGTGTGTGTGTGTGTGTGTGTGTGTGTGTGTGTGTGTGTGTGTGTGTGTTATACTCTGTATATCTGCTGAAATGAAGTCAAAGAGCTTGGCCGCAAGCGAAAGCGACAGCAAGAGTCCTGTTTTATAGTGGCCCCCTCTGCAGCTTTACTGTCACATCAATGTTTCAGCTTTTTAGGGCAAGATAACAACCCTGTTCCCCTCCCTCTATTGCTACTGCCACAGGAAACATCCAGCCATGTAATGCCAATTAGAGCCATGAGGCACCCTGGGGCATGACTAACATCTGGAATGAGATGGGTTTAGGGGGCACGGGGTAAAGTTAAATTCTACCTCTACTCCTTTCTAACTCTGAACCCCATGTCCCCCACACCCTGAAGATCTCTCTCTCTTTCTCTTCCTCTTGCTATTTCTCTCTCTCTTTCTCTTCCTCTTGCTATTTCTCTCTCTCTTTCTCTTCCTCTTGCTATTTCTCTCTCTCTTTCTCTTTCTCTTGCTATTTCTCTCTCTCTTTCTCTTCCTCTTGCTATTTCTCTCTCTCTTTCTCTTCCTCTTGCTATTTCTCTCTCTCTTTCTCTTCCTCTTGCTATTTCTCTCTCTCTTTCTCTTTCTCTTCCTCTTGCTATTTCTCTCTCTCTTTCTCTTCCTCTTGCTATTTCTCTCTCTCTTTCTCTTTCTCTTCCTCTTGCTATTTCTCTCTCTCTTTCTCTTCCTCTTGCTATTTCTCTCTCTTTCTCTTTCTCTTTCTCTTCCTCTTGCTATTTCTCTCTCTCTCTCTCTCTCTCTCTCTCTCTCTCTCTCCACCCCCATCTCTCTCTCTACCCCCCTCTCTCTCGCTCTCTCTTTCTCTTTTGTCTTCCCCCCTCTCTCTCTGTCCCTCTTTCTTTGTCCTCTCTTCTATCTCAAACTGGAATGGTGTAAACACTCCCATTACCATTAGCATGAGGTCACCTAGCTTTGACTAACATTTGCTCTGCTTCCTCCAGGTGGAAAATCACATGAAAACACATCAATAATCACGTTCCCATCCACAGTTTTTATGCGAGTAAAGTCATGCCTTATAAAAAAAAATCACGACAGCTGTGAGGGAAACAGGAAATTTCGGTCCAATTTTATAAATGCCGTCAGATCATTTGTTCGTTCGACATTGTGGGATCTTTTTGTGCCTGTAAAATGAATTATGCGTGAAATAGTGGTGGAAACACATTTATGGGCAAATATTGATATAATAACCAACATATCAAAGTAAACTTGGAGTGACGCGATGACATGGGGTGTGGTCCTCCCACTACAACTCATCAGGAAAGCATGCCGTTTATTAGGCTACAGATGAAATAAGAGATGATGAACTTCACAGGGTGGTGAAAGTGCACGATATGAGCTTGATGCTCTTTTCCAATAAATGTCAGAGGGTCTTATTCTGGTGACATGATGAACAATGCTTGACTGCCATTTGACAACTGAAAGCATTCTTGCTCTTATCCATAATCTCATCATGTAGACTAGCCTGCCCGCAGAGTCTACCCACACTGTATCTGCCAGCTGTTAGCTAGACTGCACATGCCAAGACCATAGAAGGCACATTCGCTATTTAAACGCAACAGTTTGGTGACAAAACAATCAGTGGAGTTGAAAATGCGATGGAAACACAATGAACTTCAGATTTGTATTCAGTACATATAAACTTAAGCGAAAAAGTACATTTTGTGTGCATTACGTCATCACGCACAGATTTTTATCTGCAACAAGTCCGTTTTGTGGAAACACACCACTGTTGGGGAAAATGTGCACATTTTCTTTAATGCGGATTTTAGAACATTCACATGAAAATCTGTCACCAATTGGATGGAAACCTTCCTAATAACAAACTTACGCCGGTATAATATGCTCTGCTTTGCATATTGTCTAATAGACTATGGCAGCTAACCTGGTACCAGATCTGTTTGTGTTGTATACAGCCAACTCCTATGGTCATTGTTATGCCAACCATAACTGTTCTGTGATCAGGCTAGTCCTCAGCCAGACAGCCACTCCACTGCCAGAAACTGCCAGACCAGAGACCACTTCACTTCATTAGCCACAATGCACTGAAGGAGAAATATAGGTAGATTCCCAAATGGCGCCCTTTTCCCTATATAGTGCACTACTTTTGACGAAAGCCCTATGGTAGGAGCCCTATGGCTGAACAAGCTACTGTAGCCTACTTAAGACTCCTTAAATGCTTCCATCCATCCACTTTCGTCCCGGCTGTATTTACCGCCTAGCCCTGTGAGGGTTACAATACTGCACTATGCATATTTCACCAGTCGTTAAATATGACCAGGCTATTGATCATCACGCCGCCTGCTTTTTGACTGGCTGTTTTATGAGGGAAAATAAATCACAACCCAATTCCCTCCATTAGCCGATAAGGTTGCAAATGTACACTTCTCAGGATCTAATTGGGGCAGATCGGACGGAGTCCATCAATTCTGACAGTGACAACATCCTCTATGAGAGCATTCACTCCACTCCTCCCCTCTCCTCTTCCCTCCTCTGTGCTCCTTTCCTCTCCTTTCCTCTTCTCTCCATTCCTCTTTTAGATGTACAACACCTGCTAGGGGATGTGTCATGACTCATGATATTATCCTGATATTGTTCATATAGCCTCCATTAGACTCCATAATAATGATAGCTACTGTGATACCGAGGCAATATTATGACATACAACCTGTAGGTTTTTAGATGTACAGTACCTGGTAGGGAAAAATGGTGACTCCGTTATTGCTGGACATTGATATGGAGGAGGCTAGTTGCTGCTGCTCCTCAACCCATCGATCCATCTCAGCTGGGGTGGGCTTCAGGATCCTCCTAGGGTGGGGCTTCTGGGGGCTTTGACTCCTGGTGAAGCCTGAGAGCCGGGGGCTAGATGGTGCTGTGGAGGTGGTGGATCGAGGTCCAGGGGAGGGCTTGGCAGAGGAATTATGGGTCCTGGCAGAGCCTGAGAGGTGGGGGCTAGATGGTGCTGCTTTGGTGGAGGTGGATCCAGGAAGGGGCTTGGCGGGAGATGTAGTGGCCCGCTTGGCACGTTCCTCCCTGGCTAGGATCAGGTGGATGGCCTCCTGCTTCAGCTGGCTCAGGTGGGCACCACAGACGTCACAGCCACTCTGCTCCTCCTCCACAGCCCAGACGTCTATGGTACCACTGTGGGTTTGGAGGTTGTCGTGGAGATAGGCTGACAAGGTGGAGTCCTACAGAAGGGATGTAAAGGGAATGTACAGTATGATCCTATGCATTGAGTCCAATTCAATCACAAAAACAACAAATATCACAGTGAATTACAAAAGCGGAAAACTTTTATAATTAATTGTCATTGATGACAGTCTGTCATTGAGGAAACTATGTATCAAAATGTGGCATGGTACCAAGTAGGCCTATATCAACTTCCAGAATCAATCATTATAATAGCATCTGTCATAGGACAGAGATGGTGGCATAGCATACTGCATGTTAGTTTCTGTGCCCTTGTTCTCCCTGAACTTCCATTCCAAAACCTTTCTCCCGCAAGCTGCTAATGTCAATGGCCCACATTTTGAGTCCCAGACTACTGTAATATTGCATAAAACAAAGTCAACCAGAAAAAATGCAGATGTGCCCAAACAAACTCCAAGCCAAAATCTGAGACCTAGCCTGGTAATAGATCTGTTTGTGCTGTATAGCCACATTTTGGGTTGTGTGTTTGTCATAAGAAAGAGACAAATTGATCTAGGACCAGGCAAAATAATGACCACACGGTCTTAGAAAAAAGTTTCCAAAAGGGTTATTTGGCTGTTTTGGAGGAGAACCCTTTTAGGTTCTACTGTAGATAACACTTTTTTTCTAAGATGGTAAGAGGTGGCTAAACAGCACAAACAGGTCTGGAACCAGGCTGTCAGAGACCTGTATTTGCTGTCAGACCTGTATTTTCTTTAGGATTCATAACGGACCAGATTTCATCATGGCCCTGGTCTGGAAATCAATACACTACAAGAAGCCATTATCAGATTTCTACTGACCGTCTCCGTCTGAACAATGAGGTAATATCTCCACGTAATGGCCTGTGGTTTATTTTAAAACTTCCTGTTCTATTTCATATTCCTCTCATAGGAGAGTAAAGCAAACGTTTTCATTGTACCTCTGGTAATGAGGTTTGAAGGGGACATGAGTTGCTTTGTTAAAATATTAATATCAGTCTGAATCAGTTCACTCTAGGGATAGCCTATGAGTCAGCTCAATGACAGGAACTGATGTCTGCTACATATCAGACGCAATCGGGATGAAAAACATCTAAGCATGTGACAATTTGGATTTGTTAAGGCCGCTAAAATTTGTGACAAAATCGAAAATATGTTGCAAATCTGTAGCTAAATCACATTTTCTGACAATTTCAATTCAAATCCATTAAATTGTCACCAAAGTATATTGTATCACTACAATGAATGCATGCTAGTGTTTACTGCATAAAACACATTTTCGTAGAAAGTGATGAAGCGATAAGCCTACCTTGCATGAGATATATTGAGGGATGACGAGGCTCAGTGCGTGTATCTTTAGTGCAGCCACAGTCGCCGTGCAATTCTCACAAATAACTTTTCCGTCAGATTTCTGAACGCTCCAACTTCCCACAATGGGGGGTCTAACAGTGTCAAATCCACTGATAATCCCAGGTCCTCCGGCGCAGGGTCTCGTTAGAGACCCTCGGGATGGGACATCCGTTTTTGGCCACGGAACTCCATGAGGGTCGGCGTTGGACCCTGCACCCTCTGGAGAGGGGCGATCTGTTGATTGACAGTCCTCGTGAAGTACTGTACCGCTCCCAGTCTCAGAGTAAAATCTGGTTGATTTACATTGAGGCGCATCTGTCTGTGAAATGTACAAATACCATGCACCTTAATATACTGCAAATTTAAGAAAATAACCATGACCATTACATCATCATAACATAAATTGAAACTGATGTTTTAAAAGCCTATGAGTCATCAAATAATAAGTAGATACTAGAACTGTGCAACCCACTATCTAAACAACTTAAGATAAATACTGAATGTGAAAAAAAGTAATATTGAATCAAGGTCCCTTACCCAATACCTTCGGTTCCCTGCTGTGGGACATCTCTCCTTCTCTCTTCGAGTGAGAGATGCCATAGCAATAGGTTGTTGAGAAGGGAAAACGGAACAAAGCCAAAGACAAGGATATGCTGTCTACTTTACTCGGCCTTGTTTGTTTTTTACACGGTTTAAAAATGAAACGTATGAAGCAATTATATTATTCTAACCCCGTAAAGTATCCGCACTTGCGCGTCTGGTCATGTTGAGGTCATGGTGTGAATGAAGGCGTGCGTAATGTCTGAGCGCATGAAGAGGGAGAGCGCGCAGGCATCCTACTGATTTAATTGATTTGTGCATTCCCCTCGTTGTCCACAGGGAGGCAGTGAAATGCAAACTAATAACGTGGCATTCGGCCTATCTTTTTTAAACTGCTTTCTCAATTGAAGTTTAAGGTCTGTAGGCCATGTGAAATAATCTGATTATATGGCCATTTGGGGTGTTTCTTAGCGGGTTTTGGATATGATTGTGCCAAACATAATGCTTGTTCGGATGATAGCGGACTTGGCTAGAAGAGAAGTTATGTGAGTGTGTCTTGAGGACATTCCTTGAACCAGAGTGCCCCAAGTTCATAGTGTGGGTTTTATGGTGGGAGTGTCTGGGAACAAGTTGAATTGATTCTCTCTGATCTTTGGAGAAAATGTACACTCACTCACTCACCATCTCCCACACAGATGAGTTCTCGTTAGGAAATATCCTGTCAGCCATTACTGATAATGAACTCCATTTTGCTTGCTAATTAGATGGTAGGAAACCATATTTTACTGTACTGTGTTCTTGTGGAAATGTTACTTCAATAGCATGACATTCAATATAGGTCTGGAAATTGACAGATATTTGAATGTGTGTGTGTTTGAGGGGCAGTGGGGGGTCTCCAAAATGCACATAGGCAACTTGGATAAGTCCATAGTATGGAAGGCCAGTCCCGCCACTCATTTTTTTAAATGTTGATTCTATTTGGTATTTGGTATTTTATGAGGATCCCCATTAGCTGCTGCTTCCATTAGCTGTTGCAAAAGCAGCAGCTACTCTTCCTGGGGTCCACATAAAACATGAAACATGACATAATACAGAACATTAATAGACAAGAACAGCTCAAGGACAGAACTACATCAATTAAAATAAAATTATAAAAGGCACACGTAGCCTACATATCAATGCATACACACAAATTATCTAGGTCAAATAAGGGAGAGGAGTTGTGCTTTATCTGTTTTTTTTTAGATTTCAGAGGTGGCACCACAGATCCCATAGTAGTGGGGGGCAAATTGTTTTCCTGTGGCCCAGAGTTTTTCCTGATCTGGCAGCCTAGAGAAGCACATGTACCCTAGAGAAGTGCATATATGTGGCTGTGATTGTTATCAGTAGGCTACAGTTGATCAGACTGAACCACAGATTAATTGTGCACGAGTTGATAAATCATGAGGCAAATCAATCTAAACAACAGGACTTTGTCCCTCTTTTCAACACTTTTGGGCCTTCCCTGTGGCTCAGTTGGTAGAGCATGGTGTTTGCAATGCCAGCATGGTGTGTGCAACGCCAGGGTTGTAGGTTTGATTCCCACGGGGGGCCAGTACATAAAAAATGCATGAAATGAAATGTATGCATTCACTACTGTAAGTCGCTCTGGATAAGAGTGTCTGCTAAATGTAAAATGTGTCAATAAGCTGAATCAAAAGTGTTGGGGCAAATTCCAAATCGCCACATAATTTCAGGTTATTGGGTCCCTTGTCTGCTGGCTGTGTGTTCCTCAGTGGCTGTTGCCAGAGCCTGATGTTGAAATTACAATTATTGATTAAAAAAAATGTCTGAGGACTGCAGAGAGCCTTCTGTGGTTGTTGAGGCACATCTTGTGGATTTTCACAGATGGGTAAAGGGACCAAGGCAGTGGGAGAGCAGGGTTTTGGATACATGTTCACCACTTTCAGATACACTAGGGTAGGTGGCTGTCTGATGGAGCTTCAGTCTTCTCTGCTGAAATGCTACCACTAGTGTGGGCATTGGGATGGGTGGAAGAAGTGGGGCCTAAAATGGTAATTTTGTGTTCAGACACTTCTGCTAGCCTGGTCACACTTAGAGAAGGGAAGTCAAAGGCATATCCAGGCCTGATGGCATCTGAGGGCGGCAGGTAGACCAGACCTGAGGGTGGCGGGTAACGTAGTGGTTAGAGCATTGAGCCGGTAACTGAAAGGCTGCTGGTTTGAATATCCGAGCCGACTATATGAAAATCTGTCAATGGACCTTTGAGCAAGGCACTCAACCTTAATTTGCTCCAGGGGTGCTGTACTACTATGGCTAACCTTGTTAAACAACATATTTTCCTACACACGCAATAACATCTGCTAAACACGTGTATGTGACCAATAAAATGTGATTGTATTTGTGTGACAATAAAACATATACAGTACCAGTCAAAAGTTTGGACACACCTACTCAATCAAGGGATTTTCTTTATTTTTACTATTTTCTACATTGTAGAATAATAGTGAAGACTTTCAAACTATGAAATAACACATATGGAGCAATGGAACAACATATCAAAATATATTTTATCTTTTATATTCTTCAAAGTAGCCACCCTTTTCTTTGATGACAGTTTTGCACACTCTTGGCATTCTCTCAACCAGCTTCATGATGTAATGGGTCCTATGTGTAGCTGGTGTAGAGAGTCAGGCGCAGGACAGCAGATATGAGTAATCAACGTACTTTTACTCAAAATGTCAAAAAAACAAAGTAACAAATACACGCACACCATGACAGACCGAAAATACAATAAACAATCACTCACAAAAAAACATGGGGGAACAGAGGGTTAAATAATGAAACAGTAATTGTGGGATTGAAATCAGGTGTGTAAAACAAAGACAAAACAAATGGAAAATGAAAAGTGGATCGGCGGTGGCTAGAAGGCCGGTGACGTCGACCGCTGAACGCGGCCCGAACAAGGAGAGGGACCGACTTCGGCGGAAGTCGTGACACATGAGGTAGTCACCTGAAATGCATTTCAAATAACAGGTGTGCCTTGTTAAAAGCTAATTTGTGGAATTTCTTTCCTTCTTAATCCATTTGAGCCAATCAGTTGTGTTGTGACAAGGTAGGGGTGGTATACAGAATATAGCCCTATTTGGTAAAAGACCAAGTTCATATTATGGCAAGAACAGCTCAAATTAGCAAAGAGAAACGACAATCCATCATTACTTTAAGACATGAAGGTCAGTCAATCTGGAAAATTTAAAGAACTTTGAAAGTTTCTTCACGTGCAGTCGCACAATAAATGCTTCACAGAGTTTAAGTCACAGACTCATCTCAACATCAACTGTTCAGAGGAGACTGCGTGAATCAGGCCTTCATGGTCAAATTGCTGCAAAGAAACCACTACAAAAAGCTCTACAACTGCAGCATCGAGAGCATCCTGACTGATTGCATCACCCCTAGGATGGCAAGTGCTTGGCCTTTGACCGCAATGCACTACAGAGTGTAGCGCGTACGGCTCAGTACATCACTGTGGCCAAGCTTCCTGCCATCCAGGACCTCTATACCAGGCGGTGTCAGAGGAAGGCCCTAAAAATTGCCAAAGACTCCAGTCACCCTAGTCATAGACTGTTCTGTCTGCTACCGCACAGCAAGCGGTACCGGAGCGCCAAGTCTAGGTCTAAAAGGCTTCTTAACAGCTTCAACCCCCAAGCCATAAGACTCCTGAACAGCTAATCAGATGGCTACCCGGACTATTTGCATTGTATTATCTATGCATAGTCACTTTACCTCCACCTACATGTACATATTACCTCAATTACCTTGACTAACCTGTGCCTCCGCACATTGACTTTGTACCGGTACCCCATGTATACAATCAAATCAAACTGTATTTGTCACATGCGCCAAATACAACAGGTGAAATGCTTACTTACAAGCCCTTAACCTACAATGCAGTTTTAAGAAAAATACTTGTCAAGTAAAAAATAGATAAGTAAAAAATAAGAAATAAAAGTAACAAATAATTAAAGAGCAGCGGTAAAATAACAATAGCGAGGCTCGCACAACTGGCCCAGTGTTGTCTGGGGTAGGCTGTTATTGTAAATAAGAATTTGCTGTTAACTGACTTGCCTAGTTAAAAAAAGGTTAAATAAATATATATATATATATACTGCTCAAAAAAATTAAGGGAACACTAAAATAACACATCCTAGATCTGAATGAATGAAATAATCTTATTAAATACTTTTTTCTTTACATAGTTGAATGTGCTGACAACAAAATCACACAAAAATAATCAATGGAAATCCAATTTATCAACCCATGGAGGTCTGTATTTGGAGTCACACTCAAAATTAAAGTGGAAACCCACACTACAGGCTGATCCAACTTTGATGTAATGTCCTTAAAACAAGTCAAAATGAGGCTCAGTAGTGTGTGTGTGTGGCCTCCACGTGTCTGTATGACCTCCCTACAATGCCTGGGCATGCTCCTGATGAGGTGGCGGATGGTCTCCTGAGGGATCTCCTCCCAGACCTGGACTAAAGCATCCGCCAACTCCTGGACAGTCTGTGGTGCAATGTGGCGTTGGTGGATGGAGCGAGACATGATGTCGAAGATGTGCTCAATTGGATTCAGGTCTGGGGAACGGGCGGGCCAGTCCATAGCATCAATGCCTTCCTCTTGCAGGAACTGCTGACACACTCCAGCCACATGAGGTCTAGCATTGTCTTGCATTAGGAGGAACCCAGGGCCAACTGCACCAGCATATGGTCTCACAAGGGGTCTGAGGATCTCATCTCGGTACCTAATGGCAGTCAGGCTACCTCTGGCGAGCACATGGAGGGCTGTGCGGCCCCCCAAAGAAATGCCACCCCACACCATGACTGACCCACCGCCAAACCGGTCATGCTGGAGGATGTTGCAGGCAGCAGAACGTTCTCCACGGCGTCTCCAGACTCTGTCACGTCTGTCACATGTGCTCAGTGTGAACCTGCTTTCATCTGTGAAGAGCACAGGGCGCCAGTGGCGAATTTGCCAATCTTGGTGTTCTCTGGCAAATGCCAAACGTCCTGCACGGTGTTGGGCTGTAAGCACAACCCCCACCTGTGGATGTCGGGCCCTCATACCACCCTCATGGAGTCTGTTTCTGACCGTTTGAGCAGACACATGCACATTTGTGGCCTGCTGGAGGTCATTCTGCAGGGCTCTGGCAGTGCTCCTCCTGCTCCTCCTTGCACAAAGGCGGAGGTAGCGGTCCTGCTGCTGGGTTGTTGCCCTCCTACGGCCTCCTCCACGTCTCCTGATGTACTGGCCTGTCTCCTGGTAGCGCCTCCATGCTCTGGACACTACGCTGACAGACACAGCAAACCTTCTTGCCACAGCTCGCATTGATGTGCCATCCTGGATGAGCTGCACTACCTGAGCCACTTGTGTGGGTTGTAGACTCCGTCTCATGCTACCACTAGAGTGAAAGCACTGCCAGCATTCAAAAGTGACCAAAACATCAGCCAGGAAGCATAGGAACTGAGAAGTGGTCTGTGGTCCCCACCTGCAGAACCACTCCTTTATTGGGGGTGTCTTGCTAATTGCCTATAATTTCCACCTGTTGTCTATTCCATTTGCACAACAGCATGTGAAATTTATTGTCAATCAGTGTTGCTTCCTAAGTGGACAGTTTGATTTCACAGAAGTGTGATTGACTTGGAGTTACATTGTGTTGTTTAAGTGTTCCCTTTATTTTTTTGAGCAGTATGTATATATATATATATATATATATATACAGGGGGTACTGGTACAGAGTCAATGTGCGGTGGCAATGGTTAGTCGAGGTATTTCAGGTAATATGTACATGTACAGTAGGTAGACTTAAAGTGGCTATGCATAGATAATGAGAAACAGAGAAAAGCAGCTCTTGCTCTTTAATTATTTGTTCTTTTTCTATTTTCTTCTTTTTAATATTTTTTTTTTTTAAATTTCATTATAGTTTAGTAAATACTTTCTTAATTATTTTTCTTAAAATTGAATTGTTGGTTAAGGGCTTGTAAGTAAGCATTTCACAGTAAGGTCTACACAAGTTGTATTCGGCGCATGTGACGAATACAATTTGATTAGATTTTTAAAGGACACGAATAAGAAGAAAAGACTTGCATGGGCCAAGAAAGACGAGCAATGGACATTAGACCGGTGGAAATCTCTCCTTTGGTCTGATGAGTCCAAATTTGAGATTTTTGGTTCAAACCGCCGTGTCTTTGTGAGACACACAGTAGGTGAATGGAGGATCTCCGCATGTGTGGTTCCCACCATGAAGCATGGAGGAGGAGGTGTGATGGTGTGGGGGTGCTTTACTGGTGACACTGTCAGTGATTTATTTAGAATTCAAGGCACACTTAACCAGCATGGCTACCACAGCATTCTGTAGCAATACGCCATCCCATCTGGTTTGCGCTTAGTGGGACTATCATTTGCTTTTCAACAGGACAATGACCCAACACACCTCCAGGCTGTGTAAGGGTTATTTGACCAAGAAGGAGAGTGATGGAGTGCTGGATAAGATGACCTGGCCTCCACAATCACCTGACCCCAAACCAATTGAGATGGTTTGGGGTGAGTTGGACTGCAGAGTGAAGGAAAAGCAGCCAACAAGTGCTCATCATATGTGGGAACTCCTTCAAGACTATGGAAAAGCATTCCAGGTGAAGCTGGTTGAGAGAATGCCAAGAGTGTGCAAAGCTGTCATCAAGGCAAAGGGTAGCTACTTTGAAGAATATTAAATATATTTTAATTTGTTTTACACTTTTTTGGTTTCTATATGATTCCTTATGTGTTGTTTCATAGTGTTGATGTCTTCACTATTATTCTACAACGTAGAACATAGTAAAAATAAAGAAAAACCCCTGAATGAGTGGATGTGTCCAAACTTTTGACTAGTACTGTATATATATATATTTTATATAATAGAGCTGTTAATAGCACTTTAGGAAGGGTGTAAGGTAAGTTTTCTGTTGGTCCCAGCTCATGTTGGGGTAGGGGGAATGAGGTAGCAGATAAGGTAGCGAAGGCAGCTCTGAAGAGGGAGGAGGTAGATGTGGTGGTCCTGTTAGGGGGGATGGAATGTAGGAACATCATAGCAGAGGAGTTGACCTAGGAGTGGCAACGTGAATGGGAGATAGAGGAGCAGGGAAGGCAGTATTTCTCTATCCAGAATTCTGTGAGGAAGGTCAGTAGGTATCTGGGGAGTGAAAAGAGGGATGGGGTTCATTGTGGATTGGGAAGTGAGTTATTGTTATTGGGGAAACACCCAGATGGGAAGTGAGGAATGCGGGGAGGTACAGACTGTGGTGGCATGCTGAGGATAGGAGGACATTTTTCTGTGAGCTGGCTGAGTTGGGAGGTAAAATGATTTTTGCTTGTAACAATTTTGGGCCCAAATGACAGGCAGAGCGAAATAGCAAGGAATCTGTTCTCGTTTCTCTATTCCACCGGCTGGCACCTACGGGTGTGAGGCTGTTACATACTTAAATGTGTAATTTGCACTCCGACCTGAGAAAGGCAGCAATACAGCATCTAGTCTGCCGGAAACGCACAAAAATAAGTAGAATACCGGAGGAGCAGCAGACTAACAGTATACTCAGTTGAACTGTTGGCGATAGTAGTTTTCCACCAGTGGGTGGAGGACGTACAACCTGTAAGAATTATAGTATGCTCAGATTCTCTGTCGGTATTGAATAGTTTATCATCTGGTAAATCTAATAGGAGTGACCTACTATTGGAGGTATTCATGTGAGAATCTGCTGGGTCCCAACACATTTGGTTGTGGAAGGGAATGAAATTGTAGACCAGTTAGCCAAAAGAGCTTTGAAATGAGATATAACTTATATTAATGTTCCACTGGGTAGAGGTGAGGCCAAATGTAAGATCAGAGCCATGTGTGGTAGAAGAGATGGGACTCTAAGCCCAAGGGCCGGCATTTATATGCCCTCCAATGAAAGGTCGTTGGACCAAAATTCAAAGGTCAGATAAGGAAGGAAGAGGTGGTGTTTGCTCAATTGTGCTTAGGACATTGTACATAGTATGGTCGATGAAATGGTGGAGCATGTGTTGTTATATTGTTGTAAGTATGTTGAAGAGAGGGAAAGATTGAAGTGTAGGGTCATTGACCGTTGGATGGGGTTGGGGGGGTTGGAAGGGATTTGGGGGATGGGGAGGTTCTATTAGAAGTTAGTAGGGCTCTTTTTTATTTTCTCGGAAGTACTGCGTTAGATAGGAGGATTTAGAAATGTTGTAAACCGTGATTGACCACACAATCCAACACATTAGGTGGCGGTATGCACCTATAATGTTGGTTTGCAGACCGCCATTATATCATAGAAGAAGAGGAAGAATACGGGAGGGGTTTGCTCGCTTTGGCGCCCACAACCCCTTCTGCCAGTGAAAAGGACTATTAACGCTACTGCCATTTGGCGCAGTTAAAAATACGTGAACTTGTATAGCGTCCTTTACAGAATTTCCCGTCTTTGTTGTAATTTTACTTTATTTTAACAGCGTGTTTCAGTTTAGTGTTTTATACATATATCAAAATGAGTTCAATTAACGTAAAAAAACTGAAAGTAAACGAGTTGAAGGACGAGCTGAAAAAGCGTCAGCTGTCGGACAAGGGGTTGAAGGCCGAGTTGATGGACCGGTTGCAGGCCGCGCTTGACGAAGAGGCCCTGGCTGGAGATTCTCCCCTTGGGCCGGAGGCCGCGGAGGGAGGCTTTCCCGAGGGAGACGACGATACCACCGCCGCCGCTGCTGATGACCAAGAGGACATGGGGGAAGATGAAGAAGACGAGGGCCCCGTCGCTGAAAGCATGGACGCCAACGAGGAGGAAGAGAATGGAAACGGAGAGGGAGACGCCGCTGTCGTGGACCAATGCGAGGAGGAAGAGAACGCGGCCCAGGAGGACGACGAAATGGGCGAGGTAGAAGAGGAAGAAATGGATCCAATGCTGAAGGAAGGTGTGGACGACATGGAGAAAATTACATTGGACGCAGAGGATGGTGAGCCTGGAGACCATCCAGCAGAGGGTGAGTCGCTGGTTCCATTCGAAAATGATTGGGCTGGGTATCACGTTTTTTGCTAACGTCGTTAGCCTATAATATGTCGGGTGCGTTCGCGAAATTGATTTCGATGTATATTTGTTAGCTAGTTAAGGCTGGTGTAGATAGAAAATTAGATATTGTTTAACTTGGTCCTACTACACGAAGATCACCATTGGGCTCACCCTATACGTACTTTTTTGCTGTTTGGTTGGTTAGCCTAGCTAGATAGCATTGCTAACAACTACACAAAAGAATGCTTGCTAACTAGGATAGCTAACTCGCGACGCTAGCAGACAGTGGACAAGATTCGACAGGTGCTGGTTTTGGTAGGCTCGTGGTTCTAACTACGACTCAAGAGTATTCTAAATGCGTCTACAAACGGGTTCCAATAAACTGGTCATAGTAGAAATGTAGCTAGCTAAAAGCAAACATTGTGTAAACAGTAACTGAATGAACAAGGATTAGTTAGCTAGCTGTCTAGCTAACTCGTAAGCTAGCCGCGTATGGCATTGTGCAGGAGGGGGGTCAATGGAGGATAGCCTGCAGTTAAGTTTCGTCTTTCTTCACTGACTTGCCTCAGTAAACTATTGACCCCAACATCAGGGACTGATTGACAATGGTCAATTTCCCGATCCATTTTAATAACTCTAACCGTAACTGGGTTATTGTGCCTATTTTACTATTTTGTCGTGCTTGTTTACATCTCTTTACATTTGATCTGTATTGTTGACCAGCTACATTGTAATCAACCCTACTCTCTGGTCAAAACAGCCGTAGACTTCTACTGTCTTTAACTTCAGACAGGCAATGGGGTCCTAATGTAATGGGCAACAAGTTAGTCGTCTATGTGGGCCAGCCCCGCCACAGTGCGACCTATCCTTTCAATAAAGGAGCACCTCATTATATTCTTCTTTTATTTCCTAAGGGGATGCGGACAAAGACACGAATGCTGATCAGAAGAATAAGAAGGGTGTTAAGAGACGCCGGGAGGAACATGGAAGGGGCTACTTTGAATTTATTGAAGAGAACAAATACAGCTGGTAAGGATGGGAGACAAAATGGCCTTCGGTATGTCTGAAGAGCCATCACAGCTATGTGAACTGTATTGGCTTTAAGCGCCAATGCATTAATTAGTGCCAAAACCCTCACTTAACTAACTACTGTCAACATTATGTACGTTTCATACATGTTTGAATTGAGGGTCATCCCTGGCTTTTAAATGAACCTTACCATTATTACACATGCAGTGCCCACATACACCCCTTATGGACTGCATAATGTAGTAAGAGAAATGAACACCAGTTTCTGAATTTGATTGTTCAACATTCACTCTCTTTGTGCAGAAAGGCTTATTGTGTACACTGACAGGGTGACGCAAAGCTGCTCAAAAAATAAACTCCCGGAAGAGTAGCAGATGCTGGGTTGGGAGAGGGGGGGGGGGGTCGCGTAAGGGCACAAGGATGTATCACTTTTTTCCGGACGCGCATATTGGAGATTGGTACTCTCCACTGACCGCTCATTGTTCCTGCTCGCACTGTTGTCTTTTTTGAATGTTTGCTTTTATGTCAAAGTACGTCTCTCTCCACCATGTCATCATTATATTCCGTGTGATTGATGTTTTTTTGTTTTACAGGAATACTTTCTCACCATACAGGTCACTTAAACCTAGTCCAGGACTTAAAATAAATTCAAATGGAGATACATTTTAGTCCAGGACTAGGCTGATCTGTGTCTGGGGAAACAACCCCCCCCTCCCATGTGTGTATCTGGAACCCTATTTTGTTTTCATTGACCCAGTGAGCGGTTATCTTGTCATCTCAGAATGTCACTAGCCTGTGTAAACAAATAAAGCACCTGGTGGCTGTTCCTTTGACTGGAGCAGAGCCCCTAGTAGCTGTTAGCTAAACCACACTATACCACTGGCTTATGCTCCTTGGTCTGAGTGTGGTCTGACCAATGTTGAGAGAGGCCATTGCGTCTGACCCTACAGCACTAGTGGCCATTGTGAGGACTGTGCAATATGACCAAGAACAGGTTTTACCTTGTTTTGTTGCAAAGGTTGAAGATCAACGCTGCATTATGGCATTCCTCCTGTGCCGGAGGCAGGGTTTAGTTATGCAAATGCTTCAGTCTACATGCTTTGGACACACTCATCCTCATGTTGTGATACTCCTAGTCAATATTTCAAAGCTAGTTTCATAAACACAACTTGGCAACAGCTTGATTCTGGTTCTGAAGGCCTTTGTTGGTAAGTCGGTGTGGCACATTTCCAAACAAGTTCACCTTTTTTCACCACAGTCGCTGGGGTATTAGAACCTTTGCCACACAGTTGAAGCCCCTCTAGGCTACATGGAGCTAGCTTGCGAGCCTCTGTTCTGTGAACATGAAGCGGCAGCTTCAGTGAGATTTGACCTTTAGTGAGAGTAGCTCCACACAGTTAAATATATCCAGCAGCCCTTTATACGGCCTGACCTTTCAGCATTCTCCAAACCATAAACACAGTTTCTGCCCACAGTGAGGCCTGTTGGCTGTTGACTAGTTTTATTTTGTATTTTTATCCAAGGCACCAGTGGACCACTGCAGGTAAGTGATGCTGTTTCATCATGATTGTCAAAACCTAAAGACTCCAATAGCTTAAATGTTGGAGTTCCATTTCCGCACATAGTCTGGACTCTTTCCACTGCTAGACCCCTCCTTCTCTTCTGGGAGGAGGTCACGCCCGGATGGCCGTCCCTGCGATTGCGTTCAGGTTCCGTCAGAAAGGTTCTAATTCTCTGACGTTGTGACTGACTGGCTGTGTTCTCTTTCAGGCCTAGTCTCAAGTCTCCACTGCCACCCCTGGAGGAGGAAGATGAGGAGTTTGATGATACAACAGTCTGCCTGGACAACTGTGAGTCATTTTTGGTGTATAGATGGACAGCTGGGGCTGGGTTTAATGAATCCCTCTACAAACACTTGTGCAGAAGTAATGTGCCTACACCCAATCCCAAAACAAACCCTTGCCCCTATGTACTTGTGAAGATTAGCTTGCCATATTGCCTACACCTGTTCCAACATTCTCTCATCTCCGCTAGTGCATAGCGGATAGGGCCTAGGGGGTGATTTTTGGATATGACACTAGAATCTAGACATGTCAGGGGACCGAGAAGAGGGAACTTCATGTGTTTTGTTTCTTTGTGTCCCAGATAACTGCGACCTGCACTTCAAGGTGTCCCGGGACCGCTACAGCGCCTCCTCTCTCACCATGGAGAGCTTTGCCTACCTGTGGTCCGGGGGCAGAGCCTCATACGGGCTGTCCCAGGGCAAGGCCTGCTACGAGATGAAGGTATGGAGATGCGCTGGTCTTTTGTCTAGCCCAGTTTTCGTTTCATTAGTAATTGGGAAATCATAACATTCTGACCTCGGATAACAAACGATAATGGGTTTATCTCCATTTTTTACAATTTAAATGCACCAGTACAGTTAAATAAAGGGTAAAAAAAAATGTGTTGCTTTTTCCATCGCCTGGTTGTGCAAGCAAATGCCTAATGTAGGCCATTTGCTGCTAACATCACCAATGTAATATTGTGCCTACAGATAACTGAGAAGATCCCAGTGAAACACATATCCAGTAAGAACATGGACATCCATGAGGTCCAGGTTGGATGGTCCCTAGCTACTGGCAGTCTGCTCCTTGGTCAGTCTCCAATGCATTGTTGTTTTTCAAAAAGATAATGGTGGTTATGGGCTGTTGGCACCCTCTAGAGGTTGTTAGGGAGCATGACATGGAACTGGAACAAAGCCTGTGTGTCTGTTGTATTTTGCAAGGCAACAATGCAGTGTAATGGAATGAGTGCAGAAACACTAAAATCCCCAAATTTAT
Source organism: Salmo salar (assembly GCF_965601325.2). Lineage (NCBI taxonomy): Eukaryota > Metazoa > Chordata > Actinopteri > Salmoniformes > Salmonidae > Salmo > Salmo salar. The sequence continues at coordinate 56,193,288 of NC_138305.1, read as the reverse complement.
ATGACAAAATTCTCATTTTAGTTACATCACCTAGTCAGCTGTGTATCATGTCTGATGTCAGTTATGTCATTGCAGGTGAGGAGGAGCATTCCTATGCCTACTCTGGCAAAGGCAAGAAAACCACCAATTGCGTGACTGAAGATTTCGAGGAGACGTATGATGAGAATGACGTCATCTGCTGCCTCATCGTAAGATCTTTCTTTCATTTAGCCTTACTAGTTGCAATAACGTAATATTCTCAACGCACAGGCCGATTTTTAAATGAATACTCAGACTTTCATGTGGTGTCGAGTTCCTCGTCACTGAGGCCCGTCCCAAAAAAGCAAAGCATTTAGACGACATTTATTTGAAAACATAGTCAATGATGTAAGCTGTCTTCAAAGTCTTCTGTTCAGAAGGTGATCTATGTCCACAAAAACCCATCAAAACCAACCAACCAGTATTTGTATTTGGGGATTCTGTGTGTGGGGTGATAACTTCCTCATTAGCACATCACATTTTCAACAGTCAATGTTATATTTTGTACATTGAAACTACAAGCTGTAAAATGTTCTATTGCAGAACTTTGAAGGTGAGGAGGTGGAGATGTCCTTTTCTAAGAATGGTAATGAGCCAGTGGTGGCCTTCCAGGCCAGTAAGGAGTCCCTAGCAGGGAAAGCGCTCTTCCCCCACGTCATCTGCCACAATTGTGCAGTGGAGTTCAACTTTGGCCAGATGGACACGCCCTACTTCCCCCAGCCAGAGGGCTACACCTTCCTGCAGCAGGTCGCCATGGATGACCGTGTCCGCGGACCCAAAGCACCTGACACTAAGAAGGACTGCGAGGTAACTATGGCAACCAAAACATCACTGACAGTGATTTGTTTGACACAAGGGCCTCCCTAGCAATGGGATCTATCCATAAGCTCAACCTGTATATTTCAGAATAAACAGCTAGTAAAATGTGTATCAGATAATGATTTGCACATTTCTAGGGCCTTTTTCCTCAAACTAATGTTGATTATTTTATGTGCATAACTTCTTCCATCACTTACTGATCCGTTGCGTATGTGTGTCGTAGGTGATTGCCATGGTGGGCCTGCCTGGCTCAGGAAAGAGCACCTGGGTCAACAAGCACATCCAGGAGAACCCTGGGAAGTATTACATCCTGGGCAGCGACACCATCGTGGAGAAGATGATGGTCAGTGTTGTACTTAGTCATGGTGTTTGTGGCCCTCAGTATTTTAGAACATGTTCTCTCTGCACCCATCTTAGAATGAGGTCCTAGTTGTCTGTCAATTTAGTTTGTGAAATAAACTTTCAGTCCTATCGTAATTGTTGTATATGCAGTCCCTGGTCATTCTTTGGCACTGTAGGCCTATATCCTGTCCTGCATCTATTGAATCTTATTAGTCTCTTTATGCCCTTAATTTTCATATATGTAGATTGGCAGCTTGAAGCGTCAGGCGAAGGACACAACAAAGCTCACAGCCATTTCCCAGCGTGCACCTCTCTTCCTGGGCAAGTTCATTGAGATCGCTGCTCGCAAGAAGAGGAACTATATCCTGGACCACGTAAGGCTTGATATTCAATCGCATTCCATCACATTCTTACAAGTCGTGAACACTGACTTTTAGTACTTATTGTGAATAGGAAAGTAGGTATTTGAATACACATGGAACATACACTACATGCATACAGGTAGAATAGTCTCATACACATGAGTACATCATTATATAGTGTAGGCAGGTCTTCGGTGCCAACAAAGCAGTCCAAATCATCATTATTTATAATCACACGGGTCAGCATTATAAGTAATTCCCCCTTCTTCCTCTGCCCAGACCAACCTGTCTGCCCCGGGCCAAAAGAGGAAGATGTGTCTATTTGCTGGGTACCAGCGGAAGGCTGTTGTGGTCTGTCCCTCAGACGACGACTACAAGGAGAGGGCCCAGAAGAAGGCCGAGAGCGACGGGAAAGACGTGCCCGAGCACGCTCTCCTGAAAATGAAAGGTAACGCCGTGAGATGAGCTACTTCACTAATAAAAACTGTTAAGTAGTCTCTCCTAACGTGCTAAAAAGCTAGTGACTTCACGTCTTTAGCACTAATCTAAAAGCCTTCAGAAAGTTTGTAGTAATAGAGTAAGGGTACCCGCACACCTACACTGATATATTCTCCCCAAAACAATTTGGGTTTTCATGTTAGCATGGCTAGCCCCCTCTAAGCTTTGCCCACTCGTGGCTGTCTGTGTCACAAGTGGCCATATCAGGGGGGCAGAGTGACCCTCTCTCCTAAACCCTGGGTCAGGGGCTGTACCCCTGCCTCTGGACCTGGTGGGAGGAACACCGCAGCTTTCACAGCTGCTCTTACTGTCACTACAAATCTAGTGTTTGCTATGAAGGACATCATAAGATGGTGTTCATAAGCTGTCTTCGTAACCACACCATCTCCTTGACTCTTTCCCCTGTGCAGGATTCTTCACCCTGCCAGAGGAAGGCGAGAGCTTCGCTGAGGTGAGCTACGCTGAGCTGCAGAAGGAGGATGCTGCCAAGCTGGTGGAGCAGTACAAGGAGGAGAGCAAGGCGGCCCTGCCGGCTGAGAAGAAGCCCAACCAGGGGTCTTTGACCCCCAAGAGAGGAGGAGGGGGTGTCCGGGGGGGAGGCAGAGGCAAGAACCAGTTCAACCGCGGAGGTGGACCCGGCCAGAGAGGAGGTGGACGAGGTGGCTTCCAGCAGAGAGGCAACTTCCGAGGAGGTGGGAGGTCATGATTATCGGCCATATTGGTTAGATGATTAGGGTTTTGGCATGACAGGTTTTAACCCTGTTTTTAGCCCTCTCTAAATTGCTAAAACGTTCCTTGTTTCGTCTGCAATGATCTGATAGGACTGGACAGGTGAAGGCAAATCAAACCTCTTGATGGGCCTCTGCCCTTTTTCACTTGCATTTATCCTGTAGTTATTGAATAGTGGAGATCAGCAGAGGATTTTAGATCATTAAGATTCAACCCCAGTCTAACCGATGTGTCTGTCTGCCTCCACCCAGCTCCAGGCCCACGTGGCGGGTTCACTCGCCCCCCTCGAGGGTTCATGCCCCCTCCAGCCTTCAGAGGTGGATTCTCCAACCGTCCCAACTTCAACAGGGGCGGCGCCCTCATGGCCCCCCAGGGAGGGGCCCCAAGAGGAGGACCGATGAGGGGCCACAGGGGTGGAGCCATGAACAGAGGTGGTCCTCCAATGAGCCGAGGAGGCGGCGGTCACATGAGCCGAGGAGGCGGCGGTCACATGAGCCGAGGAGGCGGCGGTCACAGGGGCAACTTCAACCAGGTGGGTTTGGTTGCAGCAATGGAGAATTACAAGTTGGCCTTTATTTAGATAATCCTCTATAGGTGTGTTGATGCTCAAACTTTTGACTAGGATTAGAGGTGGTATATAGTTAGTTGATACATTACATTTATAAACCATCTTTAGGGAACTATCCAAATAAGGTCTTATCAAAAAGTTATTGCTGCAATTGTGTATTTATTAGCGAGATGTCTCTTGTCTTTCCCCCCAGGGGTTCCAGCCCAGAGCAGGCAACAGCCGTGGGAATTATGGCAACAAGAATGGCAGCAGTGGGTTTGGGGGCGGCAGGAATGGTGGAGGACGTGGCGGCGGATTTGGAGACAACAGGACTGGTGGAGGATTCGGCATGGACAAGGCTCAGGCCTTCAACCAGAGCTGGCAGCAAGGGGTGAGTCTCCGTTTTGAGTTCAAAGGGAAAATCCTAGCTTGTTAGCCTTGTAATACAATTCAATGTTCTCCCATGTTTTGTATTTTTTTTCTCACACTATGGCTGTGTTTACACAGGCAGACCTAATTGGTCTTTTGCTAATAATTGGGCAAAAGATCAAAATTGGACTGCGTGTGTAAATGCGGCCAGGGTCTATAGAGCCCCACTGTGGATGTGTCATAATACCCATAAAACCTAAAGGTCAAACAGGGAAATGGTTCAAATCATTTTCCTCTATTTATTTTTCCCATGGGGGATTTTAGAAACACTTAAAGTTAGGACTGTTTTGTGTAGGCTTACCCTGGCGGGAAGTTTTGGTAACCATGTAAATCTTGCTAGGCCAAGGTTACTTAACAATATTTTCGGCTCTATTTACTCTGATTCGAAAATGCTAATTAGTATCTAAGTAGACATGCAAAACTACAAATCCCTGAAAGCTCCTGCGTGTCATGTCTAGCAGACACCTTTGCTAACAGGGATTGTCAATTTAAAACTTGCACAAGACAGTTCACAGAATTTTCTATTTAAGAAATGTTGCCAATTTATTCATTACTCCATTTAGCTAACATTAGATAGTTAATCCAGAGATTCTTACCTTTGCCTCGATTCGGCAGTCTCGTCGATCATGGCATTTGTAGTTCTTTATGATAGCCACATTAGCAAATAATTTGCATTTTATTTTTGGCGGTAAATACAGGCAAACATATTAATGTCATCTTGTCATAGAGATTTACAAGGTTATCAAAACGTCACGCTAGGGTAAGCCTATGCAAAACACCGCCCTTATTTTAAGTGTTTCTAAAATCCCCTATAGGAAAAATGAATGGAAAATGATTGGAACCATTTCTGTTTGATCGCTAGGTTTTATGGGTATTATGACTACATTCTGGATGGTGGAGTATACTTTGAGGCTGAGAATGCGAATTGGGGAAGTTTGCATTGTGATGCTTAATGTCACTTTTTAAGAGTTGTCTTTTGTCTCCATCTAACTTCCTTGATCTGTGTCCCCAGTTTTGGAACCAGAAGCCATGGAGCCAGCAGTATCAGCCAGGATACTATTAAAGACTTTCTGATCAAAAGGACTGGTGGCCATTAACGGTAACCAACCACTAGCCACGGACCCCCTGCCCCACCCCTCCCGTTTTTTCTAGAACCCACTTTTTAAATTAAAAACAAAAAAAACACAAGACGATGGAGCAACATTCCACATCCGAGGAGAGGAGTCTCTCTGAAAGCTTTATGGGTTTTTCATTTGATTTTGTACATTTTATGATATTTTCCCCACATTTTAAAGAAATCACATGCTTTTAAAAATCCCATGTTTTGAGAAACATACCACATCACAAAGCGCAACATTTTTGCTCTGCTTCAGTGACATTTTCAGGGTTGTGCATTTTCTGTGTAATGTTTTTTTATTTTACAAAATGTAAATATTGTCTTGCTTAGTTGTATTTGTTTGTATAAGAAGTGAACATATAGTTCCTTTCGGTTATTATCTTATGAGAGGCATGGTAGCTATAGTATTGTTAGTGATTGTATATGTAGTCCATAAGCAACAAACGGTAATTTGTTATTTTTAATTAAAATATCAAGCATGTAATCTAAACTCCGTAGATTTACAATAAACAACCTATTTGCTTTTTGCAGAAGTCTATGGCTTATGACTTTTACTTGAGTTCAAAGGCTACCTAAAGTACCTTTTGAATGGGCAATGGGCTGGTTTGCTACTTCAAACAACAAGGACATCCGCCCTATCATATCTACAGTTAGCATCTCACAATGTGCTACTTACTGATGTAATTCATCCGTTGTTAATACACAACTCTTTCCTTTTCACCTTTTAATAATACAGGTTAATCTCATTGAGTTTATATTTTGCAAGAGATACCTGTTCATCTGGATGCCATTGTGCTTTGATGAAATATTACAGCAAATCAATTTCTGTAGGGTATTGGAAGCCATTTTAAATATTGCGTTATGCCTTTTGATATTATCATTTATTTTGTGATTTGTATATTTCTTGATAAAATGGGATACATTATTGATCATGGTGCTGACAAGGCTTGAATCTCAGGTGAAAATTGAAGAGCGGTTCCTTTAATTTGTCAAACTGGTTGATTGGTGTGGTATTTTTAGGTTAAGCTTTGAATAGTGTATCTCGATTGTGTTCTCGCCTCAGCCATCGGAGGAGAATGTCAGAGGGGCGGGACCTCTGGCTTTGTCATCCAATGGGTTTTAACACGAGCGGACGCAAGCCATATGGAGTTGAGATTCTCCCAGAGTCGATGACCACAAACGAGTTTGCAAGAGCACAAACAAATCTGGGACCAGGCTAATTTGATCTATGCTTTAATGGAAGAGTATACATTCTGTGGCTGGTTTAGCACATATGTTTAGCACTCAGTTGTAGGCTATATTGAAAATGGTTGGTGATTGAAAAACTACAGTGGTTTGCATTTACACCAGCATATAAAGGCCTACATGTCAGTGTATACCCACCCATACCCTCACTGCTACTAGAAGTGACACATTGAAACACATGCCGCAGACATTGAGTTTTGTATGTGTAATGGGGGTTAGAGACCTGAAGTCTTGCTTTTAGTGTAATTTATCCAGCGTGATTTACAGGCACAATTAGGGTTATGTGCCTTGCTCAAGGGCACTTTTCGCAGATTTTTCAGCTAGTCGGATCAGGGATTTGAACCAGCGACCTTTCGGTTACTGGCCCAATGCTCTTATCTCTCAATGATAATGCCCGGGCTTAAGCTCAGTAGGCTAACAGTTTTATGGCACACATGATCCAGGTCCAAACCAGGTCAGTCACGTCTGTTGGTGGGTGAACCCTCTGTTCAAATGAATTGGTGATGGAGTAGCCCGACAATGTCAGCTCTTACATGTGTAAACTCGCATAGCTCAGGCTGAGGAGCAGTGTCAAAGTGATGTGTGTTCCACTGTAACATTGCGTTGCTAGATCATTGAAAACAATTAGACAAAATTGTCAGTCCATTTTGTAATTGTTTCATTAGCTTATTTAAAATTGTATGACCAGGTGTGCTGTATAGTTGACCAGTTTTTTTTTCTTCATGTCAAATTGAATGGATGTCCATGAACTGATTTAAAGTATTCTGCATAATCCAAGTAAAAAATAGCCCAACCAAACAGATCAAAAAATATTTCTTTCAGCGGTGTGTGTATTACCAAATATTTTCAATATACTAATTCATTACGTTGTAAGTAACTTACAGCTTTTCTCTTCCTGCTGAGATCTTTTTTATTGGAATTTTTTTTTGATAAGTGTTGATGCTTCAGTTATGTTTTATACGTATTTTTTGTCACATGATCAATAAAGTGAATGATTATAAAAAATAAGTGCTTCTTCCTCAATCTCCAAGGGAAGGTTTCCAGGCGGGGACTGTCATGGTTAAACAGATTTGTTGAGCATCATTTACATCAGCTTCCTGGCTGAGTGTGCTGGTTATTTGATTCCATTAGGATGAGCCGGTGGCCACATAGGGAGCAGACACTGTCACACAAACCCAGGGGCCATATTTACATCTCCATGTTTACATCTGGCTTAGCAGATAAATAGGACCCAGACATCGTCAAGAAGAGAGAACTCCATAGACAATCAAGGCTCAATTGCAGACTCTGAGGGTCTTGTCATTTTAATGGGGTACTTAAGGCTTTAGAGCTTAGGCCAGTCTGGGTACACATTGAAAAGGCAATTCAGGGTGCTCTTGGTTTGGAAAAGTAGCTTGTTTCAGCCACAGACTTCTGATATGTTATAGCAATAGGCAGCTAGGTTTCCTCCTATGTCACATTTTCAGATATAAAGTGAAGCTTTAGGGACAGTTTCCCAGACACAGTTAAGCATAGTCCTGGACTTGATCAATGTAGAATCTCCATTAAAAGTACTTTTTAGTCCAGGACTAGGCTTAACTGTGTCTGGGAAACTGGCCCTAAAGGTTCACTTTATATCTGAAAATGTGATATGAGGAAACCTAGCTGCCTATTGCTGTAACATATCAGAAGTCTGTGGCTGACAAGCTACTTTTCCAAACCAAGAGCACCCAACAGGGTGCTCTTGGCATTGCCTTTGCAATGTGTACCCAGACTGGCCTAAGCTCTAAAGCCTTAAGTACCCCATTAAAATGACAAGACCCTCAGAGTCTGCAATTGAGCCTTGATTGTCTATGGAGTTCTCTCTTCTTGACGATGTCTGGGTCCTATTTATCTGCTAAGCCAGATGTAAACATGGAGATGTAAATATGGCCTCTTGGTTTGTGTGACAGTGTCTGCTCCCTATGTGGCCACCGTCTCATCCTAATGGAATCAAATAACCAGCACACTCAGCCAGGAAGCTGATGTAAATGATGCTCAACAAATCTGTTTAACCATGACAGTCCCCGCCTAATGCTCTTTCACTGAAACAAGTTATGTCACTAGATAAATAAGGATTATTGACTTATCATTACTAACTAAATACAGTGCTAAATAAGGATGACAAGGTGATATGTAGGCTTAGATGAAGTCAAGTGTATCTGTGGTGGGTGTAAGCATACCTTAATGGCTGTCAGTGTGATTTTCCCAATCGCTTCATGACAAATAACAAAATAAGACTTCTTAATTAAAGAAAATATGTTATATTTAATCATGAAATCCATAGTATTTACAGCTCAAAAATATAACATCTGAGACAAAATCTGACTGTTTCTTCTGAGTGGTACAGTATACCATTCATACAAAGGCAAACTTATGAATGAATTATTTACAAAATATAATAAAGTGCTTGGTTAGTTAATCTCAAGAGATCTGCCATGCTCCCTCTTATTATAGCCTGCAACTCTCCCTGAGAATTCCCATTTTAAATAGAAAAGTACTGTAAGTCCATTTGGAGGTGTCCTGCCCTGCCCAGTCCCAAACACTTAACTTCAAACTATGGAGATGTTGTCCATAGTGCAGGCACATGACTCCACGATCATGTTGGGGAACTCGGCCACTTCTATCTCGGTGTAGTCGCCCTTCTTGACCAGGTACATAATGGGCAGCGGAGCGCTCTCTGCGATGCTACACTTCCTCTCCCCGTAGCCATAGTTACGCTTGGGCTGCTTGCATCCCCCGGCGCATCTGTAGGCCTGGTATCCCGCTGGCTCGATGATCCAGTACTGGGTCCACGTGAGCGCGCGGAAATTGATGAAGTATTTATCTCTGCAGCACGTGTCCTTATCTGGGTTGTTTTCACAGTCGCCTCGAGACCTATGCGGAAACCAAATAGGGAGTCGTTAGTTAACTTGTACTAATTGATGTGTAGCCTAAAGGTATGATAATTGTCACCGGAGCGGTGTTACAATGTTTATACATTCTGCATATCAAAGAGCGCCTTACCCAAACTCTTCGAGGTTGAGCGTGTAGAGGACCAGCTCAGGTTTTCCCAAGGTGTTGTCCGCCTGGTCCTGGGTGGTAAAGTGGACACTCTTGGCAATTTCTGCCGCGTAGCTGCCAGGTCTCTCGCCCTCGATCCACACCTCCAGGTGCATAGGTGTTTTTTGCTGCGTCTTTGACCAATAGTGCAAAGCCTGAGTGACATCAAAGCTTTTCCAGCCGGTCTCATGGATGGGGATCAACCTACAGGAAATAAATGGTTGATTAAAAACCTTGCACATAGGGTCTAAATGATAAGAACAAAGGACAACACATAGCCTAAAGGAAATGATCTGGACACGACATGGCTTTGCGTAAAATCTTACCGTGAGTCCACCAGAGAGGTTCTGTTAGAGCCGTTCTCCAGCATATCTACCCAGTAGATGGAGACTCTGGCATTGTTGACTGGCCGGTGGTTCCTCCTCTCGGGCATTGAGCGTTTGTTAGGGGCTTTATTGTACAGTTTCAGTTCGGCCATGGTCACCTCGCTGTTATGGGGGATGCGGGTATCCATATCGAAGACCATCCGTTGCCGAGTGGTGTCCGAGTACACAAACTCGCCAGAGATATCTAATAAAACAGAACATAGAAATGCTTAGGTGTTGAATATAAAATCCGAAAAAAGTATGAATGGGTTGGAATGCACACTTGCATAAGCAGAACCATGAGGGCGCACAAATGCATAAAAAAGTAAATGTGTGCGCCTATGCCAAAATAGGTCTGACAACATTCAATTAAAAATGATTCAGATTTAGAAAGCATTTTATTTATATCTGTACTGTAAAATGATTTTACCTGCATTTCCTCGAATTCCCCTCAGGATCCCCGCCAAGCTCGGCAGAGACCTGCGCCGCCTGTCGTGGTGCAGCTTCAGCATTGACAGATATTTATTCTTAACGAGCGTCGGGATGACAAGATTCTCCAAATCCCTTTTGTGAATTTTCGGAACATCATCCAGCCCAAGTTTTTGAAGCAGGGCATCCTTCATGTCGCTGTGCGTAAAAGCCTTGGAGACGGTGACGAAAGCAGCAGCGCACAAAACGCAAACACGGAGCAAATCCATCGTAAATCTTCTAAGAGGGTGTCGTGTCCAGCAGAGAGAAGAGAAGTACAGCAGCAAAGTAGCTCAGAGAGAGACAGTGGCACTCTGACATCGGGCTGGCCCTTATAAGCCCCTGGCCCTCCCAGTCAGTCATTCGCACATTGAGGAGGAGGAGGAGGGGGATGGGGACCGATAGGCTATCTCAACAAAGGTGTGACATTAGAAGCCACGTCTCGGTCAAGACATCAGAAGTGCCATACTTGAAAGGCAACCATCTCCCAAACGATGTATTGTTCCGTTTCATGTATATGGTCATTTGAACACCATTCCTCTAGAATCATACAGGGATTTCTACAATTTATAACCTACAATTTCATACAATGCATTTGTAAATTTCAGTCTGCTCAATATCAATGGGAAGTCTAGTGATGCTTGTCACAAAAGCATTACTTTGCAGAGATGTTTGTGTAAGAAAACTCCTAAAGACAGTATAGTTATTGGATTGTTGTGGGTTGGAAATATTGAATTGATCCAGAGGCATAAAGGCATTAGCCTACTTTATTTGTAGTAGTTTTAACTATTGTTAGTTTGCAGGATGAGAGGATTACAAATTGGTTAAAGGAAATGTCTGCATCCTGTTCCTATATTTCAAAATCATCACAAAGGATGGACACTTTGATTGATGTAATATTTTGATCAATACTAAAGTACATTTCTTTAAAGAGGCTAAATATTACCATTGCATAATACATTTTTTTTTTTTTTAAACAAATGCCTTTCCATTGACTCTTCTTCATGTTGTCTACATCTGCACATGTGTTCCCAGACAGCGCCTGACCCTGTGAACCTGGGCTGCAACCTCTCAGTATCACCGTTGTCTACACACCCTAACGTGTGCATTCCACTGGACAATGTAAAGCAAGCCCAGTCTGGCAACAGTATGTCAGTGTGCTTATTTCTGTCTGTCTGGCAGCCATTTTAGTTGATCAAGGGTCCCATTTATGGCCCATCACTGGTGTGGGTATCTGGGGAGGAGGGGGCAAAGGGATTACATGTTTATTCCAAACCCATCACCCCTTCTGCCCCTCCGACAGATTAAAATTATTAGCCAAACAGACAGTTAATCCAAGAGTCGATGTGGATTGGGAGGCTCTTCACATGTTGATGATGATCTGATTCCATTGCAGGATTTGCCTTGCCTTTTTTGTCACGCAAACATTAGAAGAGGGGTTGGTGGCCCCTAGAATGGGCCCAGTCTGTGTTTGTGTATTGGGGCTTATTTGCTTAGAGATGTCAGACAAACTAAAGGAGGACACAGGAAGAACAAATGACAGATGCCTGTCAAGGGGGACCATTGCTAGCCACATCTGAAAACCACACTCTATGCTCTGCAGCTACTATATTCTAGGCTATTTTAATCATTCAAATACCTGAAATGTATTGCTACATAGGTACATCCAGACCTGGGTCATGTCAAATACTTTCAATTAAGCTAGGCATGATTTAGTTTACCCAGTACGTTGCCCATGGAATACTGCCAAAAGTGCAAACTCCAAGCTCCAAAGGATTTGACATTTGACCCAAGTCTGCATACATCAATCACTACATCCTTAAATCTACAGACACATGAAAAGATAATTTAAGAAATCAGTAGTACTGATTTACAATGTAGATTACAATCATATCCACATCAGTGAATGTATGATCTTTTCACACAAACAAGTAGCTTGTAATGTAAGGTTGGAATATGCAAAAGATTGTCTGATGATTAGAAACACCACAGTAGACATGTGAATTCAGACCAGATATATTGGGTCAGCCTATACATAGCCTAGGGATCTCAGTCATCTTTTGAAAGCATAAAACACACAAAACTTTTCCTTCCACTTCGACCCATAATTGAGGAAATTAAGATTCCTCTTGTATGATATTTGGCAGTCTTTCCCCCGTCCCTTCCCAATCAAAGCCAAGACAGGTCCCTGGTTCAAAGCACAGACACATCTGATTCTCCCAATGTGCAAATCATCTTCAATCAAAGGCCTGCCAGCTCTTACAATCCATAACAGTAGTGTTAATTAACATCTTACATCTGCATTCGAAAAGCTGTTCAATTTATCTGTGATCTTTAGGCCAATTGTTAGTATTTTGATCAATCAGATCAGTTGCCAATAATTGGGTAAAAGATCAGAATTGGGCAGCCTGTGTAAACAGTCAAAATCCCCCTCTCTATGCCCATTATCACATGATCATTAAATCAAACATCTTTTCACATTTTATGGTTTGAAATATGATAATTATAGGGAAAGAGGCTTAAAATTACATTTACCCAAATCTAAAGTACAGGCCTACTGTACATTTGCATGGACAACATCAGAAGACTAGACCTATTATTTTGAGCATCTCAAATGAGAAAAGGAAGCTGTGTGTAAAGGTCAATATTGAAGTTGTAGCCCTAATTATTTACATGACATTACATTGTTGTCACTAACTTCCTGATTATGGTATCCTGTCTTATCTCAAATATTTGAAGAAATGCAATGTTTTGCACCTGAATTGCTCCACTTGTAACTAACTGCCCAGGATTCAAGTGGGGAATGTAGACCAATCATCATTGAGGAAGTCTGAGGACAAGGCAAGAGTGGTAGGCAAGCCAGTTGAAAGTGCTAGACATGTGCAGGGCCAGACAACAATCCACTTATGGTTCAGTCGTATAGGGTATTCAATTGACCCGGCTATAGCATAATTGTGTTAATTTAATTTGTATCACAGTTAATATCGTTTCAAAACGATATTAACTGTTTTCATCCTTGTAATTTATTTCCATTTGTTCATTGACATTAGGAGACTGTCATAATCTTGAAGAGGAATCTAGGCTACATTATTTTGCATCTGACTACTGTAGATGCTCACTTGGCAGAGATTCCATATTTATCATTGTTAATATGAAATGGACAAACTTGATATAAATAAATTAAAGTAACTTTTTAATCACCTTGTGGATGACTGACAAATCTACCAATCGTTATCTGTAGCACCCAGAGAATTTTAGGCTGCAGAATATTCACCAGGGGGCGCGATTGCTCCAAGTAGGTCATCAGATCCAAGTTGGCACTTTTTTGACCCAGTGCTAGCATGTGTTGAAATAATAATATATTTTTTAACTTAATTATTTCAACCCCTGGGCACTGATACGCTTGTTGAATGGCAAAGAATATAACACAATTATGTTATACCTGCTAGATCAAAGAGGTGGTGGAAGATTTTTAAACAAAATAAAATGTTATAGTTTCCGAAAACTCTTTTCAACTTTGAAACCCATAACGTTTGAACTATTCTCTTTGAAATGTAAATGCCTTTCATGTTGATAGTTCAACACTATTATGTTAGCAGTACTTTCATTTCTCATAATAAGCTGCAAGAATACCAACAATGATTGACAGGCTCGCTAAAAGATAACGTGAATATTTCAGTCAATGAATGAAGTCAATAGTTAACATATTTGACATCTGGTGACGTCCAATTATTCTAAATTTTCCTGCCTGTTAACTAAAGAAAAAAAGATAGCCAGGTAGCCTATCAAAGGTAGCCTATCAAAAAAAAAAAAAGGTTTAGTGTTAGTTGCTCGCTCAATATAACGTGCATTAAAAACATATATATATATATATGTTTAGGCCGTTAAAGGGCCAGGTTTTCGTTCTTACCGTAAATGTGTCATTCCATTCCACACCGAACGGCCACAGTTTCCATTCACAATATTATTGACTATCCTTACGGTATACCCTTGCGCCCCACAGCCACAGCACAGCAGATGCTGTGACGGTCGCCATGATGAGCTGGGATTTTGCCTGCAGCAGCGAGCAGTAGCTGGAAGACGGCAAGCGACCAGGGAGGCAGTGTCCTGGATTGGTAGAAGCAAGAATATAGCTTATTTTTTTTCTTCTTCTTGACAGGAAAGCTTTCAACCCGTCCGAGAAACCGCATTTTCGACGGATACAGCAATGGACATCTACTCGAACCATCGTTTTAAACTGTGAAGAGGGCCCAGGCAGATGATTTTAGATTTGGAATTAAAAGAAAAAACTAGCTAGCTAAGCCTTTCGCCCTTCCATTCCTCAGACTCAAACAGAGGAGGGGCATTGGGGCTTTGTAGCATTGCAGATCTAGTGTTGATGCATATTTTTTTGGGTCGCTGCAGAATTGATAACCACAGATAATAACTCAGGGGATTGCTATAACTGCATTGTCACGGGTAATATTTTCATTGCTTGGATTTTTGCCAGGAGAAGACCAGAAAAAAATACGAAAGGAAATAATACCAGCGGCTTTCATTAGGCTAACAATACGTCAAAATCTGCCGGCCAGGGCAGGGTCTGGTAATTGTGAATTTTTTATGTGTCTTGGGGGAATAGATTAGCTAACTAAATAAAATGAGGAAAATGTACATGTCTCGCACAACTCCGAGATACTCTATCGATACCTTTTGTGAGAGGTGGATCATGATAGATCTGTTTTAGCTCGCTAGTAACTTGCTTGGATCAAAACTTCAAAGTTTTTTTCCCCTCATTTTGCTACAAGGTGAGACAAGCTAGACTCATTTCTGTTCATCACCGGTAAGCCTGAAATATAAGGCTTAACTATTTAAGCGAGTTTCTATCATTTTCCCTACTACCATCACCAGACTACAGTTCGAATCATGTCGGGAGAGGTCCGTTTGAAGAAACTGGAAAAGCTGATCCTGGACGGCCCAGCTCAGTCAAATGGCCAATGCCTTAGTGTGGAAACGCTATTGGATATCCTTATCTGCCTTTATGATGAGTGCAACAACTCACCCCTCAGAAGAGAGAAAAACATATTGGAGTTTCTAGATTGGGGTAAGTTTATTTTTTTCTTTCTTTTTTTTCTTCCCCCCGTTTCTTTTTATGTAAGATGATAATGTTGGTGCAATGTGTCCCTCCCTTTCACAACACTCCTTTTATAGTAGTAGAGACCTCAGTACTAGGCCCATGGAGGATCTGCTATCCTCTTAGCCTAGGCCACCTCCACACTTACATTTTAACGGCAAGCTAGTTGTTGGGCCATTGACATTTTGGAGTGGAGTATGACTGCTTTGAGGTACTTTCTATCGCAGTTGATTCGTGACCCATGACAAATTGACTTTATAAACTAACAACAGAAGAACGGTGACATTGTTGTAGACGTGGTGGTGGTAGCAGGCAGACAGGCAGGGGCCTAGCGTGAGCCCCAAATGTCATGGAACGTTTGCAATTTTGTAACCTCTCCTCACAGTCAGTGAAAAGAAAAGCGAAGCGAAGCACACAGGACCACACACACATAAACTCAATATATTTGTTGAATAAACGAAATGTGTTTGTGACAACCTTGGGTGGGGGTTTTGGTTCGAGCACGTATGTGGAATGCGACTCGAGTTTTCTAAGACTGGCCCTGGGGCATGCCTTTCCGAAATGACAAAGTGCCAAGTGTGATTTCATTTTGAAATTTCCCCGTGTTGACACGGACACAGCCGGAGTCCAGGGGTGATGGCTAACTAAGTGGGAAACACTCAAATAGGTACTGCAATAAGGTCCTCAAAAGATTGCTTTTATTCAGGACGCACTCATTTCACTGACAGTCGCTGC
The DNA here is from genome assembly GCF_965601325.2 of Salmo salar. Lineage (NCBI taxonomy): Eukaryota > Metazoa > Chordata > Actinopteri > Salmoniformes > Salmonidae > Salmo > Salmo salar. The sequence continues at coordinate 56,177,444 of NC_138305.1, read as the reverse complement.
AAACAATGGAAAATATTTCATCTTTACAAACACCATAGACAAACTATCAAAACATACTTGTCTGCTTCATATAGGCTAAGGGGTTGTAGTGTTTTTCAAGTACAGGTAGCCTACTGAAATAAAGCAGCTATCAACGCCGTTGGTGTACTTCTTTTGACTTCAAAGCTCACAACAAGGTTTGATGACATGGTATGACAGGTGTTTCATAGCAGAATGGACACCCAGGCCTGTTACATGAAACAGCATTCCCCAACGATGGATGAGACACTTAACTTAAAAACAAAAAAAACACAGTTCACTTGGACTTTAATGTTCACAAAACGTGATAATCAAAACGTAGGCCTATGTCATCAAGAATAGATAGTATACTTTTAAGTTATAGGCCTATAACTAGGCTGCCTAGTAATGACTTAGGCCTATTTGTCACCGCTCGTATCCCCTTTAATGCTCAGCCCACAACAGTAAAGACAAACATTAGTATAAGGTTTGCTTTTCATCACTTAGTTGTTTGGTGACCTCATTTTGGTTGAAATGGAGACCCTTGTATAAACTGCAGCCGTCAGTAAATGGACCAGGCCTAGTTCACCATATCCTTTTATTATGTCCTCATAACACTCACCACCTCAGATCAGGGCCAACAGCGCAGTAAGCAGAAGATTGGAAAGAGTCTTTCACTTAAATTAATCTTAAGGTTCAATTATTCAACATGTAGGTCTAACATCATTGTATTAGCTGCTTTTTTTTTTTTTTTTGGTAATGGAAAATTATGTTAATTCTAAATACTGATAATGACTGTTACTGCACTATACAATAACCATGTTATAGGCCTAATTCTATACTATATGATACTATACTAGTATGTACTTATTTGTAGCCTGAGAAGTTGTCCAGATATGAGTTGGATCACTCACAGAATAGAAGAAACAACAATCTCTGTTTGAATGAACTTTGGTTCTGGTGTGGTGTGTCTCTGTTTAGTAGTTGAAGAGCTCCACCTCTGTTTATGCAGTGGTTGTGGTGGTGAAGATATCTTACACACACACACACACACACACACACACACACACACACACACACACACACACACACACACACACACACACACACACTACCCAGGCCAGGTGCAGTTGGGCATGGTAGAAGCTAAAAGGGTCTTTGGATGCCGATGATGAGGGTTGATTGTGATGTCAAGGGTCTGGACATCCTTGTCATGATTCTTGATGTTATACTGTTTCCTGTGTGGAGATTCCACAGGGGCAGCTAACAGGAAACACCGGGACTGGCAGCTGGGCTCTTTGGGCACATGATGTCATACCAGGAAGTGGCTTGGTTCTATTGTGTTGGTCACTCCTGTACTGCAGTGAGTTCACAATCACAAAAGGGTACTATGGAGTCTGAGGGTGGCCCATGTCATGTCTTGCCTCAAAGTGGATGCCTTCCCTGAACTCTCACTCCGTATCAGACAGTTGAAGTAGCCTAAATATAGCAGACTAGCAGTCTGTCACATTTTTACGCCCTCCTCCATGTTTCAAATAGCACACATACCCACATCTAAGAGGTTCCCAGCTCTAATCTGCGAAACAAACTACCTAACCAAAAGAAAGTGAAGCTGAGGATAAATACTATTTTACAGCTGCAGAAGGAAGCTAAGCTCCTACATACAGTATGCATGACCGGCTCTGGTTTTTCTCACCGTTCTCTCCCAGAGGGTACAGCTCTGTTTATTAGCAGCCTCTGAGGACCAGGAGGTTGGTAAATGGCTGTCTGTCTGCTCTCCCCCGGGGCTCCCCATACTCCCTCTGGAGCTGGGGTGACCCCTCAATCCCTCTCCTCTCCTGCCTGTGGCCAGCTGGCCAGGCTGTATTTACAGAACTTTTTGGTGTGAATATGAACACACACACACTTATGCAGGCCACATACATACATACATACATACATACATACATACATACACACACTCTTTCTACCTGTCCAAATAGGTAAATGGTGTATATATATTAAATAAGAAAACACATTTCTGTTTTCTGTTTCAAAATGGTTTCTCGTTGTTAATTTCATACAAAAAATGGCCCTGGAATCAAATGTTTTCCCTGTGGCCTAAGTCACAACAATCCTAAAACACACACACACACACACACACACACACACACACACACACACACACGGGCTGAATAAGGAGCATAACTGTACTTCTAAATTAGTCAAACCCAAAGGAACAATTAGCCACTCTTCCATTTCCTCCCTCCCTCTACCAGCCAAGTCTAGACCAATGACACAGAGCAACATTGTTTTCGCAAATAATTTATCACTTGAAAGGATGAATTGATGCAAGGCCTGCTAGTTGAGCTGTTCTGGCTGAAATTGATGCAGAGCCAATTGGCAAAGACACCTCGCATACTTCTGTCTTTCCCCCACACTTAGGCATACTGGGTTGGGGTTTCTGTGGTAGCAGGGCAGAGGGAGAGGACCCAGAGGGCTTCTGTTAAGCAGGGGTTTGGATCAATTCCATTTCAAGTCAGTTTATTCAGGAAATAAACTGAAGTATCAATCCCAGTTGGTTGCCTATCTGGTAGATACTGGAACTGATTAAAAAAAGTGTCATCACATATTGGATCCGTGCCCAGATATACTACCTTCAACCTCGGGATGAAAACTATTAGCAGCTCTTAAAACAGGTCCAGCGTCTTAGAGTAGGAGTGCTGATCTTGTATCAGTTTAGCCGCCTTAGATCATAATGAATACGATTACATGACGGGAGGGACCTGATCTTAGATCAGCACTCCTTCAGGGCTGAGAAGCTGGGCCTGAGTTAATAAATAACGCGCAGAAAAAACAGGATCTCTCTAGGCTTTTAGTTTGGTTCCCCCTCTATCACGGGATGTTGCTTCCAAACACAGAGGGCTTGGCACGGAACACCAGCTGTAATGGTATGGTTGTTCCAAGTAATTCACCTCCGCTTCCTCCCAGCCTGGTTTTCTCTCCTTCTCCCTCACTAGCTCGTGCCCTCTGTATGTTTTGTGTCCCTTGCTGGGTCTGAGTGTGGTTGGGAAATATGCCTACAGACAGACGTGCACACACCCGTGTACAAACGTACTCACGCACAGATTGATATGAAGCGAACAGACGGTGCATTACAATCATTCTTCAACACAAGCAGCACCAACAAAAGAAACATTGCCACGTGCCAAGTTCCCCAGATTATACTATTAGATAGCATTAAACAATGTATTTTGGGGTGAGGTGTTTAACGTCAAAGGTGATGGGTTAATTATGGGGCACAGGCAGGCCAGCGAAAACCTGTGGTAGCTAGCTAGTGAATGAGAAAAGAGTGGGTGCTTTATGAGCCCCTGTGCGTGCCGTAGCCAGAGCATCCCTGCATTTTGTGGAGGCTCAGCTCAGCTGTGTGTGAAAGCGCTGACTCAGCCAAGCCCCGGTCCTTCACAGCTCGGCTGTGGAGTTTGGATTGGAGGTGCAATGTGAGGAATACAGCAGCTGTTTAGGGGCTAGCTCTTTGTCCCTCCCTGTCCTCTCTCTCCCATGCTTTCTTTCCTTCTCTGTCTTTCCATCTTCCATCTCTCTCTCTTGCAATTTCTCTCCATCTTTATTTTTTCCATCTCTTTCTTGCACCCTCCCCCGTCACTCTGTCTGTCTGTCTGTCTGTCCCTCTTTTGCCCCCTTCTTTTTCTCTCCACCCATCCCCACCCCCTTTCTTGGTTTCTACTCCTCCATCCCTCTCCCTCCTTCCCATCCTCTCTGAGGCCCTGTGTTCAGGTATGGTGACTAGTCTGTGTGTGTGTGTGTGTGTGTGTGTGTGTGTGTGTGTGTGTGTGTGTGTGTGTGTGTGTGTGTGTTGGGTATGGCAGCTGAGCCGGTGTGACCGTGACGGTGCAGTAGCCGCCCAGAGCCCAGCGGTGTTCAGTGTTCTCTGACAGCACTGCTGCTGCTGAGTCGCATCTCTGCTGTACTGCACAACACAGAGCTCTGTAGCTATCTGGTTGTACACACTGTTTATGTATACAGTATGTAAGCCTATATCAGGGACTGGGACACACTGTACCAGGATCAGTGGCGATGGACAGGATAGTGCCCATTTTAGAAGTAGAATGTAGGGAATCCGTGGTTATGGACAGTCAAATAAGGAGGCACTGTATTTCTATTGTTTTGGAATGATAAGAAATGCATTGAAATGCATGAAATGTTCCAAATGTTGGGATATATTCAATAGGGCTGTTGACTGGCGGCCATCCACGTATTGTGGAGTACTGCTTTGAGTTGCAATGTCTGTCGTTCTTTTTCTGATCCTATATTACCACCTAGCATTTCTCTGGGAGTGGGTAGATTGTGCCCTTGACTTTTAGTACGTTGGTGATTTTGAGGGTGACCGTATCTATTTTAATTTGACACGTGCAAGCCAAGCAGCGCCAAGCACCACCACTACTATCTTTAGCAAAAAAGTTGGCAAACAAGCACACACCGGCCATGAACGATGTGTTTACAATACCGCGTTGGTGAAAATAGACCAAATTATTAGGGCGAGGGACATGGGCCACTAACAGCTTAATACACAACATACACCTAGTATTACTTTCTTAGCTACATTATACATATCTCCCTGGCATATTTCATCATTTATGCAGAAGCATACAAGACATTTTTGGACTCACCTTGTGAAGGTGGCATGGCGATCCTTTGTGGGCAGATTTTGTCATCAAAGTCTTGTATTCTCTGGATTTATGGTGGGAACTCTATTGAATAGCAGGCTAATGTTAGTGGTTTCTTTGCAATGCTTGCAGTTAGCCACTGATTTCTTCCAAACGAGTCATTGTTGAATTTGCGATTTCCAACTTGTTGCGTAATCTTTTTGTCCAATGGCGATGAGCACAGATATTATAGGTATTATCTATAATTTGTCTTCATATGACAAGGATTAAAAATGTTTTGCCAGTAGATTGTCGACTTGATTCATGATGATGGCTGCTAGCTAAGATTTTGAAAGTATGATGTTGACATGATCAGTCCAATCAAAGCTACTGTACATATAACGTGATTTGATGTAATTTTGTATGTCGCCAATGACCTTGAGCCTTCGTGGAAGGGCACTTGTAATATAACTTTATGGCAGGACCCAAAGGGCTGACATTTTGGATGTCTACCCTTACTAAGGACTTGGCGATGACGTACTGTCCCCATGAGTGACAGAACACTGAACTAATCACGACGCAGTGCTCCTATTTTCCGCTGGCTCGCCCCACTACCACAGAAAGCACTGAGCTAGGCTGAAACACCTGCATATTGGAGCTGCCTTATTCAAGAACACAAAAAAGAGACCATGTGTATACAGGTTTATTAACTGAATGATTCATATGTGACACATATTAATGCCAAAATAACATGCAAAACAGGCAAGCCCCAATTATTATATATTTTTATATACATTTTTTGTTGTTGCTCAAAATGTGCTCTACTCCACCTGCCCTGAATGACTGGTCGCCACTGGGTCCGGTACTCCATTTTTCAAATAATAAAATTGATCTGGTGGTGGTGGCTAACCTCAATGTTGTCGTCAAGCTCGATTTTCCTAATAAAATGAAGCTCCTGTCCTTTGCAGACTAATCACATTACCTGTCTGTCAGCAAGTTGCTTTCTGTACTACGTGCGGTCACATGGTATGTATGAGGTAGCTGTGACGTAGTGAAGGTGTTTGCGGGTTCTTCTACTCAGAAGCGTGTGTGTGTGTGTCCCTCGCTTACGTGCTTTTCTGACGAGCAAAACCTTTTATGAACGGTACCCTCCCGTGCCCTCGACGTCATCTAGATACATTGAGTTTCCTAGGCCTATTTCTCAGGGAAACTGTGAAGCGAGCTGAAGCCTGTTGCCTGTTTCTGTTTGTCTTTTATTAATGTGAAACCATGTTGTACCTGTTTTCTGCTTTTCATTAAGTCATGCGTAGCTGTTCTTTATATGGCTTAAAATACATGTGTTCATCTGGGAAGAATTTTATATATAGGCTGTAGCGTCCCAGACTTTGATCAGTTCTGAAAACGAATCTGACACACAGAAACGTATGAAAACATTAAATCATTACCTTCATTCTTTCTTACTAGAACTTGCTGTAAATAAAGCATACATTAGCACTGTTCATCACTTCACTGTCGTTCAGAAATGATTTACTGGATCAGCTGATAGTCGGCAACAGACCTGTCACAGTAGTAGGCCTTACTAAACAGCTCGCCACCAAAATGCACATCCAACAAGTAGGCTGTTAGCCTATGCATCATTATTTAAGAATGACGAATCAACTTAATGTGACCCTTTCGGTTAGGCCCATGCTATAGAAGCGTTAGATTTTTGCAGTTCACATCCATCATTTTGGTGATGCGAACATTGATCACTGATGAATGTTTGCCAGCTGCCATTTAGCGATTCATCAGATTATTGTCCCGGTTTGTCCAGGTTTCGGTGGGCTTCTTATTGTGTTCAGATGATTTGATTAGAATGATGCTTCCAGAACATTCACACCTATCTAAACTATTCAATCAGCACACAGTCTGGAAACTTTCCTTCCTGTGCAGGTCAGTCATCTTTCCTTCTCCCATTTTTCATATAGAAAAAAATGCAGCCAATTAATAGACTTTCCATATTGGCGCCAATCACTAGTAGCCTAATAATCTATAATCCAATCTATGGAGAGAAATTCAGTAGGCCTATGTTGCTGACAAACAGCATGTTGGAGGGAGTAGGCCACTATGCCGAAGTTCTGTACCCTAAACTCCTCGTTCTGAAAATGTAGGAATCTGCGCAGTGCTCTGCTATTCAACGTATAGGCAGGCCTATGCCTCTACCTTTTCAAGGAAATAATATTATTGTAGGCCTAGTTTTATTATATTGATAATTCGATTCTAGATCATATGCTTTCTGTGACTTGATCAAGGTATTTTTTTTTTTATAGACAAAGAGATCAACCTGTGAAATAAGATTAACATGGCCTACTTAATAAAATAAAATTGCCTGCAGTCTCCATCTAATGTTGCAGACTCGGGCGCGCGCGGACGAAAGAGTCGCCTACGAAGGAGTTCGCTGCAGCCTTGCTTCGATGGGGCTCTTGAGTGTGTGTGTCTGTGTGTGTGCACGTCTGTGTGTGTGGATCCTGTTGTTGTGGTGGAGTGTTCCCTGACATGTTCCTCCTTGTGGGGTCACAGGAAGCTGTGGCTAGAGGAGCAGTCCAGTAACGCTGCCTTCCCTCGCATGACACGACATCATCAGGAAATCCTCTGGTCGCTCTGATTGTCATCTCAATTGCCTGTGGGATAAGACATCTCTGCTGCTGCTAATAGGCCTATATATAGACTGATAATTCATCTGTCTGTGGCTCTGTCAGGGTGGGAGATTTATTTGGATGAAAGAGCCTCAGGCCTGTGTGTCTGACAGCTCTGCTTATCTGCTGCTTGGTTGTGCGTTTTCCTCATCTTGGGATGACTTGCTGGATGACTTGCTTTAATACCCCCCCCCCCCCCCCCCAACACACACACACACACACACACACACACCATTTATAGCCCCATGGTCCTTCTGGCTACAGATTAGTAATTCACTTCACACTTCAATAATTGTAATGCTGAATTTACGTTGAGGTAGAAAATAATTCGGTTTTTATAAGCTTTTCCAGCCGTAATTACTTATTTTAATGATAATTACCGGCCATATGCTCAAGATGTTTTAATTTAGACCCTTCAGCTAGATACTTAACCTTTAATTGTTTTGGTGAATAATATCCATCTATAAAAAATAAATAGGTCTACATCAGGGGTTCAACTTTTTCAGCCTGGGACTCAAATTAGTAATGGTGTTTTCCTTATAAATGCACTCAGCTATACGTAAATATCGGTACATTTCATTGCCCTTACGCCTAAAACAAATGCAATATAGACTAAAACAAAAACAATGAAATACCCATGTAAATAGCTATTCATGTTTATTTATCCCCATTTAAAAACACTCATATCTGTCTAGGTTGGAAGTGTTGTTGTTAAAATACACACACACACACACACACACACACACACAGGCTCAGTTTTTGATAGTGCAACCCTAAGTAACAGTGCAGATGAAAAATGGTCAGGCCTACTGTACATTTTACTGTAGAGATTATTGTTAAAGTATAGGTTGGAACTGTGACTGTTTAAAATACAATAAATCATTTTTATTCTGAACTGGAATAAACTGATTGATCACATCACACAGATGTAGACCAGAAAACACACACACACACACACAGTCCTAATGAGAGGTGTGTGTGTGTGTGTGTGGCGGTTTGACGTTTTCAACAAGCAAGTCTATTCTGGGATCAGTTTCTGACAGTGCAACCCTGAGGTCATGCTCAGCGTTGAGTTGAGAACCCTGACTCGCATAGGTATGTGGTGGCAAACTGCATCAGAACATCTACTGCTTTCTCAGTCAGTCAGGAGGAGACCCCTTCCTGCTGTAGATGAGCAAACCAGAACTGTGCGAATGTGTTTGCCTCAAAAAGCATATTGCTTCAATCAGTTTATTCCAGTTCAGAATAAAAATGAGTACTTTTTTTAACAGCAACAGTTCCATCCTAGACTTGTTTTCAACAATAATTTTTCATCTGTACTGTTACTTAGGGTTGCGCTATCAGTAGATGGGTAGCTTGATTTGGCTAACGTTAGCTAATAGCTATGTACAAGGGGATTGTTAGAAAGAGAAACTCAGATCTACTACAATGAGAGATAGTTCTCCCTTATTTCTGCTCATCATCACCTGTTATAAAGTGACAACAATGCCTTGCTAGCTGACTTGCTCTTCCATTGTGGAAGCACTGTTTCCTGAAGCAGTCTGCCCTGTTCTGAAAGAACTCCCTGGGTCTACCATCATACTGTGGATGTTTGGCCAGGACGTATCGTTTTAATTTGTTCGTTTTGAGAGACTCATTACTGAGCAGCAAAGTTTGTATGAAACCAAGAGAGAAACTCATCGCTGTTTTTGCGTTTCATGACGATTGAGCTCAGTCAGACTTTGTGGCAAGCTTGAGTCCATTCGATGACTGACAGCGGCTGACAGCGCATCATCTGCTTCTTAACGACAGCGCTGCAGCGTGTGGGTGATCTTCAACATAACTGCAGAAAAAAGATCAGGTTAACTACGACGCAGTCGCGCAGCTGCCAAACTAAGCAGAGACACCGCTGCTAGGCAGAGAGCGCAGTTGCACTTGGCCAAATCAATTCCAATATTATATATTTACTCTGACACCTCATGACCCACCATTTAACAGGTCTGCGACCCAAAATGACCAATACTTTTAATAAAGGCTGACCTACAAGGTCCAGGTTCGTGCAAATCTGTCTCCTAAGTGGGCCTCGATAAGCCTGTCTGTGTAAGGCCTATATTGCTATTCAAACAGCTGTGAAGTATAGCCGGTCATTGACAGAACGTACAAAGAAATGTTGGTGGCACTTTTACAGAATAAAGTGGTAATAACATAGCAACAACCTGGTTATAGTATGCTAATAAGTTATAGTTACAATAAAAACATTTAGAGACAGCACTAGCCTACTTTAATAAGGACCAACTTAGCTTCTTCCTCGTGATGGCTAGTGTCAGTCACTGTGCTGTGTATACTCTGTAAAGATTAGCCTACTTATGAAGCGTTGGAAACTTAGTCAGGTTATGTCCTCTTGTTAGGAACACCCTCAACAAAAACACGTCTGTTCTGTCCTCAAGTGGTTAGGAATGGGCAGAGCATGACGAGGTGTTGTTGTGAATGGCTCTCATACTGTGGACCTATATCATGGATTGGCTTCTTTGACTTGTTACTCAGTCCTTTTGATTATGCTATTATGTCAGAAACGACAACCGGACAAACCCTGGCCTTCATAAGTCAACCTGGTTACAACCATTTGACTGGTGTCAAACACTTCTTTTGCCTCTGGCGCTCATCCCTCATCCAATAGAAGCAATATTGCAATATGTTCCCTTTGAAATATAATTCATTTTTGAGCAGTTGCATGTGTCTTTTCTCTTCCTCCTGAGCGAGGTGCGCGTCGAGACACGTCCGATCTCTAGCCAGCCAGATGCATATTTTTGGGAATGCTTTCTGCTTATGGTTACTTACAAGTCTCAGCATTGACACCTTAGTTTCTTCAGAGAGATATAATTAGTAGTGTTCCCTGCCGTAGGGATTGGTTGTGGCCTAGAAAGCGTCTGCTATGCTGTGAACTGACGGACTGCGGAGGAGTGTGTGTGTGTGTGTATATATAGGTTTTTGTCTCCCTCATTTATTCTTGTAAGCAAAAAGTGGTAATTTGGTGGGTTTTCAACTCAGCAGCACCCATTTTGTAAACATATTATTGTATCCTTGTTCGGGAAGCCTTAGCCACCTGTAATGGATAACTGAACACATAGACTAGCCCTAGATGTAGGCTAAAGAAGAAAGGTCTAGCCTCCATCACGTCACTGTCCTCAAATAGTGTCTGGTCTAAAGCCCTTTCATCATATCAGTCACAGAAGAAACAGCTTCCAGCTTGCAGGTTCCATTTTTACCTAGGTTGTCATGATGGTGGAACCAGCCCATCCAGTTATTAGCCTGTAGTGTAATACTTGGTGTTCTGTGCGGATGCAGTCCTAGATCAGCACTCAGGGCTCAGGTCCTCTTTCCTATCACCCATGATAGAGAACCTCCAGCCAGGGTGCACCTCACCTCAGCCACTGTTGGTTCGGTTTCCCACAGAATGAAAGGGTTAGAGTTACCTCTACTGTCTGTGATGCATTCTGCTACTGGGGGGAAGGGAAGTGGAAAGTAAGGCCCGACATTTTAATGTCATTCAAAGAAAACATGGATAATCTGTAAATCAAATGCCCCCCCCCCCCCCCCCCCCACTCCTACAGTGACAGATCGGTGTAAAAAGAAGGGGATATGTCAGGGCTGAAGTTAAGGGTTCACTGTTGATGTCAGTATGTGGGCTTAGACGAGTTCTCCCTCCCTCTCCTCCATTTTGAGCATCTGTACCTGTTTGCTTTAAGCCGGGGTAGAGAACCTACTGTACACAGCTCGAGGGCTGCAGCAGGCAGGGTGTGCTAGGCTAGCCTTCCATTGTGTTTCAGGTCATTTAGGTAATTAACTGGGGAGAGAGAGTCGTCTCACCTGCTTCTCAAGGTTACAGTTGTTGATTTCTGGTTGAATTAAGCCTATCCCTTTTTCACACCTCAAACTAGGTTAGGTAATCCATATCCTACATAGGGCAGCACAATCAACTGACAATCTTTTCTCACACTGACAAGTCTCTGAAAATTAGCATTGCACTTAGCTGTTGGCCTTATGTGTTCTATCCTATTCATTAAGGTTATGGGGCATGTTGTAAGGGCATTTGGGACTGAGCACTCCCTTCATCACCTCCCAGAGCAATCTGGTATGTAGGCCCCAGCTCTGGCTTTTGAGGACTCCTAGAGATCCGTAAATATATTTGTTCCTTCATTTGAGAAACAAGCACTCGTGTTCTGCTAAAAGTAAAACCGGCAGTTTCTCTCACAGCTGCCCATGTCACCCGCTCTCTCTCCTCCACCCATCCTTCTGCGCTATAGTCCATATAACTCAAGAAGACATGCTGAAATCTATGGCCGGGATGATGCCAGTATCTCAATACTCATTAGTATCCCGGCAAGGAAACAAAACAGGAAGCAGATTTAAGTTCTTTATAAATACAGTCCTAATGTCAGAAACAAACATAATTATGTTGTTATGTTATGGTCCCAGCTCTACTGAACCCCCCCCCCCCCCCCCCCAAACTGTAAAGTCCCCTCACCTCTTTGTGATGCTAGCTGTGTTCATTGGGGTTTGTAATGACAGACAAGCATCTGTGTGGCATGGTAGGTAAGATCCCACTTCTGGCACCAGTGGGGGCACATTATTGCTGAAATGAAGACCACCAGTCAGAATCTCCCATTGCCCACATAGCCTAGACCTAGATGTCTCTGATGCTTCAAATTTATTTCTTTTTTATGTCCGAAGGTTTGGTGTAGCCTCCAACTTATACAATTGTCTAAATAAACAGTGAATCTGTCAATCTAGGCTGAAATCTTCCAGACAGTTCATGTTGAGCTGAAGTCTCATTTTGTTTCACACGTTTAGGCGACGCCAAAACAGAAACTCCTGTAAGCCGATGTTCTCATCATTTTTGCATTTTTGTCCCATGTGTAGCCTTGCAGTTGTCATGACTCATGACACAACTCTGATCTAATCTTTTGTCTTGTGCCTTTACCCCCCCCCCCCCCCCCACTTCTCTGCCGCTTTCTTAATATTTGAAGTACATCATGTTTGTGTGTTTACCGCAGCGACAGTGAGACACACCCTGTTCTGTTTAAAAAGGCTCTGACTCCAGTTGCGACCCAAATGGCACCCTATTCCCTATATAGTGCACTACATTTGACCAGGTAAGTAGTGCATTTATATAGGGAATAGGGTGCCATTTTTGGAACGCACACCATATCAGTGCCCTGACCTACTATTATTGTGGAGACTGGGGATGACGTCATTGCTCTGGGAACTCTGGTGTCACGAGTGTGCAGTGCAGTATTAAACCAAATTTATTGCTCAGACGCATGTTGACGTGCTATGTAAGTGATTCCCAGGATCCCAGACGCGTTTATGTATTTGGGCACTTTATTCATGATTTAATGGTTCCACTCTCCTCTCAGTGACGGGCTGACATATCCAGTGTTTCCGCCGCAGTCATTTATGTGTCGCTGCACCACGGCAAAAAAAAGATGGAGCGTGATAACATATTTTTGCCGAGGCGCAATTTGAAGATGTTAAGAACAGTCCACATAAAATGTTCCTCTGCAAACGAAACGAGAAATGAATAAAAGTCTGACTACCCCATAGAAGAGTAGTTTATCTATTTACCTAGTTGGCTTGTTGTTGTGGTGTGTTCTATTCGAGAGAACTTGAATGCGTCTCAAGGAATGTTTGAGTACCATAGGGAGGGAAACGTGCATTCTGACAAGTAGTCAATGCACAAAGTCTTGCAATGGTGGGAAAAACAGCAGTTTTAATGGCTTTGTTAAAAAGAGGAGGATCCCAGTAGGGCTGTTCCGGTCACAAAATGTAGTCAGCCGGTGATTGTCAAGCAAATAACTGTTGGTCTCGCGGTAATTGACCGTTAATTAACATGAACACATTTAGCATCTCCTGCCTTCTACACATAGCCGACAAGCTACTGATACAGACCTTTTGGAGCATCAACATTTTAAAAAGTATAATAAATCCATGTAATATAGCCTACACCTACACAATAAATCCATTTTTATTTTTTATTTTAGACCGGTCTAAAGAAGCATGATATGAAGAAAATGTAGTCTTTCAGAAGAACAGAATAGCATACTCTGAGTTGTCCAGATGTGGCTATGCCAAATGGCTGTGGGCTACACAAGTTCATTTAGCAGACAAGATTTGCTTAGAATTCCATTATTTTATAGTATGAAGAATGCAATTGAATAAAATATAAATATTTTCTCTAAACGATTTGAGCGGCTACTCTGTGAGCGGTTAACAAAGAAATGGGTATTCCTATGTGCTTAATTTAGAATTATTAATGTAACTTTAGTTGTTCTATAAACGTTGGGCAATGTTTTATTTTATATACATTTTAAGGCTGCATGATGCGACTCTAATGATGATTTGAAAGAAGTTGCTTGAAAGGCATGAGCTCTGCTTTGTTTTTTGCGCAGGCTATACACACTTCATTAGTCTCTCATTCACAATTTGACAAGCACTTGATAATGCCTTGAATTTCCCAGCGGCATCCCCTTTGTGGCTGTATTGTACCCTAAAAAAAACCATGCCTTTGTTGTGCCCTTCTTCCTTAGTGCTGCGCGCTCTCCATCACGTGATTGGGTCTTTCTCACAGGCTACAAGTGAAGACAGAAACATAAGGGACGCAGCTGCACGCGTCCTTATCCAAAAGGCTGTTTCTTATGCTGGCCATCATTCACAAGTGATATTGTCACCCATCAGACTATTCTTGATTTAATCTTGTCTTTACATATATGTGTGAAATTTGTTTTGATTTAGAATGGACCATTATCATGCACCTGTCTTGAAACAGGGGCAGCAGAAAAAATACCATGTCATCTATGCACTTAAATAGTGAATGGAGGACGCTTTCCCGTGATTCGTTTTCATGCCAGCCAGGTAGGCTATACTCCTATTGTAAAGAACAGCAATGTGCTTAATATTAGGAAAGTCGAGAAATAAATAATAGTAGCCTAGCCTAGCCTATAGAAAGCTGATGGGATCCTCTTTTTAATAGAGGCCATCACTCTGTTTTCTCACGCAATTGCATAGCTTATAGAAATGTTGCACAATATGGGCTCTCATGAAGTGTTTGATTAGATTTTTGATACATTTGCATTGATGTCAGATTGATTAGAGGGACAATAGAGTGCTGAGTACCAGGCAGTTATTAAGTTTGGTAGGCTACTAATGACCATGAGCCGCATCAGAGCTTGGAGAAGCATAATTACCATGACTAAACTGTCACGTGATATTTGACTGCCTTCATGACTCGTGACCACCGGTGTGGCGGTAATACGGTCACCGCAACAGCCCTATATCCTAGCTTTCCATTCCTAGTTTATTTATTTCTCAACTTTTAAATATGCGCAAACTGCATATTTTTAAACCCAGAGTTTTTAGCAGCACTATGGTTAAGCACATTACTGCTCAGCAAATTGCAGTGAGTGCATACTGTAGAATGGAGCTATATGTAACACAGGTCAATTGTAGGGTATCTTGGGGTAAAATGCCACCCGACCTCAAATGTTTTTGGTAGGGAGTGTCATAACAAATTGTGATGAGACTGATTACAATTTTAGTTGAGCAAGAGTAGTGGTAACCAGGGAAAGTCTTTTGTGGGAAAAAGGTGATATGAAGTGGTTTCTGTGAGAAGTACAGGCAGTGTTACCCCGGGTGGCTGTTTACCCCAAGTTACCCTAACAGGTAGGCCTCCATTATATTCACTGTGTTTGTGCAAATTTTTTGGGACATAAAGTTAATCAAAAGGATGCTAACTATTTCAAAGAGCACATATGGGATCTAGCAAATGATTAGCCCGATAGCAGATAGGCAACCCAATGCTTCAGCCCATAATGCTTCAGCCCATTTATTTATAGCTTCTATGCTCCATCAGCTACAGGTGATAGAATGCTTATTGCTAATAGCATACCTGATAATATGGACCACACATGGGCTACAAGGCCTTCAGAAAGTACCCAACACCCCTTGACCTTTTCCACATTTTGTAATATTACAGCCTGAATTTAAAATTGATTCAATTTGGGGGTTTTTGTCACTGGCCTACACATGACTTTTCATACATTTTGTTACATTACAGCCTGAATTTAAAATGGATTAAATGTGTTTGTTTTTGTCACTGGCCTACACACAATACCAGATAATGTCTAAGTGGAATTATGTTTTTTGAAAATGTTTATAAATGTATAAAAAATGAACAACTGATATGTCTTGTGTCAATAAGTATTCAACCCCTTTGTTATGGCAAGCTTAAATAAGTTCAGGAGTTCAAATGTGCTTAACAAGTCACATGATTTTTGAATGACTACCTCATCTCTGTACCCCACACATAGAATTGTCTGTATGGTCCCTCAGTCGAGCGGTGAATTTCAAACACAGATTCAACCACAAAGACCAGGAAGGTTTTCCAATGCCTTGCAAAGAAGGGCACTTATTGCTAGATGGGTGAAAAATAGGGCTGTACCCGACTAGAAAAATGTCTTAGTCAACGGAGAGTCGTCTGTTCTTAAATTTTTTTGTGTATTTTCCCATGTATAGACGCATTCTATGCATTTTAATCAAATCAAGCATATGCACTGAGCTTGCCTGATACTTTAAGCTCACTGTTTGAAGAAATAATTAAGACACATAAATGACTAGAGGGAGTCCGGCAGCAATTGATTTGATTGTGTCGGGCTCAGACCAACAACAACAAAATGACAGCGAGTGACTGTGTGACTAGCACCCATTGTTTCTCTCCTCCCTGCTGCAGCGACCACCTCAGAACATCAACAGTGTTTATCGCGCTGTCCGTGTTGCTGAAACATAATTACAGCTATTTCTGACTGTAAAGTTCTGTTACCGAAATCCCTAATTTGTTCACAAAAAAACATTCCCAATAGAGCAGGTATTACCAAACTGGGGTAGGGTACGCGCAATGCCGTCGGAGGTACGCCAAATAAAAATGTGATTCACATTTTTAAAAATATATAAAACATTTCTTCACATTTTCAAACGGTCCATTTATATTTTCCAACGGGGCTATACATTTGGGTGAGGTTATTTTCTCACCTGAGTAGCCTCGTTTCACTGCCAAAAATAAAATTAAACCAGCTAGTGTTCAGCGAAATAACAAAGCAATGTCAAATACAGGTAGCCTAGTCAAATAATTAACATCCAATCACATTAACCGTTACTCTCTCGTGGGAAACCTTCACTCTTGTGCAGACATTTAGAAACAATACATGAGAATTTGAAAGATATCCCACAGAAGTTTTTTGAGCGGGATTAAAGATGACATTTGAGTAGTAAGACATATGTAAAAGCAACAGATAATAATAAGAAGGGGCTAGAAGCTTCTCATATGGTGAGCTACCGAGTGGCTAGGACAGGCAAGCCCCATACTATTGTGGAGGACTTAATTCTTCCTGCTGCCGTGGATATGGCTGGGATAATGCTGGGGGAAAAGGCCAAAAAAACTATACAGACAATGCCTTCATCAAACAACACTGTTTCACGACGCATCAGTGACATGGCAGGAGATGTTTTGAAACAATTACTGCTACGCATACAAGCCAGTGAATTATATGCATTACAGCTGGATGAGTCAACAGATGTGGCGGGCCTGGCACAGCTCCTGGTATATGTCCGTTACATTTATGGGTGGTTAATTAAGGAAGACATCCTCTTCTGGAAACCAGGACAATATGAGAGGATAGTTTTTAAAGTACTTGGCAGCTTTGTGACATCAAATGGCCTTTGGTGGTCAAGATGTGTTGGTATCTGTACTGATGGCGCAAAAGCCATGACAGGGAGACCTAGTGGAGTGGTAACGCGCGTGCAAGCAGTTGCTCCCGACACTACTTGGGTACACTGCATCATCCACCGAGAGGCTTTTGCTGCCAAGGGAATGCCTGACAGCTTGAAAGACGTTTTGGACACAACAGTGAAAATGGTTAACTTTGTTAAAGCAAGTCCCCTGAACTTGTATATTTTCTGCATTATGCAATGACATGGGCAGCGACCATGTAATTATTTTACAACATACAGATGTGCGCTGGTTATCAAGGGGCAAAGTATTGACATGTTGTTTTTTTAAATTGAGAGACGAGCTTAAAGTTTTCTTTACTGACCACTTGCATGATGATGAGTTTCTCACACGACTGGCCTATCTGGGTGATCTAAATCTAGGATTTATAGGGACTCTGCAATTTATATTCAATGTGTGGGATGAAATTGAGGCTATGATTTATAAGTTGGAGCTCTTTTCTGTCTGCATTAACAAGGACAACACACAGGTCTTTCCATCATTGTATGATTTTTTTTGTGTGCAAATGAACTCAAGCTTACGGACAATATCAAATGTGATACAGCGAAGCACCTGAGTGAGCTAGGTGTGCAATTACGCAGGTACTTTCCCGAAACGGACGACACAAGCAGCTGGATTCGTTATCCCTTTTATGCCCTGCCTCCAGTCCACTTACCGATATCTGAACAAGAGAGCCTCATCGAAATTGCAACAAGCGGTTCTGTGAAAATGTCATTTAATCAGAAGCCACTGCCAGATTTCTGGATAGGGCTGCGCTCAGAGTTTCTTGACTTGGCAAATCGTGCTGTTAAGACACTGATGCCCTTTGCAACCACGTACCTATGTGAGTGGATTCTCGGCCCTCACTAGCATGAACTAAATACAGGCACAGACTGTGTGGAAAATAATTTAAGACTCCAATACAACCCAACATTGCAGTGTTATGTGCATCCTTTCAAGCACACCCTTCTCATTAACCTGTGGTGAGTTATTTACAATTTTTGATAAATAAGGTTTTATATGTAAGATGGTTAAATAAGAGTTTTTTTGTCACAACCTGGCTTGTGGGAAGTGACAAACTCACACTCATTCTTATGTTTAATAAATGTATCATATAGTGTGTGTGTGGCAGGCTTACAATGAAGGCAAAAAAAACAACATTTGAGAGTGCGCTGACCCTGGTGCTAGAGGGGTACGCAGCTGGAGTTTGAATGTTTGAAGGGGTACGGGACTAGAAAAAGTTTGGGAACCACTGCAATAGAGTACCACAGTATGAGTCATAATACCCATAAAATCTAGCGGTCAAACAGGGAAATTGTTCCAATTTGTTTTTCTACCATTTATTTTTCCCATAGGGGATTTTTAGAAACACTTCAAATAAGGGCTGTGTTTCGTGTAGGCTTACCCTGGCGTGCCGTTTTGATAACCATGTAAATCTCTCTAGGACAAGGTGTGAATGTAAATAGTCTGGGTGGCCATTTTGATGAATTGTTCAGCAGTCTTATGGCTTGTTAAGGAGCCTTTTGGACCTGGACTTGGCACTCTGGTACCGCTTGCTGTGTGGTAGCAGAGAGAACAGTCTATGACTTGGGTGACTGGTTAGGGGAGGGTTTGGCCGGGGTAGGCCGTCATTGTAAAAATAAGAATTTGTTCTTAACTGACTTGCCGAGTCAAATAAAAAGACTGGGGTTTTTACAACTTTTGGGGTCTTCCTCTGCCTAGCATATCGGTCCTGGATAGCAGGAAGCTTGGCCCCAGTGATGTACTAGGCTGTACACACTACCCTCTGTAGTGCCTTGTACCGCCTTACGGTCGGATGCTAAGCAGTTACCATTCCAGGCGGTGACGCAACCGGTCAGGATGCTCTCAACGGTGCTGCTGTAGAACCTTTTGAGGATTTGGGGACCCATGCCAAATCTTTTCAGTCTCCTGAGGGGGGAAAAGGTGTTGTCGTGCCCTCTTCATGAATGTCTTGGTGTGTTTTGGACCATGATAGTTTTGTTGGTGATGTGGACACCTTTTGTCTTGCTCACGTTGAGGGAGAGGTTGTTGTCCTGGCACCACACTGCCAGGTCTCTGACCTCCCTATAGGCTGTCATCGTTGTCGGTGATCAGGCATACCTACCACTGTTGTGCCGTCAGCAAACTTAATGATGGTGTTGGAGTCGTGCTTGGCCATGCAGTTATGGGGTATTGTGTGTAGATGGGTGAGAAATATTATTTTCATCCATTTCGAATGGAGGTTCTGTTTTTTAATGTATTAACATTTGTTTTTGGACAATAATTTCCTCCAGTTTAGATGGACGTCATATTCTATTTGTCTCCTCTTCTCGTTGGCTTATTATAGGGACAACGTTGTTTTTATTGATCTGTTTCAGTGTCAGAATAGTAGTCTACCCTGTAATTTGTCGTATGAAAGAAAATATATTCTGCTAATGTCTCCAGTCATATAAAATGTAGTAGAATTGCATGAAATATCTTCAGAACAGGCCAAATTTTCCCCATGCAAAGAAAGTGTCTGATCTAGCCTGTTGCCTAGGCCCACTCTACGCTATATGCGCCCAATCATGCATTGGACAGTCTTTTTAAAAAAAACAGTGATTGAGTTCTGTTATTAGCCTAAATTATGACTATCCAATCTACTCATCACATTATGAATAGTAGGTTACGTTACATAAGTCTGCAAATGCGATGATGCATGGAATGCTTTATTATAAAGGTGCATTTTTTTAATGGTGAAAATTTGCTTCCCCCAACTTTTTCTCACACAGTTGCTTATCTTATAGAAATGTTGCACAACATGAGCTCGTGGGCTCTCATGAAGTGTTTGATGTGATTTTTGATTGAATTTACATTGATGTCAGAGTGATAAGAGGGACAATAAGAGTGCTGAGTACCAGGCAGTTATCAAGTTTGGTAGGCTACTAATGACCATCAGCAACATCAGAGAAGCCTATTTACCGTGACTAAACGGTCATGTGGAATTTGACTGCGGTCATGACTCGTGACCGCTGGTGTGGCGGTAATACGATCACCGTAACAGCCCTGCTCTTTACATGACATAGACTTAAACATCTTAAAGAAGGATTTTAAAGCCTTGAGACAATTGAGACATGAATTGTGTACCATTCAGAGGTTGAATGGGGAAGACAAAAGATTTAAGTGCCTTTGAACGGGGTATGGTAGTAGGTGCCAGGCGCACCGGTTTGTGTCAAAAAATGCAACGCTGCTGGGTTTTTCACACTTAACAGTGTGTATCAAGAATGGTCCACCACCCAAAGGACATCCAGCCAACTTGACACAACTGTGGGAAGCATTGGAGTCAACATGGGCCAGCATCCCTGTAGAACGTTTTCAACACCATGTAGAGCCCATGTTCTGATGAATTGAGGCTGTTCTGAGGGAAAAGGGGGGTGCAACTCAACATTAGGAAGGTGTTCCTAATGTTTTGCACACTCAGTGTATATCACACATGACAAAATTCATGTTATGGAAGTCCCCTTGGCAAAGCCTGGGGAGCTCACATGCTGCAGATTGTCTGATTCCTGGCCAAGTCTTTTAGTATTGCCACTCCTCCTCTCCTCTGCCTGTCCTCGTTCCACATCTGTGTACTGGAGACTGGAGAGCCCCTTGGCCGTGACATGAAGGACCTGGTTACATTTTCATCTGTAATTTATAGGATGTTTTAAAGCTACTTGCAATTAAATGGCTAAAAGGTTATTTTTCTAAAGTTGCCTGGCTGGTTGAGGCTTGGGTCACTTTAGTTCGAAGCAGCTGGGGTAGCAGCCTACTTAAAAGTACAGATTTCATTTTTGATAAGGGAACCACTGACTGTGCAGCTGTTTCCCCTGCCGCATTTATACCCTAATTTGATTATTTATTTAACCAGGAAGTCCAGTTGAAATAAAGAATATCCAAATCCTTAGAGATCAAGAAGGCAGCTTTAGTTTAAATGAGTTAGAACTAGGGGTTGGAACTGGTTCGAGGAACAGAACCGGAACAGCGTGAGAACTAGGGATGTTAATGGTTAACAGATCAGTCAGTTAGTTAGCCGGCCGAAAATATAAAATCAAGTTGTATTTGTCACATGCGCCGAATACAACAGGTGTAGACCTTACCGTGAAATGCTTACTTACAAGCCCTTAACTAACAATGCCGTTCAAGAAATAGAGTAAAGAAAATATTTACAAAATAAACTAAAGTAATTTAAAAAAAATCAAATCAAAAAGTAACACAAGAAAATTACATAACAATAACTAGGCTACATATAGGGGCTACCGGTACAGAGTTAATGTACGGGGGTAAAGGTTAGTCGAGGTAATTTGTAAAGTGACTATACATAGATCATAAACAGTGAGTAGCAGCAGTGTAAAAAGAAAGGGAGGGGGGTCAATGTAAATAGTCCGGGTGGCCATTTGATTATTTCTTCAGCAGTCTTATGGCTTGGGGCTAGAAGCTGTTAAGGAGCCTTTTGGTCCTAGACTGGTGCAGCTTGCCGTACGGGGGCAGAGAGAACAGTCTATGACTTGGTTGACTGGAGTCTGACAACTTTTTGGGCCTTCCTCTGGCACTGCCTAGTATATAGGGTCATGGATGTCAGGAAGCTTGGCCCCAGTGATGTACTGGACCGTATGCACTAACCTCTGTAGCGCCTTCCGGTCAGATGCCGAAAAGTTACCATACCAAGTGGTGGAACCTTTTGAGGATCTGGGGACCCATGCCAAATCTTTTCAGTCTTCTGAGGGGGAAAAGGTGTTGTCGTGCCCTCTTCACAACTGTCTTGGTGTGTTTGGACCATGATAGATTGTTGGTGATGTGGACACCAAGGAACTTGAAACTCTCGACCTGCTCCATTTCAACCCCGTCAATGTTAATGGGGGCCTGTTTGGCCCTCCTTTTCCTATAGTCCACGATCAGCTCCGTTGTCTTGCTCACGTTGAGGGAGAGGTTGTTGTCCTGGCACCACACTGCCAGCTCTCTGACCTCCTCCCTATAGGCTGTCTCAAGTATTCACCCTCTTGGCATTTTTCCTATTTTGTTGCCTTACAACCTGGAATTAAAATAGATTTTTTGGGGGGTTTGTATCATTTGTTTTACACAACATGCCTACCACTTTGAAGATGCAAAATATTTTTTTCTTGTGAAACAAACAAGAAATCAGACAACAAAACAGAACTTGAGCATGCATAACTATTCACCCCCCAAAGTCAATACTTTGAAGGGCCACCTTTTGCAGCAATTACATAAAAGGCATTTAGCTTGTCTGGTAGGCTCGTGTCACTGGGCAGCTCGCGGCTGGGTTTCCCTTTGTAGTCCGTAATAGTTTTCAAGCCCTGCCACATCCATCGAGCGTCAGAGCCAGTGTAGTAGGATTCAGTCCTGTATTGACGCTTTGCCTGTTTGGTGGTTCGTCTGAGGGAATAGCAGGATTTCTTATAAACTTCTGGATTAGTGTCCCGCTCCTTGAAAGCGGCAGCTCTAGCCTTTAGCTCAGTGCGGATGTTGCTTGTAATCCATGGCTTCAGGTTGGGATATGTACGTACGGTCACTGTGGGGACAATGTTGTCAATGCATTTCTTGATGAGGCCGGTGACTGAGGTGGTATTCCCTTCAATGCCATTGGATGAATCTTTGAACATATTCCAGTCTGTGCTAGCAAAACAATCCTGTAGCGTAGCATCCACGACATCTGACCAGTTACGTATTGAGTCACTGGTACTTCCTGCTTGAGTTTTTGCTTGTTAGCAGGAATCAGGAGGATAGAATTATGGTCAGATTTTCCAAATGCACAAATTTTACTATTTGCAATGAATTTAACTGTTTGTTAATGGGGGTTGGTTAGTCGTCAACAAAATTTACTGAAATGTTCATCCCTACTGGGATGAAAAACGCAACAAAGCACCCACTGTCACATTTTAAATTAGAAAAGAAGGGATGAACTTTTTCAGTACTAGTTAAGGAAACTATAGTGATCTCCTTTCACATTGGATTTATTAAATACAAAATGGTAAGATCATTATTTCAAATGTGGTGCTGCTCTGCACGCACAAGCTTGTTAGCTAGCTAGCCTACTCTGGTCCAACTTTAAACCAACTCTGAAGTTAAAAGAAATCCCTTCATGCCCAGGTGCTTCAAGCCAAACCTCCCCATCACCCTCTCTTGCTCTCTCTCTACCCGCAAATATCAGACGCATCTTGTGCCCATCTTGTGCCCTACAACTATCGCTTGCCTGCTCCATAGCAAGCTGCTCTATCTGCACTGATTGGTGAACACATTTAATGTTGAGCTAAACATTTTTTTTAAATATTCGATTTCAGATATTGAAAAAGGAACACAAAGGAACGATATAAACCATTACTTTTTGGGGGTTCTAACCGGTTCAGAACTTCATTTCGCTGGTCGGAACAGAATGGGTAAAAAGTATGGTTCTGTTCAGAACAAAACAATTGGAAAATAATTTTGGTTCCAACGGCTGGTTAGAACTGTTTGAAGTCCACAGACAAGACGCGATCGTCCTGTGTCCCATTGTGACAGCTACACGTTTTCTCTACATTTGAATGTGATGACGGTTGGGGAAATTGCGCGAGCCGCGTCGAGAATTCCAAAAGTATGAAAGCCAAGATCTTACAAGGTCGAACTTATTATGAGGAACATCCTTCCAGTAGTGCTGTGAAAGGCCATTCCAAGATCTGGCCCCTCTCGCTCTCCCTCTTTCCCTCCTCTGGAGGTGGCATTTTTGTGTCATTACCTCACTCTGGCCGTAAATAATCCCTCTTATGGCTTCCAGATGTCCCCTATCTCTGTACATCACAGCGCTGCATGGATGTGGGATCTACTGTCTCTCTCACTCAATTCAATTCAATAGACTATTGACATGGCAAGTTAAATTAAGTACACATAAAACAACAAGATCGGGTTAACGTAGTAGTAATAATAATAATAGTAGTAGGCCTGGTAGTAGTGGTAATGCTATTAACAACATCTAATGAGAATAAGAATGAATAAAAGTAATAGTAGTAGACTTGTTTTAACATGACTGAGAAGCCACATGTCATGAAAGCCCAAACAAAACAAAATGGCAAATACTATTGTTACATTCTGTACTTTTCACTGGCGGTCCCTCGGGTTGTGGCAGGAGGACGCGTACCGCATTTGGCTGCCAAAACTGCGCAGTTTTTTTCACCCAATATATATATATTTTTCTAGTTTCAAATTCTTTGTAGTGAATGATAATTTGGGGAAAGAAAGATTCTCTTAGGTCTGAGTACACACACTCTCCTCTACTGTACCTGTTTCAAGTACGGAGAGGGTAGAGCAAATATACATTGGCACATGTAGGCCAGTGCATATGGAGGGGGACTCGTTCAAAAAAAACACGCACACACGTGCTTACGCACACAGGCCTAGGCTTACACAAACACACACACACAGTATTGAGAGTGCAGAGCCCTAGGGTGACGCCTGGTTACTGTATTGACCGTGACGTTTGTGTTTCTTTAGCTGAATGAACACACTTGTCTGCATTCTACAGTAGTACAACGTTTTCCTTCAGCTGCATCGTCTGTGGATAATAAACTCACTTCTTCTAATGGACCTAGATCTGTCTGATAATCTGTGTCTGGGATAAACCAGTCCGTCACTGGATTAGTTGGGCCTACTCATGTTTTTCCAGTTGCGCTGCATACGTAGTCACAGACAGTGCTTCTAACCAATGGAACTGAAAGTCTCATGGCTGTTTTGAGTGCACTCTGTTCTGCTGACAGTGAAGTCACTTAGTTTGAAAGCTTTTGCAGAACCGTCGGGGACAAAACAAAGACACCAAGTCAGTCATCGTTTGGTTGGATATTCACGTTTAAAGCGCCACACCTTGTCATAGCAACAGTAGCTATGTTTAGCCGACCCGTATATTTTGATAGTTAGTAAAGCTGTATAGTCAGAACTGTAAGGCCTTTTGTCTGAAGCTCGGAGTAAAAAGGGCGGGATGTCACAATGTACATAACATTACTTCACTGTTAGACAAAACGCACATGACCCTTGGGTAAATTTGAGCGAGACTGGTGTTGTTTGTGTGTGGCCGAGACCGCTTGTGTCTAGGCCTAGTTACCGTGTCAATGCAACAAGTAAAGAAGTGGTGGTGGTGATACTGGGGCGTTATAGTAATTGCGAGATTAAGGATAGGAGAAAAGCCCAGTGTGTGCCAAACTAAGCGTCGGCTCGTTCTACTTCCCACAATGTGGACAGACATAAGGAAAATAGACCCTTGTGAAATCTTTGTTGAAACCCCAGAAATGGTTCATGCCATTTTTTCAGAGTTCACAGGACTTACCCGTGACTCGCTCCGTTGAGAAATGGTCATCAGAAACAGAGATTATGCTACAGGACTGGTATTTCGTGGCGCGTTGTCAGAGCATGCGCAGAACAGCTGGCAGGCATATTCACGGTCATTTTCAACCTCTCCTTGTCCCAGTCTGTAATCCTCACGTCTTAAGCTGACCACCATCATTCCTGTTCCCAAAAACTTTAAGGTTTCATGCCACAAAGACTACCGCCCTGTAGCACTCATTACTCACTATAATCATAAAGTGCTTTGAAAGGCTGGTTATGGCCCACATCAACTCCATCATCCCAGACACCCTAGACACACTCTAATTTGCATACCGCCCAACAGATCTATAGACGATACAATCTCAATTGCACTCCACACTGCCCTCACCCACCTAGATAAGAGGGAAATCATATGTGTGAGAATGCTGTTCATTGATTACAGCTCAGCGTTTAACACCATTTTCCCCTCCGAGCACGTCCACATCGACGGGGCTGCGGTGGAGCGAGTCGACAGCTTCAAGTTCCTTAATGGTCCACACGTGCTCACAGTCGTGAAGGAGGTGCAACAGCGCCTCTTCCCCCTCAGGAGGTTGAAAAGGTTTGGCATGGGACCTCTAATCCTCAAAAAGTTCTACAGCTGAGACCATCTTGACTGGCTGCATCACTGGTTGGTATGCCAACAGCAACGCCCTCGATCGCATGGCGCTACAGAGGGTGGCGAGGACAGCCCAGTACATCACTATTCTGCCATCCAGGAACTCTATATCAGGTGGCGTGAAAGGAATGGCTGGAAAATCATTAGACTCCAGCCACTGCCATAGAGACAGTTTTTTTTCTGCTTCCTGAACAGCTTATCTCCAAGCCATGAGACTTCAAAAATAGTCCCTGTAGCCATTTTGTTAGCTATCTGAGTTGACCCCATTTAAAAAAAACTTTTTGCACTGTCTCTATGCACACTCACAGGATTCTACACATTCACACACACACTGACACTCCATCTCACACACACACACCCTTCATTTGCTCGCACACACATTTATACTGACTCTAAGCACTCACATACAATCATAATATACGCTGCTGCTACTCTGTTTATCATATATCCTAATGCCTAGTCAGCTTACCCCTATACATACACTACATGAACAAAAGTATCGTTGAACATCTCATTCCAAAATCATGGGCGTTAATATGTAGGTGGTCCCCCCCTTTGCCTCTATAACAGCCTCCATTCTTCTGGGAAGGCTTTCCACTAGATGTTGCAACATTGCTGTGGGGACTTGCTTCCATTCAGCCACAAGCACATTAGTGAGGTTGGGCGATTAGGCCTGGCTCGCTGTCGGCGTTTCAATTTATCCCAAAGGTGTTCGATGGGGTTGAGGTCAGGATTCTGCAGGCCAGCCAAGTTCTTCCACGCCGATCTCAACGAACCATTTCTGTATAGACCTCGCTTTGTGCATGGGGGCATTGTCATGCTGGAACAGGAAAGGGCCTTCCTCAAACTGTTGCTACAAAGTTGGAATCGCAGAATCGTCTAGAATGTCATTTTATGCTGTAGCCCGAACCATGAAAACCAGCCCCAAACCCTTATTCGTCCTCCACTAAACTTTACAGTTAGCACTATGCATTGGGACAGGTAGCGTTTTCCTGGCATCTGCCAAACCCAGATATGTCCATCGGACTGCCCGATGGTGAAGCGTGATTCACCACTCCAGAGAACTCGTTTCCACTGCTTCAGAGTCCAATGGCGGCAAGCTTTACACCACTCCAGCCGACACTTGGCATTACCATGCGCAATCTTAGGCTTGTGTTGGGCTTCACAGCCATGGAAACCGATTTAATGAAGCTCCCGACAAACTGTTCTTGTGCTGACATTGCTTCCAGAGGCAGTTTGGAAATTGGTAGTGAGTGTTGCAACCGAGGACAGACAATTTTTACTCGCTTCAGCACTCCGCTGTCCCATTCTGTGAGCTTGTGTGGCCTACCACTTCGCGGATGAGCCGTTGTTGCTCCTAGACGTTTCCACTTCACAATAACCGCACTTACAGTTGACCAGGGCAGACATTTGACGAACTAACTTGTTGGAAAGGTGGCATTCTATGACGGTGCCCTGTTGAAAGTCACTGAGCTCTTCAGTAAGGCCATTCTACTGCCAATGTTTGTCTATGGAGATTGCATGGCTCTGTGCTAGATTTTACACACCTGTTAGCAACGGTGTTGCTGTGTTAGCCAAATTCACAAATTTGAAGGGTGTCCACATACTTTTGTATGTACGTTATAGTGTATCTACCTCTATCATTCCAGTATCCCTGCACATTGTAAATATGGTATTGGAACTGACCCTGTATATACTGTAGCTTACTTAGTTCTCGTGTTCTTCTTCTTTTTTTTTTCTTGTGTTTTTGTTCTATCTTGTTATTTTTTTTTGTCCTACATTGATATTGAGTACTGCATTGTTGGGTTTCTAGCTTGCTAGAAAAGCATTTCACTGTACTTGTGCACGTGGCATTAACTTGATGTGCACTCTTACAGTATATTTAAACACTGAAGAAGTGACATCGGTATTTATATTCGTCATACCACACTGAGCAACTGAAAGCCCTGCCTTTCCTTTCCTTTATCAGTAAAGGTTGTTTTTGGGCGGTGGTTTGGTCTAGTGTTGTTCTCTGGCTGGCTGTGACCCTCGCTGGGATTCTGACAGGGGAGCCAAGGGCCTCTCTGGATAAGCCTGGCACATGACAGTGCCAGGATGGAACACTAACCAGTGGATGAAGGAAGGAATGAATGAATGAGTATTTGATGTGACCCATGTATTCGGCTTGTGCAAAAGGGTCCACCTAAGCAAAATGCTGCACAGATCATCAGCTCCATCCATCAGTAGGCCCATGCTATATCCTAACATATAGGCATTTAATAGGTCTGTATTACGTTCAAGCGTATCCAATCTACTGCTCGGTAGTCTGACCCTGCTGAACCAACTAACCAACTGGCAGTCTACCTCAGGTTTAATGGAGGATCCAGAGTAAAAAAGGAAGTGGGTGAATGTCCTTCCTCTGCAAAGTAGGGAAAATGCTGCTTGTCTGTTGACTCCGGATTACGTTTGTGAGTCACCCAGAACCCTAGGCCAAGTCAAATGTAAGGGTAACGGTAGACAGTTTTTTTATAACTGCCCTCTGCACTTCCAGACCACTGTGGTTTACTATAAAGATCTCAGCGGTCATGATCACAGATTGACCCTATATAAACCCCTCCGCATACAGGACTGACAGGCAGGAGGACACTCACCGGAAATCATTACTAGTGGCTAAATCCGTTTGAGTTCGATCACTATTTGACAGCATCACCTTCTGATTTGAACGAAACCTTCCGTACAAATTTGCCCTTTGAAGAAGTGCTCAGGAAGTGACTGTTTGGATCTAAATGCCAAGACATTAAAGAAATAAAGGTGCTCAAAGTTGACTTATCTTGCATACCCTGAGACATCTATGTTTTCATCACTGGAAAAGATAAAGGGTTGAGATTGATATCATTTAAAAGCTTACAGTGACCCCAAAAAAATATAAGATTTACATTTTTTTACCTTACATTTATCTAAAAACACAAACTCAAAAATAAAAGACAATTCGCTAATGTTGCAGCTTAGACCCTATTTTATATCAGGTTGGAGGTCCACACATAAGGTAATGTTGACTTGAATGGGAATATCTCTCGTTTTTAATTATACTGTCAATCCTCCATAGTAAACCTATTGAAATCATATAAATATAGATAATATAATACACATGATAACCATTTATGTAGACATTTGATGGTTGGTGGAATGACAGCCATCTTTGTGGTAGTAATTACAACATTTAAATGTCAACGGTGTACCTGTACCAGTTAAATTGCAGTGGTATGAGGGGATGGGTCCATTTTATGAATTATATTTCTATGATTTGAAATGACACCCATCTTGTATTCAAGAGCATGTTGTGTCTCAATCAATGATTTATATATAGACTAGATGACCAGTGGCTTCAATGGCCAATATATAGTATCCAGGGTTTATCTACATCACTGGTCTCAACTGATGATGGGCACAACACAAAAATGTCAGATGTAAAGTAGGGTCTAAGCTACAACATATGCAAATATAAAAAAATGGGAGTAAACTTTTTTTTGGGATAATTGACGTTAAAGGTAAAAAATGTTTTATTAAAAAACAACCCTGTTTGTAATCTTTTAAATGAGGATGTACTCAACCATTTATCTTTTCCAGTGATGAAGACATGGAGGTCTCATTGTATGGTGGGGTTTGCAAAATGGGTCAACTTTGAGCAACTTTACCTCCTGAATGTTTTTGGCATTCAGGCCCCAAAAAAATCACGCTCTGACCACTACTTCCATGGGCAAACATGTATGGACAGTTTTGTTTCAATCAAAAGGAATGCCATCAACAAATTATTACATTCAAATGGATTTACCTGTGTTTTGTGCCACTTGCTTTGTGTCAGATTTTTAGTATCCACCTAAAAATGTATTTCTGATTTGCTGTTTTATTGTTTTATGAATTGAATCATGATGATGCACAGCTATTTTAGTTTGCGTATTCTCAGGTCAAGTTCAATAGTCCCCAGAATTCTAACCTCTCTCTCTCCGTCCTCCTGCAGCCAAACCGTTCACTTCCAAGGTGAAACAGATGCGCCTGCACAAAGAGGACTTTGAGATCCTCAAGGTGATTGGACGAGGAGCCTTTGGAGAGGTACTTTTTTGTTGTTGTACTTTTTTATAACCTTATTTCACCAGGAAGTATTTTTGAAGTTTGAACCTCAATATAAAGCTTGCAAGACATCAGCAAAGAAAAAGCATTTCAAGTGTAGCCTACATAGGGCCTAGAGACAATCACAACAACAGAACAATGCATGCAAAGACAATATAGTTCCTCAAGAATCTGGGCGTGTGTGTGTCTCTCTCACTCACTCACTCACTCACTCACTCACTCACTCACTCACTCACTCACTCACTCACTCACTCACTCACTCACTCACTCACTCACTCACTCACTCACTCACTCACTCACTCACTCACTCACACATAAATATATATCGCTATATATATATATATATATACTATTTGATAGTTGGTGCACATAGTGTGATCCCAGCAGCAAGGCATGGGTCACTAGGCCACATGCTATATGCATGACTCAACATGTAAGAGAATGCTTTAATCTTTTCCACACCGTTGTTGTGAAAGATTTTCTATAAAAAATGAAACTAAAACCGAACCTTATTTTTCTTCTTCGCGGCTCGAGGGCATGAGTTGAAATATAGTTATTATTATGTCTTCTACTGCGAGTGACGTCAAACCTGGGGAATGTTGGAGAGCTAGCAATGGCAGCAGAAACTCAGTCGTGTAAGGTTACATGACAAATGGTCTTTGTATATTATAGCTAGCTAGGCTAGCTGCTGTGCTGCTGGCAGACCTGGGTTCAATACTATTTGAAATCATTTCAAATAGCCTAATTTATCTGTGGTTGATTGAGCTTGGCTTGCTTTATGGACCAATAGAATAGTTCAAACTGGCAAACCCCACCCATCTGACACGGCAAAAAAACGAAATCTAATTTTGTCACATGCACCGAATACAATGAAAGGTCGAAGGGTCAGTGCAAGATGGGGTCAGTGCAGATAGTTTGGGTATCCATTAATTGACTATTTAGCAGTCTCATGGCTATTTAGCAGTCTCATGGCTTGGGGGTTAAAGCTGTCTTGGCGCCTGTTTTGTTCCAGGCAGGTTAGAGAAAATGCTCAAAGTATTTGAAAGATTTTGAATAGTGTTTGAACCCACGTGTGGTGGAATGGGTTGGTTGGAGCGCTACCCAGTGCTGAGGTCCATATGGCCTGTTTCAGACCCTTTTTTATTGGGGTTTTAATTCACAGTGAATGAAAGAATAACATGTATGTGCCCTGGTCCTTAGCCCCGTGTCAGGCTAGCAGCGGGGTCCGCTCATGCTAGAGCAATTTCTGTGGCTCTGACGTTAGCTAAGCTACAGCCTCAGTTGACTCTCTACTTATTGTATTTCTGATATAGGCCCCTGTGGTGTACCGTACCTCTTCTCGCGCCTTGTGTTGAGGTAGGCCTAAAGGCTTCCTTCCGCAAGCCTCGGTTCGGCTGGAGCCTAGTCAAACTCGGCTAGGCGACCTGAACGAGTGTATTCCTATACACCCTTAAAAGACCTTCGCTTGAAAAACGAGAAAAAAGCGGCATTAGTACTGTTTGTCCATCTTGAAACTCCGTAGCCAGTATACCCTTCCTCAGAATAGTCAGACTTAATCTAAGATACAGTAATACAAGCAATCTGTCTGTTTTTGCCAGGAGATCTTAGTCGCACAGTTTTACATCTAACCAAGATGTTTGGGGCAGTATTTCTCAAGTGAAAAATGTGCATGAAAGAGAGTCGTCTATCTTTGAATGACAACAAACACTTCATTGAAGAATCCCTACTGTTGACCAATCACCGACTCAGGGATGTAGACTTCGGCTTCTGAATTTCGGTTTGCCTAAAAATATAATTTTGTGTCCACGAACAGCCGAATAAATCCTTGCCGAAGGCCAAAACGAACACAATTTCGTCATAATATATGCACAAAGTGTTCCGAACTTTTTTTGGATGGGAAGCATGCGGACGCCTTTAGTCTCTGTGCCTCCTGTGCTGTGTCATGCAGGCCTGTGTATTTCATATAGCCTAGCCTACATGCTATCCAAATCTACTGAGCTGACTGGAAAAGCAGCAACAAAGTAAATGGCTGGATTTGTTTAATTCATAAAAACATATTTACAATCACAGGCCTTTTCAGTTCACTATACATTTTCAGGCCTATTCACAACAACAACAACCGTATCTCGTGGTAGGCAGGCAAAGACATAGCTTAGGCCTAGATCTATGTAATGATTATGAAGTCGTCATGATATTAAGGTCTCTGGCCAGAGGTCCATCTTATGTCTTTCCAGTGATAAGCCATCATAGTGTAACCAGTATTTCCCCATTATTCATTCAGCAGCGACACACCGGAAAATGTTTTGGGATTTTTTTTCTCTCACAATGCCGCAGGAAGACCCCAGTAGCAGTTTTGCAAAATTCTGGAAAATTTCCTCGTTACTTTTTATTTCTTTTTGAGGAATACTCCTAAGAGGTATTTCTGAAAAAGTTTTCCAAAGTTCTCCTGTTTTCCATAGATACCAGCTGGACAATTACATAAATCAGGAGGGAATAAGCAGGGAGGGAATCCTCAAAATCTGTGAAATCTGAAAAAGGTACAGGAAGATCTGGCAACCCTATGGAAGAGTGTGGAGTGGGAAGCTGTGGAAACAGAAAAGAGAACATATTATGAGCAGGAGGTTTTTATTTCGTCTCTCCATTGTCAACTGAGAGAGAGATGGCGTCTGTCTGTGCGCTGGGAGAGAGAGCTTGGCATCTGTGTGTGATGTTTTGGCTCTCCTGACGAATGTATTTTTCTTTATATCACTACAGCATAGAGCAGCCAGTCAGCCACCCTGCATGTCAAGCTCTCACACATATGTTTGAGTGGTGAAAGCTAAGAAAACAGGGAGAGAGGGAGTATACGCTATACACAGGGCCAGTGCCAAGAACAGTCCTCTCCTCTCCTTTCCCCCCATCAGTTCACCAGGAGGAAACCCAAACAGCAGGGGAATGTTAGATTTGCATTTAGCGTTCATTCTTTCTCTCCAGCTCATTTAATGGACTACAGACTACAGGGTTTTTGTGTGTGTTGCATGTCAATTTTCTGTGTGTGTGTATTGTGTATGTGTGCGCACATGCATGCTTCCTTGTGTTTGTGGGACTGAGTGGATGATTGGTGGTTTAAATTCCTCCCATGGCGGACGGAGGGAGTTGCGGAGAAGCTGAAGTGAAAAAGGCTTTATCTTGTGTCTTCTGGCAGGCAGACAGGCAGGCAGGAGGGAGGAATCCTGCTAGCTGAAGTCATCTGGCCTTGCTCCGGTTGCAACTCAACTCGTTTTAGGAATGCTCTTGTTTACTACACTCAGGCCTAACAATGGGGGCTGCCTGTGGTTGCGTCAGAGACGTTAGCACTTAGCAGTAGCTTAACTAGCTAGGTGTCCTATCCTTGCTGGGTCGTTCCGTTTGATTTCAATAATTTTTTGACCGTACCCCTTTTGATTTGAGCGAAACTTTCCATACATATTTGCCCATGGTAGTAGTGTTTTTTTGCATACCCTATCATGAGTTATTCATGTCTTAATCACTGAAAAAGGTAAACGGTTAACTTTGATATAGTTTAAAGCTTAGAGTTGTCAAACTATTTTGTAATAAAAAATAAAAAAAAATTATTCTTTAACATCAATTATCTAAACGTGTAAACTTATTTACATTTTTTACATTTTCACATATGTTGTAGTTTAGACCCTACTTAACAATCTGAGTTTCTTGTATTGTGCCCGACATCAGTTGAGACACAGCATACTTTTGAATACAGGGTGGGCGTCATTGCAATCATAGAAATATAATTAATAGTATGGACATATCCCTTCAGACCACTGCAATTAGCTGGTACATCATTGACATTTTTAATTTGAATTGACATGGTTACTTCCAATTTCTACCACAAAGATGGCCGTCGGTCCAACCACCGTCGAATATCAACTAAAATAGGGATGCCTTTTCTAGTATCTACATTTCTATGATTTTAATAGGTTTCCTATGGCAAATTGACAGTATAATTTAAAATAACTGATATTCCCATTCAAGTCAACATTCTCTGATGTGTGGACCTCCAACCATCTTTGTGCTACCATTTGAAAGTTGACATTTTGATTTTTCCCATTTTAGTAGTATGACATCCACCCTGTATTCAAGACCATGCTGTGCCCCAACCGATGGCGGGCGGTTGGGGCCCAACCGACTCTATTTTACCTCAGATGATGTAAAATAGAGTCTAAGCTAAACATATTTGAAAAATGAAGATATTTATTGTTAAGGGGGGGAATTTTCTATTTATTTATTTAAAGACAAGTTTTTCAAATAATTCTAAAATCGTTTGACAGCCCTGTTTTTAAGCTTTTAAATTATATCAAACTCAACCCTTTATCTTTTCCAGTGATGAAGACATGGATGTCTCATGGTATGGTGGGATATGCAAAATGGGTAAACTTTGATCACCTTTATCTTCTAAATGTTTTTGCATTCAGGTCCAAAAAGTTACTTTCCAACCACTTCTACCATGGGTAATAGGTATAAAAAGTTGAGTACAAGTCAAAAGGTATGAGGTCAAAAAGTTATTGAAATCAAATGGAACTACCCTGCTGCAAACCAGTTTGAAATCAGTGTATTTGCGCGACTGTAAGTGGCACGTCAAGGCCCTTGAGCTGAAAGGATCCCAGCTGTGTGTGTGTGTGTGTGTGTGTGTAAGAGGATCCAGGTGGTGTGTCTCAGGGGTCACTACCTCTGTGTCCGAGGTCACTTCCTGTCCCTCTTCCTTTCTCCTCCTCTGACTGTATGGACGTATTTCATTCCACAAAGATGTTCCCTTCTGCCCTCGTTCACTCCCCTTCCCGGTTCTAATAGGAGTGGGTCATGTTCAGTAGGGAGAACGTTCTGAAACTAAGGGAAACAGAGATTCTACCTGAACTTCGTCCTACGGTTTCGCCCTATTGAACATGACAGGGTAGATGTAATGAATATGGTGGATGGAACTTTTCTCTCATATCCTCTAACTCTCCCTCATCCTCTCTCCCTCTCTCTGTTTCCTGTAGGTTGCTGTGGTCAAAGTGAAGAATGCAGACAAGGTGTTTGCCATGAAGATCCTCAACAAGTGGGAGATGCTGAAGAGAGCAGAGGTGAGCACTGGCTACATGCTAACAGCCATAACATCACAGCATTATTCAGGGATAAATGCTAACAACAGCAATAGCTCATTCCATGGAAGGCCTAGTGTCTGCTGATCTTTGTTTTTTACTGCCAATTAAGACCTAGACAACCAGGTAAGGGGAGTTCCTAATTAATTAGTGACCTTCATCAGTCAAGTACAAGGGTAGGAGCGAAAATCCGCAGACACTCAGCCCTCCGTGGAATGAGTTTGATAGATGTGCTTTACAGCATTCCTCAGGGTTACATACTAACAGCCATTGCATTTAGGTTTGGGCGGTATCCAGATTTTCATACCGTCTCTGTACCATACCGGGGTATACGATACTACCGAATGTGCACACAAGGGGTGCTAATAATTGTTACTATTTTATTTATAAAAAAATTTATAAATTGAAGCACAAAACAATTTAACATCTAGCCACTGAGCTAGCAAGTGAGGCAAACCAAATGCATAGCTGGAGCCTTGACCTGGATATATTTTATTTGACACATCTTCGGATTTCTTATAGTTGTACTTAACTTATAAGCAGTGGAGTAGCATGCAGCCCCTGTGAGGTGTGGGTGCCCTGCAACCGCCCCAAAATTATTGTTATTATTGTGGTTTAACGGTATTGAAAATAATACAGTTAAGTATTTTGAAATACCCTGGTATACAGTATAAACGCAATATTGCCCAAGCCGAATTTCATTACAACACGACTCCGGGCTAAATGCTAACTGGAGATAGCATTATGTAACTGGCTTTTGCATAAAACATGCATTACATAGAACATGCGAAGCAAGATTTTAATAGCATTTTTTTCATTACAAGTCTCAAGTTTAGAATAATAAATGTGAATTTGATTACATACGTTTTTTTGGTTTTTACCATGTGAGGTGTGTACAGTGTATCTGTTACTGCGCTGTGCTTTTCTCATTGGCCTCCCCTGACGGTTATGCAGACGTTCACAGTGGTCCCTGTGTGTGTGTGCGCTTGCCCGTGCGCGTGTGTAGCAGTTCCCAGAACTACCCACTGTGTGTCTTGATATGGGAAACTGTCTGCAATAACAAACCCTCAGTCTCAAACCCATCTACTACTACAACAACAACAACAAATGTTGGCACCTGCTCATCGAACAGCTCATTTGAAACTCATAGACATTAATATAGAGTTGGTCCCCCCTTTGCTGTTATAACAGCCTCCACTCTTCTGGGAAGGCTTTCCACTAGATGTTGGAACATTGCTGCGGGGACTTGCTTCCATTCAGCCACGAGCATTAGTGAGGTCGGGCAGTGATGTTGGCTGATTAGGCCTGGCTCGCAGTCAGCGTTCCAATTCATCCAAAAGGTGTTCGAGGGGGTTGAGGTCAGGGCTCTGTGCAGGCCAGTCAAGTTCTTCCACACCAATCTCGACAAACCATTTCTCTATGGACCTTGCTTTGTTCATGGGGGCATTGTCATGCTGAAACAGGAAAGGGCCTTCCCCAAACTGTTGCCACAAAGTTGGAAGCACAGTATTGTCTAGAATGTCATTGTATGCTGTAGCATTAAGATTTCCCTTCACTGGCTCTAAGGGGCCTAGCTCGAACCACTTTGCGGCTGAGCCGTTGTTGCTCCTAAATATTTCCACTTCACAATAACAGCACGTATAGTTGACCTGGGCAGCTCTAGCAGGGCAGAAATTTGATTAACTGACTTGTTGGAAAGGTGGCATCCTATGACTGTGCCCTGTTGAAAGTCACTGAGCTCTTCAGTAAGGCCGTACTACTACCAAAGTTTGTCTATGGAGGTTGCACGGCTCTGTGCTTGGTTTTATATAACTGTCAGTAACGGGTATTGCTGAAATAGCCAAACCCACCAATTTGAAGGGGTGTCCACATACTTTTGTATATATAGTGTAGTCTAGCTACAGGCAGAGGACAGAGGCTGGCTTGCTCATAGAGTTAGAATGAGCTTTGTCCACACAGATGGAAAATATACATTTGACTGTGTAATAAGTTTGTTAGAAAGTGTAATTGAATTGATATACTTAATTGACCCCAAAACGTTCTGAAAGGGGGTTTCCCACATAGAGGTAGACTCAATTTCTGTGGTTCCCACCACTAGCAGACACAGGAATTCATTACACACAGGTTGGAACAGTGCTTGACTTCGATTGAAATCGGTGCCGGTACTCATTTCCTTTATATTTAGGTGAAGGAACTCTGCAATACTTTTTAGCTGGTATTCTATAAGAGGTGCAGGAAGTCAAGCAGAAGCAAATTTGAGGTGCTGGTCCTCAGTTCCGGTGAGCTCCTGCCCAAAAGAAGCACTGGGTTGGACCAAATAATGATGGCGCACAGTGAGTTCCAATGAGAGTAGCTACATTCTATTCATTATCTTTGTATGACGGTTGTCCTCTCCCTCAGACGGCATGTTTCCGGGAGGAGCGGGACGTGCTGGTGAACGGGGACAGCCAGTGGATCACCACCCTGCACTACGCCTTCCAGGACGACAACAACCTGGTAAGATCTCCACTAACTTCAAATGTTTCAAAGGCTTTCAATATACTCTGTCAATCAGTTTCATATGGTGACCACTTGAGCATTAGTTGGGTAAAGAATAGTGACGGGTCAGTTGATTAACTAAGCAGCATTCTAATGGACTCTCATTGGCTTCCACTGTTGCGCCGACTGCCCCTTCCCCCTTTCACATTTCAAGGCTTGCGTCGCAAATGGCACCCTTTACCGTTTTGCCCCTACTTTTTACTGGGGCAAAAGGCTCTGGTCATAAGTAGTGCAATATATAGAGAATGGGATGCTGTTTGGGATGTACACAAGCTGTGAAGAGGCAGGATGAAAGAAATAATAGGATGACAGTTAACGGTAAAGGAGTGATGGAGTAGGCTGAAAGAATGGCAGGATGAGAAAGGAGAGTAAGGAGAAGGGGGTAGAACCTGAAGAAGGTAAGTTCGGAAGATGGAGGGGAAAAAGTTGAGGAATACAGTGTTAATTGTGCAATATTATTATCACTACATTGTCAGTGATATTAACATTATACTTTCCCCTCTCTACAGTATCTGGTGATGGATTATTATGTGGGTGGGGACCTGCTCACCCTGCTTAGTAAGTTTGAAGACAGGTTGCCGGAGGACATGGCTAGATTCTACCTAGCTGAGATGGTCCTGGCTATTGACTCAGTGCACCAACTGCACTATGTCCACAGGTGAGTCTCACACACACACACACACACACACACACACACACACACACACACACACACACACACACACACACACCCGTGAGCGTTTGTTAATGTGTGTTGTATTAATGACTCATGAAGACTCATTTTTCCAAGCCACCTGTATGAACTCTGAAATATTTGGCTCCATTGTGGCTCTAAAGCTAGGTATTCAAAATATGATGCTCCTTAGAAAAGAGAGAGTGTGATCACATGCAGTACCAGTCAAATGTTTGGACATACCTACTCATTCCAGGGTTTTTCTTTATTTTTACTATTTTCTACATTGTAAAATAATAGTGAAGACATCAACATTATGAAATAACACATATGGAATCATGTAGTAACCGAAAGTGTTAAACAAATCAAAATATATTTTAGATTCTTCAAAGTAGCCACCCCTTTGCCTTGATGACGGCTTTGCACACTCTTGGCATTCTTTCAACCGGCTTCATGAGGTAGTCACCTGGAATACTGTTCCAACAGTCTTGAAGGAGTTCCCCCATATGCTGAGCACTTCTTGGCTGCTTTTCCTTCGCTCTGCGGTCCAACTCATCCCAAACCATCTCAATTGTGTTGAGGTCGGTTGATTGTGGTGGCCAGGTCATCTGAGGCAGCACTCCATCACTCTCCTTCTTGGTCAAATAGCCCTTATACAGCTTGGAAGTGTGTTGGGTCATTGTCCTGTTGAAAACAAATGGTAGTCCCACTAAGCGCAAACCAAATGGAATGGCATATCGCTGTAGAATGCTGTGGTAGCCATGCTGGTTAAGTGTGCCTTGAATTCTAAATACATCACTGACAGTGTCACCAGCAAAGCACCCCTACACCATCACACCACCTCCTCCATGCTTCATGGTGGGAACCACAAATGCGGAGATCCTCCGTTCACCTACTGTATGTCTCAAAGACATGGCGGTTGGAACCAGAAATCTCAAATTTGGACTCATCAGACCAAAGGAGAGATTTCCACCAGTCTAATGTCCATTGCTCATGTTTCTTGGCCCATGCAAGTCTCTTCTTCTTATTGGTGTCCTTTAGTAGTGGTTTCTTTGTAGTAATTCGACCATCAAGGCCTGATTCACGCAGTCTCCTCTGAACAGTTGATGTTGATGTGTCTGTTACTTGAACTCTGTGAAGCATTTATTCGGGCTTCAATCTGAGGTGCAGTTAATTGCTGATTTCTGAGGCTGATACCTCTGCTGCAGAGGATATTAGAGTTAACTCTGGGTCTTCCTTTGCTGTGGCTGTCCTAGTGAGAGACAGTTTCATCATAGCGCTTGATGGTTTTTGCGACTGCACTTGAAGACACTTTCAAAGTTCTTGATATTGTCCGGATTTACTGACTTAAAGTAATGATGGACTGTCATTTCTCTTTGCTTATTTGAGCTTTTCTTGGCACGTGACTCACCACCTGGATTCGGTCTTATGTAGCACAATTTCAAATTTGTTTTTTTTACATTGGATAAAAGTAGAGACTCAGAGCTACAAAATGGAATATCATACACAGCATGCTTGATGAACAATGGGAAAGTAATTCTACTTTGAAAGTTGATACACTTGTAAACTCACTTTTGAGAAAAGGGCCTTTGAATGTTTTGGTACCTACTAGAGAGCTCTCCTTTGTCTACACCCATTCAGCGTTGCGCAGCAGCAGAAACCTGGTCCCGACAGGCCGAACGCTCCTTGGTGACAACACCAGCCTCCATAGCATCGACGCTGTAAAACAGGGAATAACAACAAAAAATCAGAAGACATTACAACCCTGCACAACATCAATTCACCTCCCAAGTTTAGATAAGAATAACCTCATACAATGAAAATTATTTTTTACCTGAAGTGCTGGTACTGCTTGAACTGTGGCAGTGGCCTGAAGTACGGAGTCAGGTGTTATTGCCAGCCATAGCTTTCCACCAGCACCGTACCCTTCTCCAGTCCAACAAGCTGTGGGATGTTGACCCCTGTCACAGTGCTGTCCTTCACAGCACCAGCAATCTCAGACAAAGTGTTCACTCTGGTCTTTCTGAAGCGCTGCTTGATGAGGCCGAAGCACCAGTCGGGCAAACTTGGTGTGGCCTGTGATCAGGAAGTGAAGGTCCAGATTGTGGTGGAGCTTGTCCATGGTCCACCAGGCACAATACCAGAGCACAAACTTGTTCTTGTTTTGGACACGGTAGTTATCACAATTCAAGTCCACACGTGTTTTCCCAACTCCGTAGTTGGTGAAGAAATAGTGCATGGATTAGAGTCAGGCGTGTAATACTGATTGATGCTGAAAGACAAATTCCAGATACAAATATTTTAGCATTATTATACAATGGATGTGAAATGGCATTCTGAGATATCACTACACACAGTTCATACAGGTAATATTAGCTACTGTTGCTAGCCCGCCATCTATTGTCAGCTGGCTAGCTAACAGTAAGATTTAACTAGCAATACAAACCCATTGTCATAGCTAGCTAACGTTAACCAATAGGTTCAATGTTAGCTAGTTGGCTAGCTAACATTAGGCTATAACTAGCAATGCGAAATGGCATTCTGAGGACACATCACTAACGTTACACACACCTCATACACATAAGTAATGTTAGCTAGCAAGCCAGCCACCTGACCTCAGCTGTAACTTGGGATCTTTTGTTTAGACATGTCACGTTAACGTTAGCTAGCTAAAAAAAATGAACTATAATCTCAATCCATAGTAACGTTACTAGCAATACAAACCGATTGTCATAGCAAGCTAAAGTTAACCATATAACATTAAGTTTAATGTTAGTTAGCAAGCCAGTCATCGAACTCCAGCTGGCTAGCTAACAGCAAGCTTTAGCTTTCAATGAAAACAACTTTCTGACAAAATTTGAAAAGTATAATATCTGAATCTGTAGCTAGATTCTTACCTGTATACATGAATGAAAGCTTCATGGCAGACTGCAACCCCTTTTATTGTTTCTATTTAGTTTGCACAGCTTGTTTGGCCCGTTGTGTTCCACTGATTTCAACGTGTTATTTTTTGAGAGAGTCAGCATTCGTCGTCCAGAAAGTAGTCCATCACAGCTTTTTCCCACTGACCGTTGTTGCTTACTTTCTCTGTGGCTACAAGACCATGGTGCTTGCCTACGGAGCTGTGAGGGGAACGGCACCTCCGTACCTTCAGGCTCTGATCAGGCCCTACACCCAAACAAGGGCACAGCGTTCATCCACCTCTGGCCTGCTGGCCCCCCTACCTCTGCGGAAGCACAGTTCCCGCTCAGCCCAGTCAAAACTGTTCGCTGCCCTGGCACCCCAATGGTGGAACAAGCTCCCTCACGACGCCAGGACAGCGGAGTCAATCACCACCTTCCGTAGACACCTGAAACCCCACCTCTTTAAGGAATACCTGGGATAGGATATAGTAATCCTACCCCCCCCCCCCCAAAAAAAAGATATAGATGTACTATTGTAAAGTGGTTGTTCCACTGGATATCATAAGGTGAATGCACCAATTTGTAAGTCGCTCTGGATAAGAGCGTCTGCTAAATGACGTAAATGTAAACCAACTAGGCTCGTAATTTAACAATTTTATTTGCATTTACAGATGACATTCAAGTTTGATATTAAGGCACATGAAAGTTCACATGTTTGAGAAGGTATTTCTGCCAAAAAACTTATTTTGATAAAAGAAAATGTTTTGCGTTCAAAAGGCTCTCCTGTGAAGTCGTGACTTGCGACATACGCCTAGTTTCCTGAATCGGGTCACATATGGACTTGGTCTTATTCCAAATAGGGCTATCTTCTGTATACCACCCCTACCTTGTCACAACACAACTGATTGGCTCAAATGCATTAACCTGTTATGGCTAGGGGGCAGTATTTTCACAGCCAGATAAAAAACGTACCCGATTTAATCTGATTATTACTCCTGCCCAGAAACTAGAATATGCATATAATTATTAGCTTTGGATAGAAAACACTCCAAAGTTTCTAAAACTGTTTGAATGGTGTCTGTGAGTATAACAGAACTCATTTGGCAGGCCAAAACCTGAGAAGATTTCATGCAGGAAGTGGCCTGTCTGACAAGGTGTCGTTCTTCTTGCCTCTGTTTATTGAAGACTGAGGATCTCTGCTATACCGTGACACTTCCTACGGCTCCAATGGGCTCTCAGAAGGCGGCAAAAAGCTGAATCGTGGCTTTGCAGGCTCTGGTTGAAAAAAAGTAGCGCGTTTGGGTAGTGGCTGGTTACAGTACTGTGAGACTCAGGCGCGTGCCCGCGTCGACCGAATGCTTTGTTTTCTTTCTCTGTTTACCTAAACGCAGATTCCCGGTCGGAATATCATCGCTTTTTTACGAGAAAAATGGCATAAAAATTGATTTTAAACAGCGGTTGACATGCTTCGAAATACGGTAATGGAATATTTTGAAATCTTTTGTCACGAATTGCGCCATGCTCGTGACCCTTATTTACACTTGGGATAGTGTCTTGAACGCACGAACAAAACGCCGCTATTTGGATATAACAATGGATTATTTTGGACCAAACCAACATTTGTTATTGAAGTAGCAGTCCTGGGAGTGCATTCTGACGAAGACAACAAAGGTAATCAAACTTTTGCAATAGTAAATCGGAGTTTGGTCAGGGCTAAACTTGGTCGGTGTCTAAATGGCTAGCCGTGATGGCTGGGCCATCTACTGAGAATATTGCAAAATGTGCTTTCACCGAAAAGCTATTTTAAAATCGGACATATCGAGTGCATAGAGGAGTTCTGTATCTATAATTCTTAAAATAATTTATGTTTTTTGTGAACGTTTATCGTGAGTAATTTAGTAAATTCACCGGCTGTTTGCGGGGGGTATGCTAGTTCTGAACGTCACATGCTAATGTAAAAAAGCTGGTTTTTGATATAAATATGAACTTGATTGAACAAAACATGCATGTATTGTATAACATAATGTCCTAGGGTTGTCATCTGATGAAGATCATCAAAGGTTAGTGCTGCATTTAGCTGTGGTTTTGTTTTTTGTGACATTATATGCTAGCTTGAAAAATGGGTGTCTGATTATTTCTGGCTGGGTACTCTGCTGACATAATCTAATGTTTTGCTTTCGCTGTAAAGCCTTTTTGAAATCGGACAGTGTGGTTAGATTAACGAGAGTCTTGTCTTTAAAATGCTGTAAAATAGTAATATGTTTGTAAAATTGAAGTTTTCGGATTTTAGAGGAGTTTGTATTTCGCGCCACGCCCATCATTGGATATTGGAGCAGGTGTTCCGCTAGCGGAACGTCTAGATGTAAGAGGTTAAGAAGGAAAGAAATTCCAGAAATTAACTTTTAAGAAAACGCATTCCAGGTGACTACCTCATGAAGCTGGTTGAGAGAATGCCAAGAGTGTGCAAAGCTGTCATCAAGGCAAAGGGTAGTTACTTTGAAGAATATACAATACATTTTTGATTTGTTAAACACTTTTTTGGTTATTACATTATTCCATATGTGTCATTTCATAGTTTTGATGTCTTCACTATTATTCTACAATGTAGAAAATAGTACAAATAAACATAAACCCTGTAATGAGTAGGTGTGTTTAAACGTTTGACTGGTACTCTATGCCAAGTCTGATTCACATATAAATAATATATACCATTTAGCAGATGATTTTATCCAAAGCAACTTTGTCATGTTTGCACACATTTTTCTGAACGTACTGGTGGTCCCGGGAATCAAACCCACTATCCTGTCGTTGCAAGCGCCATGCTCTTCCAACTGAGCAAAACTCTCAATCTAAATAGATGTGTTGCGGTGGTCCCCTGACTAACGCCCTGGCAATGAGGGAGTTTTATGATCAGGGATGTGACAGCCAATTGGAAAAGCCCTCAGACTCAAGGGCTCGCGGGATGTCTGATGCCTGTGTGGTGGAAACCACTCTCCCTCTCACACACAGGAAGTGGTCACCAGGCTTCATCTGCATAATGACTGTCTTGACTCTGAAGAGGCCTTGGAGCAATGATTTGATTGTGTCCCCAAAAGGAAGGGAGGGAGGAGGAATGGAAGTGGAGGACAGAGGAGTGAGAGGGGGAGAGACTGAGGGGGAGGGGGGAGAGAGGACAAAGGGAGAGGGATGAGAGGGTGAGGAGATGACGGATCGAGGGAGGAACAGAAGCGAGTGGAGGGGAAGAGGCACACAGGCGTTAGGGT
This sequence comes from Salmo salar, assembly GCF_965601325.2. Taxonomy (NCBI): domain Eukaryota; kingdom Metazoa; phylum Chordata; class Actinopteri; order Salmoniformes; family Salmonidae; genus Salmo; species Salmo salar. The sequence goes on along the minus strand of NC_138305.1, from coordinate 56,132,749 downwards.
GTGCCTGGCTGGCCAGTAGTAGCATTGATCTCCCATAGCAGAGCAGTAGTATAGACTCAGTGTAGCATTGGGGACCCACTAATTGTATGGTGTTTTAGGGGGAGTTGGGGGGGAGGGGCAGTGGCGGTTGACGTGTCATTCCCCTTTGAGGCCCTCTGAGACGTTTTGGGACGGTAATGACGGGGTGCTCGGGGGTGTGGTGTGTGTGTGTGGGGGGTGATTGGCACGCTTGTTTTATGGCGGGTGGGAAGGTCCCCTGAGGAGGGTGCATTCTCTCTGTGTGTGTTTTGCTGTGGATGTGACTTACACTTACTGTAAGGACAGTGCATTAGGCTAACCCTGTAGTTGATCTAATCTAAGGCCCATTAAAATAGCTCGAATCAGTGCATATAGGCCACATTTCTGAAATGAGGATGGCCTAGTTATAGAAATGGTCTATGTAAGTTAAGTAGTTCAGTCCTGTATATGTTAAGTACCGCTGTAAGCATAATGCCTTGTCAGTGCCACTGAAACGCAGCTCAACTGTTATATCTCAATCACAATAACCTACCTAGGAGAAGTAGGCCTAATGGTTAAATGAAATATATGTATACTTTTTTAAATGTATTTTTTACAGAGATTAGTGGCTATCCCCCTCCTCATTAGTCAGTCTGTGTGTGTGAGGCTGATCAGTGATCGGCATGGCCTCCCACAGGGACAAACAAACACTTCAATGGACCAACTCAGCATGGCCCAGCTCACTGTTAGAAGGGCCAGCATCTGGCCTGTGCGTGTGCGTGTGCGTGTGTGTGTGTTAGTGTTGTTTGTATCTTTGTGTTTGTGCACACTCGTCGTGTGTGATGCGCATGCCTGTGTGTGTGTGTGTGTGTGTGTGTGTGTGTGTGTGTGTGTGTGTTTTATATTATTGATCAGGGCCATGTGTGCTCCACAGCCCTGTTTCCACCCACTGATCTAAGGGACCAACCCCTTTCATCAGAAGGACCACTGCACTGACCATGGCCACAGACATCTCATTACCGGTTAATATTATAAAGCCACCATGGCAACAGTGGCTGGAACAATTCCCTGTTTGTTGTTGTAGAAATTTTAATAAATGGTACCTAAATCAGTAACGGCCAATGGTGTGTATATATGTACAGGTTGTTTGCGCGTGCGTCCAAACAGTGGCGATGAGGTCCCATAGAGCATTTTGTATGTGTTTGTCTGTGTCCCTTCCCTATCTCTGTCCCTGTCTCTGTAAGGAGACGTGATGTGTGTCTGTTTGCGCGTGTGTATGCTTGTTTGTTTGCAGGGGTGGATTGACCATCTGGCAAATGCCAGAGGGGCCGGACATTTTTTTTTTTTGGGTGAGCTGGTCGAAATTGACACACACACAACCTAAAAAATAAAACAATCAAAAAGGTGACGTGGCCCGTGGGCCTGCTAAGATGTTTTTTTTTTATTTGTATTTTTTATCTATAATGAGCCTTTCAAGGGCCCTACCAAGATAGGCCGTCCTGGTTTTCTGATAAGCTGAGCTCCGGTCACGCAAACTCACGTTCAAAGTCAAACGCGGCATCAGAAAAGAGCCCAGCTCCGACTATGTCATCAGTTAGACAGCCAAGATCATGAATCATTAAAAAAACTAAACGAAAGTGCGCCTATAAATGTAGAAAGAGCACATTCTACATTGTCACCTCACTCAATTTTTTGTGCGGCTAAAACTATGATTTGGTCAAACAGTAAAGTGCAATATCCTCATGTACTGAAAGTATCTGGCCTGTGCCCTCAGTGGGGCCTGCTGCTGTAATGAACGAGCCACTCTCCTCTCCCCTCATGTGTTCGAGATAAAAATGCATTCTGATCATTTCAAAATGCAATTGTGGGAAAAACACAGCTTTGGATCCTTCTTGTCCCTGACGAAGAGAGGAGGGTCTCAGCTTTCTGTAGGGGTAATTTATTTCTTAGCTCAATAGCAGCTATTTTACAACCAATATATTTGATATTGCTTTGAGATATGGAGTGGCATGCGTGCGCGAAATGTTCACCTGCCGTTGCGAGGGCATAGGCCTTGGGTAGTAGCTTACAACTGCAATGTTTTTTTTAGGACATAACATTTATTGTTAGATGAATACATGGCTACTAGCAGTGTGTATTATATTTAGTTAGCGATCTAGTTTATGTGCTTTGAGTTTCCACTTCCTCAGGTGTTTAAACCCAAATGAATTAGCATAAGATATTAGTTAGTACACATAAAGATGTATGCAATTAATAAAACAAGAATATATATATATATATATACAAAAATTGAAATTCTTTAATTCTATTTTGAAAGTAAAATATAGCAACTCGTTTTGTCAACCAAAAATATCTCTCATTTGAAATATAGCCTAAGTCATTAGCTTGGCTTTTATAATGTGTAAGGTATGCTTCGGCGGTATCCAAATTGTCATACCTTCATACTGACCTTGTAACATCCTGTGATATTCCGTAATACCGGCACTGAACACAGGGGGCACTATTTTCAAACCCCACTGAGCCGCTAAGATCCATAGGTTAGCAGTGCTAACAAGTGCATGTAAAATCCCATAACGAATGCTAACTAAATGCTAACGATTGCACATTTTATACAGTCGCTGACCTAAACTTTACTGAACAAAAAATATAAACGCAACATGTAAAGTGTTTCATGAGCTGAAATAAAAGAACACAGAAATGTTCCATACGCACTCAAAGCTTATTTCTTTCAAATTTTGTGCACAGATTTGTTTACATCCCTGGTAGTGAGCCTTTCTCCTTTGCCAAGATAATCCATCCACCTTACAGGTGTGGCATATCAAGAAGCTGATTAAACAGCATGATCATTACACAGGTAATGTTTGGGGAGAATAAAAGGCCACTCTGAAATGTGCAGTTTTGCCTCTCTAAGGCACTGCATCTCAGTACTTGAGGCGTCACTACAGCCCTGGGTTCGATCCCAGGCTGTGTCACAGCCGGCCGTGACCGGGAGACCCATGAGGCGGCGCATAATTGGCCCAGCTTCGTCCGGGTTAGGGGAAGGTTTGGCCGGCTGGGATGTCCTTGTCCCATTGCACTCTAGCAACTCCTTGTGGCGGGCCGGATGCCTGCAAGCAGACTTTGGTCGCCAGTTGTACGGTGTTTCCTCCGATACATTGGTGCGGCTGGCTTCCGGGTTATTCGAGCAGTGTGTCAAGAAGCAGTCTTGGCAGGGTCGTGTTTCGTAGGATGCATGGCTCTTGACCTTCGCCTCTCCCGAGTCCGTATTGGAGTTGCAGCAATGGGACAAGACTGTAACTACCAATTTGGATATCATGAAAAAGGTGTAAAAGTTTTTAAAAAAGGGGGTAAAAAGGTACAACAAATAAATAAAGAAATTGTCACACAATGACACATGTCTCAAGTTTTGAAGGAGCGTACAATTGGAATACTGACTGCAAGAATGTCCACCAGAGCTGTTGCCAGATAATTGAATATTCATTTATCTGCCATAAGCTGCTTCCAACGTTGTTTTGGAGAATTTGGCAGTATGTCCAACCGGCCTCACAACCACAGACCATGTGTAACCACACCAGCCGCGGACCTCCACATCCTGCTTCTTTACCTGCGGGATCGTTCGAGACCAGCCACCTGGACAGCTGATGAAACTGAGGAGTATTTCTCTCTGTAATAAAGCCCTTTTGTGGGGAAAAACGAATTCTGATTGGCTGGGCCTGGCTCCCCAGTGGGTGGGTATATGCCTTCCCAGACCCACCCATGGCTGCGCCCCTGCCCATTAATGTGAAATCCATAGATTAGGGCCTAATTAATTAATTAATTTCAATTGACTGATTTCCTTATATGAACTGTAACTCAGTGAAGTCGTTGAAAGTGTTACATGTTGCGTTTTATATTTTTGTTTAGTTTATTTGCAGGACAGTCATCCCAGCTCATAAAGTTATACAAGTAACTCAAAAATACCACTCAGTTTGCTGCGCGCACAAAACAAATATTGGACAGCAAGGCTCTTCATCCAGGAGGAGATTCTCTGCTGTTACCAATCAAAGCTTGATTTTGCAAGATGCCTTGTTTAGCAAGATAGCTAACTAGCTACTAAATTAGCAAATGAAATGCACAACTGCAGAGCATTTAGAACATTTGAGACAGTTAACTTAAAAGTTATATCTAGCTGGCAAACATTTAGTTGTGAATTCCGTACTGTAACCAGATCACCTGTAGCGTGCTGCACCAAAGTGACTCACAAGGCTCCAGTCACTATTCATTGTGTGCTTGTAAACAAACACTATGTGACTGGGGACTATGGGTAAGATTCATAATGAAAAGTTATGTGATGCGTGAAATGAAGAACGCGATCTTTTTTTAATCTCCTAACGTATTTCACAAGTTGACTACAGGTATTTACTTAAAAAGTAGCTCCAAATATTCACATTTATTAAAAAAAAACTAACTTTAAATCGTTTTGGCGGTATTGAAAAGCCATCCTGTGGCTATTTCAAAATACTCCGGTATACGGCATACTGCCCAAGCCTAGTATAAGGCTTAAGCAGACAGGCATACAGACAGTGAGAGAACAAGAAGAAGCACAGAGTGACAGCAGAGAAGATGCTGAGACAGATAGATAGCACAACAGGGAGGCAAACAGTGTGGATAAAATGCCAGGGCTGAATTCTTGTCCCAGTCCACCCGTGTGTGTGTGTGTCCAGATGGCCCTCACAGATGGATGCCATTGAGGTCTTAAAGGAGATTACCTCCCTCTATTCTCAGCCCCACTGCTCCTTCCTTAAGACCGCAGGAGCCCTGCCCTGCCTGAGACAGAGCAGCCTAATTAGCAACGCGCTAAGCTAACTAGCTTAGCATCCCCTGTGGTATGTCTAGGGGAGAAAGCGCTAATGTTGTTAGCCATGTTAACCTGCCCTGGAGGCATTAACCTGCCCACGCTGCCCACTGTCGAGTCACCGTGGCCCTACAGGGAGGGAGGAATGAGAGGTTGGACGGGAGAAAAGGGAATGTCAGATAGCGACATAGAGGGGAGATGGATAAAGACAGAGGGAGGTAGAGATGAGGCAAGCGAAAGAGACAGGGAGGGAAAGAGGGGTGGTAGCCATGTTCTGTTTGTTTGATCTCTGCTTGTTAGCGGCTCAGGTTTTCACTGTGTACTAATTGGTTTATCTGGAGGAGGAACACACACATATACATACACAGAGAGAGGCAGGCTAGGGCCAGGTTTGAGCCTATAAGTGAGAGGTTGGAGACACCCACAGAGGTGTTAAGTAGAGGGAGCAGAGGTGTGGGGAGAGGTGCACACTGGGAAACAGAGTTTGTACTGAAGAGAAGGCATGTCCAGTGATTTAAATTTGTAATTTATTTAACCTTTATTTAACTAGGCAAGTCAGTTAAGAACACATTCTTATTTACAATGACGTCCTACACGGACGACGCTGGCCCAATTGTGCGCCGCGCTATGGGACTCCCAATCATGGCCGGATGTGATACAGCCTGGATCCGAACCAGGGACTGTTTTGATGCCTAATGCAACTGCGATGCAGTACCTTAGACTGCTGCGCCACTTGGGAGCCCAAAGACACAGTTAAAGACATGGTTAAATAAACAACATAGAAATGACTGTATAACTAAACTAAACTTGAGGCGAATGTAAGTAGGTCTATTTTGTGGGAAGGTGTTCTGTTGGTGTACCTTTTAGCCCATTGACTTGATTCAACATGAAAAGAAAGGCTCCTTCTCTCTGTGTCTCTCGTCTGAATCCCAAATGGCATCGAGCTATTCCCTATTAAGTGCACTACTTTGACCAGGGCCACTAGGGCTCTGGTCAACTGGTCAAAAGTAGTGCACTTTGTAGGGAATAGGGTGCCATTTTGGGCTACAGCCTCAGTATCCTGCTGTCCAGTGAGAAGCCTTTGTTCTTTTGTATCCTGCTGCCCCCCCCACTCCCCCTCCCCAATCCTCTCAGCAAGCCAGGGCTTCTGTTTACCTCTCTATGCGCCTGCTTATGAGTAGGGGGTACCCCACCTTACACCCCTCCCTCCCCAGAGCAGGGTGTACTGTACCCCCATACTGCCCACCTACACCCTTCCCTCCAACTAGAACCCCCCCCAAACTTGTGTTGTGTGTGTGTGTGTGTGTGTGTGTGTGTGTGTGTGTGTGTGTAACCTGGATTTGCTTCAGCTACACTGGTATGTTTTGTGCATTAATAAGGGGAACAGTGGAGACACGGGCTTGACATTGTCAGCATTAAATGGGATGTAATGCCTTCTCGGAATTGTGGTCGGGACAGGGTCTCCTGATCAGGGAGCATGTGTGTAACCCTGTGAGGGGCCTGCCCTATTGGCAATAGAGGCAGCAAGGGTGAGGCACGGCCCAAATAATCACAAGACTTCAAATCAAATTTTGTCACATGAACGGAGACGTCTGGACTTAGTCTCCAGCCTCCATTGATTTGGGCCCGTAGTGGGGTGCTCCCATAATGGGCAGTGAGGTCTGGATCCCCCCTAAATGCATTTAAAACCATTTTGAAAATCGGGTAACCCAAAAATAAAACAGTGCCATTTTTGAGAAGTAGAACATAGCCTAATTTGTGAGAAGTGGGGACTTAGTGATATTTGAAGGTTTTGTCAAAACCTCCATAAATAGACCGTGAAATGCTTACTTACAAGCCCTTAACCAAAAATGCAGCTCAACAAATGGTTAAGAAAAGAATTACTAAATAAACTCAAGTTAAAAAAATGTAATAAAATAAAAAAGTAACACAAGAAAATTACATAACAATAACTAGGCTACATATAGGGGCTACCGGTACAGAGTTAATGTACGGGGGTAAAGGTTAGTCGAGGTCACTTGTAAAGTGACTATGCATAGATCATAAACAATGAGTAGCAGCAGTGTAAAAACAAAGGGAGGGGGGTCAATGTAAATAGTCCGGGTGGCCATTTTATTATTTCTTCAGCAGTCTTATGGCTTGGGGCTAGAAGCTGTTAAGGAGCCTTTTGGTCCTAGACTTGGCGCTCCGGTACCGCTTGCTGTGCGGTAGCATAGAGAACAGTCTATGGGGAACTGGAGTCTTTGACACTTTTTTGGGCCTTCCTCTGACACCGCCTAGTATATAGGTCATGGATGTCAGGAAGCTTGGCCCCAGTGACGTACTGGGCCACACGCACCACCCTCTGTAGTGCCTTCCAGTCAGATGCCGAACAGTTGCCATACCAGGCGGTGATGCAGCCGATCAGGATGATCTCGATTGTGCAGCTGTAGAACTTTTTGAGGATCTGGGGACCCATGCCAAATCCTGAGGGGGAAATGTGTTGTTGTGCCCTCTTCACAACTTAATGAGGGGAGACATCCAGGAGAAAACACACTCTCTACAGAACCAAACTCTTTCTCTCCCTCACACACTCTTTCTCTCACACCAAACAATCACTAGTGTGCATTTAAAGTTGTTTTCACTCATTCTCTCTCCCAGTCTCCCCCTCTGGGATATAAGTGTTTTTCGTTTTGTTCCACTCCCGCTTCCTCCATCTATCCTTCTTCCTCTTAGGTATCAGTATATTTAGTTTGGTGTCTCTGTGTGTGTCTCTCAGGGACATCAAGCCAGACAACATCCTGATGGACATGAACGGCCACATCCGCTTGGCTGACTTTGGCTCCTGCCTTAAACTCATGGAGGACGGCACGGTGAGCACATGCACACACACACACACGGCTATGTTCCAAATCAAACACCTCCAAACCACCAACCAATCAACCCCCCCCCCCCCCCCCCCCCCCCGGCCTCCACTCCGGCGGATTTCATGGCTCTGCCTGTGGTTAAGACACTTCCTCTAGTTGAGCTTCTCCAAAGGGGTTGGCAACTTGGCTTTGAATGAGTTGAGACCTTAGAGGACCCGTCTCTCTAAAGCTGCTGTGACTGATGCTCCTTTGGCCCAGTCTCAGTTAAGTATTATTTATGTAGTATTAACTCTATGGCATGGCCTCGTTCATGTTTGGTGGACGTATTTGACTCCAAACTCACTGTGGACACGCAATTAACATCTCCTGATTACATATTAATGCTCCAGATGATACAGTGCCTTCAGAAAGTATTCATACCCCTTATTATCCCACGTTGTTGTTAAAGCCTGAATTGGAGGAACTGTTTCTCACCCATCTACACACAATACCCTATGATGAGAAAGTGAAAACTTGTTTTTAGAAATAGCACATTTTATTGAAAATGAAATGCAGAAATATCTCATTTATAGAAGATTTCACACCTCTGAGTCAATACTTTGTAGAAGCACCTTTGGCGGCGATTACAGCTTTGAGTTGTCTTGGGTATGTCTATCAGCTTTGCGCATCTAGATTTGAGGATTTTCTCTCATTCTTCCTTGCAGATTTTCTCAAGCTTTGTTAAGTTAGATGGGGAGCGGCGGTGAACAGCAATCTTCAAGTCTTTCCCCAGATTATCAATGGGATTCAAGTCTGGGTTTTGGCTGGGCCACTCAAGGACTTCCACATTCTTGTTTTGAAGCCATTCCACCGTTGTTTGGCTGTATGTTTGGGGTACCTGTCCTGTTGGAACATAAATCTTTGCCTCAGTCTAAGGTCATTTGCACTCTGAAGCAGGTTCTCATCAAGGATTTGCCTGTATTTGGCTCCATTCATTGTTCCCTCTATCCTTACCAGTCTCCCAGTCCCTGCTGTAGAAAAGCATCCCCATAGCATGATGCTGCCACTACCATGCTTCATATAGTGCTTTGCATTCAGGCCAAAAAGTTAACATTTTGTCTCATCAGACCATAGATTCTTATGCCTTTCATGTGCCTTTTTGCAAACTCCAGTCGTGCTGTCATGTGCTTTTTTCTCAGGAGTCTGGCCACTCTCCCATAAACCCCAGATTGGTGAATTGCTGTATAGACTGTTGGTCTTCTGTGAAGTTCTCCCTAATCAGCCAAGGAACTCTGTAGTTCTGTCAGAGTGGTCATTGGGTTCTTGGTCACCTTCCTAACCAAGGTCCTTCTTGCCCGGTTGCTCAGTTCGATCAAACGTCTAGCTCTAGGCAGGGTCTGGGTAGTTCCATATTTTTTTTCCATTACCCAATTATGGAGACCACTGTGGTCATGGAACATTTAAATGCTCTAGAAATTGTTTTATGTCCTTCCCCAGATATAATGCTTGTCTCATCATAATAATCTCTAAGATCTACTGACAGTTCCTTGGACTTCATGGTATAGTTTCTGCTCTGACATGCGCTGTCAACTGTGAGACCCTATATAGACAGGTGTTTTTCTTTCTAAATCATGTCCAAACAATTGGATGAGGCACAGGTGGACTCCTATCAAGTTGTAGTGACATCTTAAGGATGATCAAAGGAAATTGGATGCACCTGAGCTCAATTTGGAGTGTCATAGCGAAGGGGTGTTAATATTTGTGTAAATTAGATATTTTATTTTCAATAAATTTGCAAAAACTTCTGAAAAACATGTTTTCACTTTGTCATTATGTGGAATAAGTCAAGGGGTATGAATACTTTCTGACAGCACTGTAAATAAAGTATTATATTATTTATATTGTTGATCCCTCATGTCATCCATCCAATCACTAATCGATTAATCTCCTGGGCCTGGTCTCCCTCAGGTCCAGTCGTCGGTTGCCGTGGGGACCCCGGACTACATCTCTCCGGAGATCCTGCAGGCGATGGAGGATGGGAAGGGGAAGTATGGTCCTGAGTGTGACTGGTGGTCCCTGGGGGTGTGCATGTACGAGATGCTGTATGGGGAGACCCCATTCTACGCTGAGTCATTGGTGGAGACCTACGGCAAGATCATGAACCACAAGGTGAGGAGGGCTGCTTAGTGGCTGATGGTGACAGGTAGTGACATTGTACTTTCTGTACTAAACCCATCTTTAAATAAGACCTTTTTTGTTTTTATTCAAACCTTTGTTCAAGACACGTGTGGTTGTTTAGGTGTTAGGCTGAAGTCTGAGTTTGTACTTTCTAGGTACTTTCTGTTTCATAGAGTTCGTTTTCTTCTTTCTGACTTCAAAGCGTTCAACTCTTCCTTCTTCTCTACCCCCTTTTTCTCCTGATCCTTTCCGTCTGCCGACAGGAGGAATTAGGTGCTGCTGTGAGTGTTTCTTTTTCGGGGTCTGATTGCCCAGTCCCAAATGGACCCTTTTCCCCTACCCCCTATACACTTCTAGATTCCTCTCAGATCTCCACAAGTGCATAGGCGGTAGGTGGCTCGGGGTCGATTTGGGACTGGGTCTGAGTGATAGTGGTTAAAGTTTGAGTATATTCTTGTTCAGGGACTGTATGTATCAAGCGATTTAGAATACGAATGCTGGTCTAAGATCAGTTTAGCCTTTTAGATCATAATGAAGAAGATTATATGGACAGAAGGGACCTGATCCTAGATCAGAACTCCTACTCTGAGTTAGTTTCAGCCTATCCTGACTCCAAACTGCTCCGCTCTACCTTTCTAACTCTGCCTCCTCTCCCTTCCCATCACCTTTCAACTATACCTTCACTCTCACCCGGCGGCCATATTAGCTGAAGAATGCCTTATTTGTGTGCATTAAACCATCTTGCATAGAACTATACTGCTTTCTACTGCAACAGGGGAAACATACATGGGCTATATAATAAATAAATAAAAATTGCTGTGCTTCTTTGTCAAGGACCATGTACACAAATAAATACATGAAACGGGAAAATAATTATAGTATGGAACTATACTGCAATGGGGATAATGCATGATCAGTAAAAATAAACGAGAAATAGAAAGATTTGACAACTTTACACAAATAATATATTTAGTTTGCATCCCAAATGGTACCATATTCCCTGGTCAGAAGTAGTGCACTAAAATAGGGAATAAGGTGCCATTAGGGACATATCCTCATTATTCTGACTCCTTTCCCTCTCCTCCCTCCGCCGGGTCCCTAGGAGCGTTTCCAGTTCCCCCTGCAGATGACGGACGTGTCCGAAGAGGCCAAGGACCTTATCCGACGCCTCATCTGCAGCCGTGAGCACCGCCTGGGCCAGAACGGCATCGAGGACTTCAAATCTCACCCCTTCTTCTCTGGTAGGGCTTGAAACCGTTTGAGGGGACTCTTGTCTGTATAACTTTAGCCTATTATCTCGCTAACTCTTGTCCCCAATCATCGAGATAAAATTACTATAGCTGCTTTTATCATGATTGCCGTTGAAGTGAAACTAGACGATAGTGATACGATTTTATACGACAATAAGAAACTGTATATTATGATAACTGTCGTAAGAAACTATAATGTCTGTCATTCCTGTCAGGCATCGACTGGGACAACATCCGTACGTGCGAGGCCCCTTACATACCAGAAGTCAGCAGCCCCACAGACACGTCCAACTTTGACGTGGACGATGACTGTCTCAAGAACTCGGTAAGTCTCCCTCTTTCTGTTTATGGGACTACATCAAGACTTAGTCTTTCTTACTCATCTTTCCGTCTCTGTTTCCATCGTTTATCACGCCGTCATCTCAACGGTCTGCAATGTTGTAGAGGTGTGTTTTAAATCAAATGTGTTTTGTGTTGTCAGGAGACGATGCCCCCTCCCTCTCACACGGCCTTCTCTGGACACCACCTGCCCTTCGTAGGCTTCACCTACACCAGTAAATGGTGAGTGGCCGCTAAACAACGTCACTCGTCTTCAGTTACAACGTTTACTTCTACAGCTTTGTTAGTATGTACAGCATGCATAAAAATACATTCTCACTCCTAGCCTGGTCCCAGATCTGTTTGTGCCGTCTTGCCAACCCCTATAGTCATGTTTGGCATAGCAATGAGCATAGACTACACAGCACAATCAGATCTGGGATCAGGCTACTTCACTCCTACTTTTCTATCATCTGATCTAACCTCAACCACACTTAAACTAGCACTCAATTTCCACTAGTGAGAAGCTATTGAATCGGGATTGTTTGTCATCTTATCCTAGCCTGAAGGCTAATGGTCTGTTAATAGTGGTTTTTCTCTCTCCCCCTTTGCTCTCGGTGTCTTTCTCTCTCACTCCCTCTCTCCTCACTTTCTCACCCTCTCTTCCCCTTTCTCTTCCCCTCTCCTTCCCCTTTCTCTTCCCCTCTCCTTCCCCTTTCTCTTCCCCTCTCCTTCCCCTTTCTCTTCCCCTCTCCTTCCCCTTTCTCTTCCCCTCTCCTTCCCCTTTCTCTTCCCCTCTCCTTCCCCTTTCTCTTCCCCTCTCCTTCCCCTTTCTCTTCCCCTCTCCTTCCCCTTTCTCTTCCCCTCTCCTTCCCCTTTCTCTTCCCCTCCTCTTCCCCTTTCTCTTCCCCTCTCCTTCCCCTTTCTCTTCCCCTCTCCTTCCCCTTTCTCTTCCCCTCTCCTTCCCCTTTCTCCCCTTTCTCTTCCCCTTTCTCTTCCCCTCTCCTTCCCCTTTCTCTTCCCCTCTCCTTCCCCTTTCTCTTCCCCTCGCCTTCCCCTTTCTCTTCCCCTCGCCTTCCCCTTTCTCTTCCCCTCTCCTTCCCCTTTCTCTTCCCCTCTCCTTCCCCTTTCTCTTCCCCTCTCCTTCCCCTTTCTCTTCCCCTCTCCTTCCCCTTTCTCTTCCCCTCCTCTTCCCCTTTCTCTTCCCCTCTCCTTCCCCTTTCTCTTCCCCTCTCCTTCCCCTTTCTCTTCCCCTCTCCTTCCCCTTTCTCTTCCCCTCTCCTTCCCCTTTCTCTTCCCCTCTCCTTCCCCTTTCTCTTCCCCTCTCCTTCCCCTTTCTCTTCCCCTCTCCTTCCCCTTTCTCTTCCCCTCGCCTTCCCCTTTCTCTTCCCCTCGCCTTCCCCTTTCTCTTCCCCTCTCCTTCCCCTTTCTCTTCCCCTCTCCTTCCCCTTTCTCTTCCCCTTTCTCTTCCCCTTTCTCTTCCCCTCTCCTTCCCCTTTCTCTTCCCCTCCTCTTCCCCTTTCTCTTCCCCTTCCCCTTTCTCTTCCCCTCTTCTCTCTCTCCCCTTTCTCGTCCCCTCTTCTCTCTTCCCGCTCTCTCCCCCTGTCCTCTTTCTCCCCCACTTCCAGTACCCTATCTGACCGGGGCTGTTTGAGGGAGTCGGGTGGTTTGGGTCCGGCCCAGATGGATGTGTGTGTCCAGCGCAGTCTGGAGGAGAGTCTAGCTACCGAAGCCTACGAGAGGAGGATACGCCGCCTGGAGCAGGAGAAGACTGAGCTCAGCCGCAAGCTGCTAGGTACACACACACGCACACACACACACACACATATACACTGAGTGTACAAAACATTACCAATGTTGAGTTGGATCCCCCTTTCCTCTTAGAACAGCCTCAGTTCGTTGGGTCATGGACTCTACAAGGTGTCGAAAGCGTTCCGCAGGGATACTGGCCCATGTTGACTCCAATGCTTCCCACAGTCGTGTCAAGTTGTCTGGATGTCCTTTGGGTGGTGAACCATTTTTCCTTTCACACGGGAAACGGTTGAGCGTGAAAAACCCAGCAGCGTTGCGGTTCTTGGCACAAACCGGTGTGTCTGGCTCCTACTACCACAAAGGCACTTAAATCTTTTGTCTTGCCCGTTCACCCTGTGAATGGCACACATACACAATCGTGTCAATTGTCTCAATCCTTCTTTAACCTGTCTCCTCATCCAGGCCACTCTCCAGATGTTTAATTTACACACCGTCTCTCTAATACTCTGAAATCACTTTCACCCTCTCCTCAACCTCCCCTCAACCTCTCCTCTTTCCTCTTCCAGAGTCGACCCAGACAGTCCAGGCCCTGCAGCACGCGTCAGGGGAAGGACCCGCACCCGTCCCCTCTAACAAGGAGGTGGAGATCAGGAGTCTGAAGACTGAGATTGACATCCTCAAGAAACAGATCGCAGGTAAACATTCAACTGTAAAGATTTTACTGTGTAGTAGAACACAAATCAATTCCAGCCAGGTCAGCGTTGACCATACATGGATAGAGTCGGACTGGAAATACATTCTACATAATGGGCAAGTGCAGATGCATAATGGAAAGATGGACAGTAATGACTAGGAAGACGTAATGGCTGGCAATAAATAATGCATACAGTAAACAAGCCAGGTTATGGCAATTGCATAGTCATTGACCTGTAAAATGAAATATATAATGACCGAAAACATACATTAGAGAGAGATGTAATGCATATTGGCCAATGTTGTGTATAACAACATTGACCCTCTGTAATGTGGGGTGTGTGTGTGTGTGTGTGTCAGACTCAGGTCAACTGGAGCAGAAGTTGGAGGAAGCTACGTCAGCCTGTCGAGAAATGGAGGGTTCATCCAAACACCTCAGGAGCCTGGAGAAACAGATGAAGAGCCTTAACCTGGAGAGGGACGACCTGCACAAGGTGGGTGGTGTGTGTGTGTCAGTGTGCTTCTTCCCTAGGCCTCGATACTGTATTGGGTTAACTCACCCAATTCACCCCCAACATACAGCACCCGCCTGGGTGTTACTCCCAGTCATTCGGTGTCAGCCACTAACCCTGACCCTCATTCCCTTTAGGACTTAATGGAGACCAGTGAGAAGATGAAGAGTCAGTCTAAGGAGTTGAAAGAAGCCCACAGCCAGAGGAAGCTGGCCATGCAGGAGTTCTCCGAGCTCAACGAGCGTCTGACTGACCTCAGATCAGCCAAGCAGCGCCTGGGCCGCCAGCTCCGGGACAAGGAGGAGGAGATGGAGGGTTTGTCCCAGAAGGTCGAGGCTCTACGGCTGGAGGTGCGCAAGGCCGAGAGGTCCAAGAAGGAGGTAGAGTAGCGGTTCCCATGGTTCTTCGAGGTATTGGTGTGTGTGTGTGTCTATATGTCTACGTGAAAGAAGATCTGTGGTGGCCTCGTGTTGTGTGTGTGTGTGTGTGTGTGTGTGTGTGTGTGTGTGTGTGTGTGTGTGTGTGTGTGTGTGTGTGTGTGTGTGTGTGTGTGTGTTGGATGTTTTTTACCTGTTTAGTTTTGGATAGTTAGTGTGTGCGTGTCTATATGTCTACGTGAAAGAAGATCGTGTGGGTGTGGTATGTTGTTTGCATTAACCCCTTGCTGGATGTGTCTCTCAGATGGAGGCTCTGTCTGAGGAGCAGACAGCAGACGCTCAGAAGGAGAGGAAGCTGAGAGAACGATCAGAGCAGCACTGCAGACAGCTAGAGGAGGAGCTGGACGGACTCAAGGTAACACACACTGGAGGCCTTCACGGGGGGCCAAAAAGATGGACCCGATATGCATAAATTCATTTGTAAAATATGGAGACCCATTCTGAATGGACTCGCGGACAACTAGATCCGTTCCGTATAGAACTGGTCAGATCCAGACCCGATCCGAGTGAAGGAAGCAGCAGAAAAGGTTTAAGGAACTTTAATAACCCGGAGCTGATGAAGTGCGAGGGAGAAGAAGTAGAGAGGTGACGCTCTAGCAGGGGCCATGATGTGTGTGTAGGCTACTGTGAGTGTGAGCGAGTGACTGAGGGACGAATGAGGGAGAGACGAGAGACTGCAACCAACCAAGCCGACTCACACTATAGTAGACTAATAGCTGCCATAGCTAGGTTATTTATCATCAAATATGATTACGTAGTACCTGTCTTGACTGCATCAAACTGGGAGAAGCTAGTTAAGCTAGCTAGCTAGGCTAATTGAGGCTACATGCGCTTTCTCGTCCTACACAGTTACAAACAACAACCACTCCATTCAGAATATAAAGTAGCAGCCTGCCTGTAGGCTCTTGGTTGTTGTAGCCTGTCCTTCTCCTTTACGTTTTAATTCCATCATTTTTATTCCATCTTCTGTTGATTTAGATCTTTTTTTACTTTTGCCAGACACAGAGACTCTGACTGTAGCCTATTGCCCCTTTGATGACTTATGATTGGCCAACAACAAGCTTCACGAGACATTCTCGTGAAAAGCAAAGAGCAGCAGCATAAATGATACCATTTCTCTCTCTCTACCTCTC
Source organism: Salmo salar (assembly GCF_965601325.2). NCBI lineage: Eukaryota > Metazoa > Chordata > Actinopteri > Salmoniformes > Salmonidae > Salmo > Salmo salar. Next base: position 56,116,820 of record NC_138305.1, on the reverse strand, counting down.
TCTCTACCTCTCGCTCTACCTCTCTCTACCTCAGCAATTGTGTTCAGATCTGTATGGTTCCTTCCGGACAAGTCAGTTAAAATGACACATACCCGTGACAATCATATCAGATCCGACCCAGACCCATGACATTATTTAGAATTCTGGATCCGAATCCACTCGGGTCCCGGATCGGGTCTCAGGTATTCGGGTACAGGTGGATTCGTGAAGACCTCTAACACACGCACATACACACTAACACACACACAGATACCCTTTCTAGAAGACGTAACTCACCATTCTCTTATTGTTTTGTCCGTTCTTTCTCTCACTCTCTGTTGCTCATGTACAGATCTTCACAGATGTAAGCAGACGCTTTTATCCAGAGCGACTTGTAGTCAGAGACGCACATGTAGGCGACGTGAAATGGCTAGCTAGGTAGCGTAGCGTTCAGTCGATGACGTCACCCATTCGGAGACCTAGAAGTAGTTTTTTTTGGAACAGGGGCGGAAACAATACTGTAACTCACAAAACACACACACCTGTGGTGTGTTCACTAGGAACCAAAAAGAAGCAAACTTTTTCCATTGCAAAGCATTTTGCTCCGGCATACACAAATGAACGCACCCCTGGACGTGTGTATTTGGCTAACTCCTCTCTTCCCCTGAACCAGAAGCAGGTGGGGCCGTCAGCTTCGGTGGTGGGCTCGGACCAGAGCCAGGAAGTAGGGAAGCTGCGTGCTGATCTGGAGAAGAAGACCGTGTTCTACGAGGAAGAGCTGAGCAGGAGGGAAGCGCAGCACGCCAACGAGCTCAAGGGCCTCCGCAAGGAGCTCCGCGACGCTGAGGGACAGCAGCTCACCCTGCAGAAGGAGATCCTGGTCCTCAAGGACAAACTGGAGAAGACACGCAGGGAGAGGTGTGTGTGTTTGTCTTGTCTGTCTACATATGTATTTCTTTGTGTGTGTAATGGGTTATGTGCGGTACCGCCTTAATAGATTTGGATATCCACAACACTTATAGGACAGTCAATGTAGAGACGTAGACAAAGCATTTATGTGCTTCTGGTCAAAACTCTTTGAAGTACATGGAGACGTACTATACATGCCCGACTGTGTTCTTCCCCATCTTTCCAGCGAGGGTTATACGAGGTAAACATGGTCAAAGTTACTTCTCTCTGGACTCTACTGTGCTCACAGTGTAGTTTTATCTTAGATGCCTCCTATTAGGATTGCCACCATACCAGTATCGTGATACAAACATTTTTCCATGGCACAAAAAAAACACAAAGCAGACTAAAATCATTGCTCCTTTAAAAACCTGCTTTATGTCAAATATTGTGTGCTATAGCTCGGGAAATAAACACGTGACAACATAAGGCAGTTAAGAACGGTTTTCCTTAAGCTATTAAGTCCGCTTGAAGTTTTCATGTTCCTTGCTAAGATGCATCTGAGTATCACGATACTGGTATCGTCACAGCCCTACCCCTCTATTGTGTCCTTGCTCCTGAGAAGACTGTACATGTCTTAGAGTTCCTTAGATCTAACTGCCGTTGTTTGTCTGTCAACTTGAACATTTCCATTGAAAGTACTTTTTTTAAGTCCAGTTAATTTCATCTGGTACCGGGAAACGGGCCTATGGCGTTGACCTATTCAGTAGAACAGTTACTCTCTCTCTCTGTAGTAGCACTTACCTGACAGTGTACTCGTCCTCTTCTTTCCAGCGAGGTTTATGCAAGGTAAACATGGTTAAAGTTACTTCACCCTGGCCTCGACTGTGCTGTACTCGCCGTGTAGTTTAACGTTAGTTACCTTCTCTCCTCTGACCTAGCTCCTGAGAAGACCCTTGTTCATGTCTTAGAGTCCCTTAAATCTAGCTAGTGTTATATCCCCCTCTGCCTTTATCCAAGAAGCAACATTCCTCTAACCTAACGGCACCTGATACATACTGACACTGGAGAAAAAGCTGTAAGATGTTGTTTTTCTACCCTCCAGCTTAGCATCCCTGGCTTGCCTTGTTCAAGCTGTGTGCGTCCCAAATGGAACCCTCTCCCCTATTTAGTGCACTACCTTTGACCAGCGCCCGTAGGGAATGGGTTGCCATTCGGGATGCAGATCTGGCCCCTGGATAGTCTCTTTAACAGTATTGATGTGGTTGAGATTAATATGGCATGTCTGACGGGTCTTTGTCTCAAAACTCCTTATCTGGCCTATGTGTGTATTCATCGGACCTTGCTCTGAATAGCAGGTATAGTGTGTGGTTGATGTGTAAGTGATGATGGATCGTGTGTGTGTGTGTGTGTGTCTCTCGTGTGTGGCAGCCAAAGCGAGCGTGAGGAGTTTGAGACGGAGTACAAGCAGAAGTACGAGAGGGAGAGGGTCGTTTTGACCGAGGAGAACAAGAAGCTCTCCAGTGAACTGGACAAGGTGAGATGTTATACGCACACACACACACTGTCCTGACCTGAGGTAACCCTCTCACACACACATCCCAATTCTCGCATCATATGACTCCCCCCACCTCAAATCAAATTAAATTGTATGCGTCTCATGCGTCGAATACAACAGGTGTAGACCTTACTGTGAAATGCTTACTTACAAGCCCTTAACCAACAATGCAGTTCAAGAAATAGAGGTAAGAAAATATTTACTAAATAACTAAATAAAAAAATTAAATAAAAGGTAACTCAATAAAATCTTAACATGACTATATACAGGGGGTACCGGTACAGAGTCAATGTGCAGGGGTACAGGTTAGTCGAGGTAATTTGTACATGTAGGTAGGGGTAAAGTGACTATGCATAGATAATAAACAGCGAATAGCAGCAGTGTAAAAACAAATTGGGGTGTCATTGTAAATAGTCTGCTTGACCATTTGATTAATTGTTTAGCAGTCTTATGGCTTGGAGCTAGAAGCTGTTAAGGAGCGTTTTGGACCTAGACTTAGCGCTCCGGTACCGCTTGCCGTGCGGTAGCAGAGAGAACAGTCTATGACTTGGATGACTTGAGTCTTTTACAATTTTTTGTGCCTTCCTCTGACACCGCCTAGTATAGGATGCTCTCTATGGTGCAGTTGTATAACTGTTTGAGGATCTAGGGACCCATGCCAAAAAAAAAAGTATCCTGAAGGGAAAAAGTGTTGTCGTGCCCTCTTCACGACTGTCTTGGTGTGTTTTGGACCATGATAGGTTGTTGGTGATGTGGACACCAAGGAACCTCTTGACCTGCTCCACTACAGCACCGTCGATGTTAATGGGGGTGTGTTCGGCCATCCTTTTGCTGTTGTCCATGATCAGCTCCTTTGTCTTGCTCACGTTAAGGGAGAGGTTGGCCATACTGCCAGGTCTCTGACCTCCCTATAGGCTGTCTCGTTGACGGTGATCAGGCCTACCACTGTTGTGTCGTCAGAAAACTTAATGATGGTGTTGGAGTCGTTCTTGGCCACGCAGTCGTGGCTGAACAGGGAATACAGGAGGGGACCAATCACGCACCCCTGAAGGACCCCGTGTTGAGGATCAGTGTGGCAGATGTGTTGTTGCCTACCCGTACCACCTGGGGGCGGCCCGTCAGGAAGTCCGGGATCCAGTTTGCGAGGGAGATGTTTAGACCCAGGGTCCTTAGCTTAGTGATGAGCTTTGTGGGCACTATGGTGTTGAATGCTGAGGTGTAGTCCATGAACAGCGTTCTCACATAGGTGTTCCTTTTGTCCAGGTGGGAAAGGGCAGTGTGGAGTGCAATTGAGATTGCGTCATCTGTGGATCTGTTGGGGCGGTATTGGAGTGGGTCTAGGATTTCTGGGTTGATGGCGTTGATGTGAGCCATGACCAGCCTTTTAAAGCAATTCATGGCTCCCGACGTGAGTGCTGCAGGGTGGTAGTCATTTAGGCAGGTTACCTTCGTTTTCTTGGGCACAGGGACTATGGTGGTCTGCTTGAAACATGTAGGTATTACAGACTCGGTTGATGAGTGAAGTTGATGAGTGAAGACACTTGCCAATTGGTCCACGCATTCTCTGAATACACGTCCTGGTAATCCGTCTGGCCCTGCGGCCTTGTTAATGTTGAACTGTTTTTAAAGGTCTTGCTCACATCGGCTACGGAGAGCGTGATCACACAGTCGTCCGGAGCAGCTGGTTCTCATGCTGCTTGCCTTGAAGCAAGCATTCGAGACATTTAGCTCATCTGGTAGGTTTGCCTCACTGGGCAGCTTGCGGCTGGGTTTCCCTTTTGTATTCCGTAATAGTTTGCAAGCCCTGCCACATCCGATGAGCGTCAGAGCCAGTGTAGTAGGATTCAATCTAAGTCCTGTATTGACGCTTTGCCTGTTTGGTGGTTTGTCTGAGAGCATAGCGACATAACCAGACGTTGCTGTTCTGTCCTGCCGATGCACAGAAAACCCAGCCAACTGTATATTTTCCATGTCGTCGTTCAGCTGCGACTCGGTGAAACATAAGATATTACAGTTTTTAATGTCCCGTTGGTAGGATAGTCTCGAACGGAAATCATACAGTTTATTCTCCAGTGATTGCACGTTGGCCAATAGAACTGACGGTAGAAGCGGGTTACCCACTTGCCGTGGATTCCGACAAGGCACCCCGATCTCCGCCCCCTGTATTTGTGTATTTTCTTCGCGCGAACGACGGGGATTTGGGCCTGGTCTCGGAGATGCAGTATACCCTTTGCGTCGGACTCATTAAAGAAAACATTTTCGTCCAGTTTGAGGTGAGTAATCGCTGTTCTGATATCCAGAAGCTCTCTTTTGTCATAAGAGACGTTAGCAGCAACATTATGCACAAAATATGTTACAAACAATGCGAAAAAACACACAAAATAGCACAGTTGTTTAGGATTCCGTAAAACAGCAGCCATCCCCCTGGCCTTACCCTTCTCTCCTGGCAAAGCCAATATAATCACTGTTCATCTATATCTACCTTCAAAACAGATCACAGTCTCTTACACACGCAAATGGACCGGCCCATTGGATCCCATACTGTTGACTTTGGAAGTGGGAGAAATGGGAATGAGAATTGGAAGTTCCCAAGCAAAATACTTTTGTAGGAGTTCTGACATATCGTATTAAAAGTGATGTTTGTTTTTGTGGTATTGTATATTAAGTATGAAGCAATGCCTGGAAGTTGATAGCAGCCAGGGTGTATGTGGAAAATAGGGAACATTCCCCAACACTTCCTGAACACATGCTCAACTTGTGCCAGGGAAGAATAGGGAGAAGCACATATCGTTGGCTGTGTCTCAAATGACGCCCTATTCCATTTATAGTGCGTTACTTCTGACGAGGGGACTGGTCAAAGGTAGTGCACTATTTGGGAAATGGGTGCCATTTGGGACGCTGACCCATGTCGTTCTGTTTCACATGCTTTCCGCATGAAAGCCTGAACACAAGGATCAGATTATATATATTTTTGTCTTTCTATGAATGATCAGATTATATTTAAATGTTTTCTATTCTAAAGCTAGCTGCTTTCGTTCGGAAATACATTTAACAAACGTCAACAAATGCAAGGTTACCTTGGAACTATTATATTTAGCCTGTTTTAAATGATCCTTCAAACTGTGTATTATAACTCTGGGTCCATGTTAGCTTGCACTTACCATTGTTTTGCTGGTCCTATGTCAACCAACAACCTACTTGCCACTTATCAGATTTTTGCAATATGCGCAGTAATAATTCACCACTGTCAAACCGTCACCCTAAAACACATTCCCTTTGCAACTGTCAAGTAGCTTATAATTACCAAGCTAGCTACAGGTATTTAGAAATGGTCAGTTGCAACGAGGGCTAGGATCAGCACTTATGACATCATCGATCATAATTGTATTATATAGATGACTAGTGAGCCCCTCTCTCCACCTCCCTGCCCTCCTCCCCCTCTTTCTCTCTACCCACCCTACCCTTCGTTGGCATCCACCCCTGGCCTGTCCTTCTCTGCCCTCTTCTTTTAACATTCTCCTGTACCCTGTCCCCTCTTTTTTTTATGCCTCCTCCCCCCTCCCCCTTCCCTAACTTTCTTACCTTCTGCCCTAACCTTTTCTCCCCTCTCTCCTCTGTCCCTCTTTCCCCTTCTCCGACCCTGCCCTGCCTTTCCCCACCCTGTCATACCCTTGAAAATCTGGCACAACATGGCTCAAATTAAAGTTCTATCGCAATATCTGCTGAGGTTGCCAAACTCTGTATAATATCTATGGCTCTGATTGACTTTGTGTTGCCCTCTGTCCTGTCCTCTCTCCTCTAGCTGACGTCCATGTTTGAGAAGCTGAGCAGCAGCAACAGACAGCTGGAGGAGGAGATGAGGGAGCTGGCTGACAAGAAGGAGAGCGTTGCTCACTGGGAGGCCCAGATCACTGAGATCATACAGTGGTGAGGGACGGAGAGACCTACAGGACACACACACACACTGTAACAATGAACTGATACAGTGGTGAGTGGTGCCCCCTGCCTGCCACTCCAGGCCACTGCAGTAGGAGAAACAGGAATAGAGTCTGGCCCAGAGATCCTGGTTTCCACTAGATAGCACAGCCATAAAGGCAATATTGTTTATATTGTAGAAAATCATGAAAACCAAAATGTGCTTTTTGGGTTTAGTGTACGGTTAGGGTTGGGCATAAGGTTAGCACTGTAGTTGTGGATAGGGTGGTAACTAGTGACGACCAGAGCTCCTGTATGGACCTTAGAGACCCCTAGTGGGAGAAATGTGTATGTACTGGCCAGGAATGTTCAGAACCCTCTATGCTCTGTATGTACACATAGAACTCTGGCTCTGGGCCTATTTAGTGTTCGTCCCAAGTGGCACCCTATTCCTTTATAGTGCACTACTTTTGACCGAAGCCCAGGGCTGTGGTCAAACGCGGTGCACTATATCGGGAATAGAGTGCCACTTGGGACATATCCTTAATCTAATACTCAATGGGAGGGCAAAGGCAAGTTATTGTAACCGTATTGTAATCTTGCAGTCCAGTTAAAGTGACAGTTTGGATATGATAGTTTATGCAACGGATACTGCGGTCAGTGAGTTGGGAGGGCCGCTCATATCCCTGTATTTATTGACTGTGTGACAGGGTCAACAAGTTCATGCGTGCTACCTACAGGGTGTGTGTCTGTGCGCCCACATGGGTGCGTGTGTTTGTATAATGACGCGAGTGAATGTGTTCTCTGTTTGTGTGTGATGTGTGTACCAGGGTGAGCGATGAGAAGGATGCGCGAGGCTACCTCCAGGCTCTGGCCACGAAGATGACTGAGGAGCTGGAGGGACTGAGAAACACCAGCCTAGGTGCCAGGGCCACGGTGAGACATATACACACACACACACACACGCAAGAACCTCTGTACCTCTCTCCTCACATCTGCATTGAACTTACCCTTCTTCATTTACGTCCCTTTCACTCTCCCCGCCCCTACAGCAGGACATGCCGTGGAAGGTGCGGAGGTTCGCTAAGCTGGACATGTCGGCCCGTCTGGAGCTGCAGTCTGCACTGGACGCTGAGATCAGAGCCAAACAGACCATCCAGGACGAACTGAACAAAGTCAAGGCCTCCAACATCTCCACTGAGTGGTACGTCCACTGCTGCTCTTACTTACTTCTACCTTTAAACTCTTAGTCTAAGAGCTACACTGAGACATAGAACATCTTTATTGTTCAAAAGGGGAACATGGGATAATGGGGGCCCGTTCAACGGCAGTGCAGTCAGTCACGAGCGTGCACCTAAACCATTACTCTGTTACGCTTGCAATGGTCGGATTTGGCGTTGTTGACGTTCTCTGGCTCATCTATCCTCCTCTCTCCTCAGTAAGCTGCAGGAGTCGGACACTAAGAACCAGGAGCTGCTAGCTGAGATTGAGAGGCTGAAGAAGGAGACGGAGGAGCTCCGCCTGCGCAGGGGTGAGACTGGAACCATCCCCCCTCTCACCTGTGTTTCTCCTCTCAAAAATATATGTTATGCTTGAGTGCCGACCTTTTTGTTTTTATATGTATGGAATGTCTGGTCTTAAGCACCAACTAAGAAACTTTCAATGTATGAACCTGGGAGAGCGCATAATGCTTCTACTTTCTCTGTGCTGCTTTTAGGACAGCATGGTGATGTGATTGTGGTCTATGGTGTGGTTGTTTTGTGTAGGTGTGAAGCACCAGGACTCCCAGAACTCTTTTCTGGCCTTCCTCAACGCCCCCACCACAGCCTTGGACCAGTTCGATGTAAGTAGCCATCCCTCGCACTTTACAGACAGAATGGCTTTTTTAATAATCTGCTCTAAATTCCACGGTCTCTGACTTGTTTAAAGATTAGAGGAAATGTTTAAAGGCATCTCTTCTTTTGCTGAGTGACAGTGTCTTCCTTCACTTTTTTTTTCAATTTTTTTTTTTACAGATTTTGTTCAGAACATTCATTTTCTTCTATTAATTTTCATTTGTGTAAATATTTCCCGTCTTTTTTTTATTTGGTTCTCCTTGCTTTCATGTTCTGCTACGTCAGGATTATTTCTCCTCATCCTCTTTAATAGATTTTTGGGAAGACGTAAGTTTCTGTTGGGCAGTGGCTGACGTGTGTGGAGCTCTCGACTGTAGATGGATAAATAAGCTAACTAGTTGCCTCAGAGAGTGGTGGTGTGATTTGATCCAGTGTTTGTGCGAGTGAGTGAGTGAACCATACCTCTCTGTGTTCGTCCGTGTGGGTATCTGTGAGCATCGTAGCTAGTCCCGTGTGAGTAGATAAGCCTACTAGTCAATGAGTCTTCTGTGAATGTAGGAGTGGATCAGCAGCATACCCAGTCTTTGGCTACGTCCCAATTTTCCACCCGTCTCCCAAATTGTGCACTTGCACACTCTGTGTCATGCATTTAAAAGCAAAGGGTTGGCTAGAGGGAGTTTCCACCGTTGTTAAATCTATGTGAGAAAGTGCTCGCTTCAGGAAAAGGGCGGAGAAACGGAAAATAGCCATTGCGTGAGTGGGGTTTGCACCAGCAGAATTTGGGCTCCTTGGAATTTAGTCAAGACTTGAAAGAATGTTTGTATAAGGAGCCGATTCCTCCCACTTAGTATACAGACATTCTTTGATGTCATCCATGGCTACTTGGCTTTGAGTCCAGACACTACAGAACATACTGTTTAACACTCTTGAGTGAGCTTCCCTTCCACACTGTAGTACCATCACGAGTTCCCCTTTTAGTCCTAGAGACTATGTCCCATATCGCACCCTATTCACTACTTTTGATCGGGGCTGTGGTCAAAAGTAGTGCACTATGTAGGGAATAGGGTGTTATTTGGGACACCGAGAGTTATTACCCAATCCAGGCAGTGTCCTTCAGTGCAATGTGGAAAGGACATCCTCAGCAAATAGATGGGCTACCATTCCTTTTAATGTGACCTATTTAAGCGCCACTTCAGACTTCTCAATGTTGACTTCTTTCCATTTTTCTGTCCCTCTCTCCCTCCCCCCACTGAAGCGCTCTCCATCCGTTGGGCCAACTAGCAAAGGCAGACGTGTAAGCTAAGCAGCGGTTCTGTGCTTGTTATTTTGTCTGTGCCCAATCACCCTCTGATCCTCAACTGCGTCTGTTGCATGAAAGGGGATGTATTGTGTGTGTTGTTGGTTGTTATGCATGGGGCTTTGTGGAGATGCAACATTTGGACTTTCACAAAAGTTAAGTATTTTATTGTATTTGTCTTTGCTTTTAAGGCATGGTGTATGTATGGGTGTATGGCCTGCACTGTAGTCCTCCAGTAAACTACAGTAGTGTATATGTGTGCATTTACTGCCGTTTGTTTTGTTATCCTCCAAGTTGGTTTGTGGATTTCCCCAAACCAAATGTATGGTGTAAGGCTGTGTTCTTGTCCCTCGTGGCTACGGTCAGCATGGTCAATGGGTTACAGTGCATTCGGACAGACTTACGTGAAAGACTTATTCTAGAATTGATTAAAAACAAAATGTTCCTCGTCAATCTACACACAATACCCCATAATCACAAAGCAAAAACAGGTTTTTAGACATTTTTGCAAACGTGTACATATTATAACAACAACAACAAAAGTTATATCACATTTACGTAAGTATATCCTTTACTCAGTAATTTGTTGAAGCACCTTTGGCACTGATTACAGCCCCGAGTCTTCTTGGGTATGACACTACAAGCTTGGCACACCTGTATTTGGGGAGTTTCTCCCATTTTTATCTGAAGATCCTCTCAAGCTCTGTCAGGTTGGATTGGGAGCGTTGCTGCACAGCTATTTTCACGTCTCTCCAGAGATGTTCGATTGGTTTCAAGTCCGGGCTCTGGCTGGGCCACTCAAGGACATTCAGAAACTTGTCCCGAAGCCACTCCTGCTTTTTCTTGGCTGTGTGCTTAGGGTCGTTGTCCTGTTGGAAGGTGAACCTTCACCCCAGTCTGAGGTCCTGAATGCTCTGGAGCAGATTTTCATCAAGGATCTCTCTGTACTTTTCTCCGTTCATCTTTCCCTCGATCCTGACTAGTCTCCCAGTCCCTGCTGCTGAAAACCATCCCCACAGCATGATGCTGCCACCATGCTTCACCGTAGGGATGGTGCCAGGTTTCCTCCCGATGTGACGCTTGACATTGAACCAAGAGTTCAATCTTGGTTTCATCCGACCAGAGAATCTTGTTTCTCATGGTCTGATAGTCCATTAAGTGCCTTTTGGGCAAACCAAGCGGGCTGTCATGTGCCTTTTACTGAGGAGTGGCTTCCGTCTGGCCACTCTACCATGAGTTCTGCAGAGATGGTTGTCCTTCTGGAAGGTTCTCCAATTTCCACAAAGGAACTCTAGAGCTCTGTCAGAGTGACCATCAGGTTCTTGGTCACCTCCCTGACCAAGGCCCTTCTCCCCCGATTGCTCAGTTTGGCCGTGCGGCCAGCTCTAGGAAGAGTCTTTGTTGTTCCAATCTTCTTCCATTTAAGAATGATGGAGGCCACTATGTTCTTGGGGACCTTCAATGCTGCAGACATTTTTTGGTACCCTTCCCCAGATCTGTGCCTCGACACAATCCTGTCTCAGAGCTCTACGGAAAATTCCTTCGACCTCATGGCTTGGTTTTTGCTCTGACATGCACTGTCAACTGTGGGACTTTATATAGACAGCTATGTGCCTTTCCAAATCATGTCCAATCAATTGAATTTACCACAGGTGGACTCCAATCAAGTTGTTGAAAACTCAAGGATGATCAATGGAAACAGGATGCACCTGAGCTCAAGTTCGAGTCTCATAGCAAAGGGTCTGAATATTTATGTAAATAAGGTATTTCGTTTTATAATTTTTTTACATTTGCAAAAATGTCTAGAAATCTGTTTTCGCTTTGTCATTATTATGGGCTATTGGGTGTAGATTGATGTGGAAAAAATGTACTTGATCCATTTTAGAATAAGGCTGTAATTGTAACAAAATGTGGTAAAAGTCAATGGGTCTGAATACTTTCCGAATGCACTGTATGTGTAGCACTCGTGTCATGTGCATTGTTCATGGGTTTGTGGTCCAACCTGTAGGCTTCCTAATGACCGTTGACCAATGGATTGGTCAGTCCTATCTCTGCTACGACTACAATCTCCATTTACCTCTATAATACCTGGTTGAATCGATTTCTTGCTTTTTCCTCTAAGCATGGATGGTGCTTTTTGGTCCCTTTTGGCTTCCTTACTTTCTACCAACTCCATCACAACCTGTTTCTATGTCCTTTCTTTATTTATTTCTCTCTCGCTCTCTCATCCCTTTTTCCAGGTGGACTCGGTGGATAACTTCACTCCCTCCAACACTCCATCCAGAAGCGAGGACTCCAAGTCCCAGCTCAAGTCTCGCTCACGGTCGCCCTCCATGGCCAGCGACGTGGAGCCTATAGAGGTGAACTCTAACCTCTGAACTTTGGACCTCAATTTATATTATGCTTAATCTTAGACTTTTCTTAATCTCTGAGGGCTGATTTTCTGACCATAACATAAAAACTAGGTATATATTGTGCTGTACTTAGGGCTGTTGCGGTGACCGTATTACCACGAGTCATGAAGGCAGTCAAATTCCACATGACCATTTAGTCACGGTAATTAGGCTTCTCCAAGCTCTGATGCTGCTGATGGCCAAACTTGCTAACTGCATGGTACTCCGCACTCTATTGTCCCTCTAATCACCCTGACATCAATGCAAATGTAATCAAAAATCTAATCAAACACTTCATGAGAGCACATGAGCTCATGTTGCGCAAGAAAATTAACACATTAATCCACTTTACAAGGGGTTTAGAGCCTAACTGGCATTCATAAGCTGCGAGTGAGTTTCAAGTTTGGGGAAGATTATTTTCACCATAAAAATGCACCTTTTATAATAAAAGCATTACATGCATAATCGCATTTGCGGTCACTTTTGATAATGGTGTTTTCCCGCTAATGAAACATTTGTGCTTATAGCTTACTGCCGTGTGCACATTGTTGAGCTTATAATGTGAAGAAATAGCGTAATAGTGTATCAACATTTTAAACTAAATGTTCCGATCTGTTGCGTCTGCCACATTGTGTAAAAAAAATGATTGTTGATGCGAGTGGTTGTATTAATTTGAGATCTATCGCACCCCACAACTGTCCCAGACTATATTTGGAATATTTATTTCTGAAATAGAATAAGTACATTTTTGTACTATGGAGGATAGTAGATTGACATAGGCTAGTGCTTTTGCTGTTCGTTAGGCCTACTCATCTTGTTGGCTGACCAAAACTAAATGTGGACAGTTCTTCCAATATTTTCAATATGCACCTCGGAATTGGATAAGGACGCGTGCAGTTGTGTCCCCGACGTGTCTGTCTTCACAGCCTGTGAGAAAGACCCAATCACGTGATGGAGAGCCATGTGAGTGAGAGGTGCTTCGGATCGGACGGCACTCAGGGAGAAGGGCACAACACAGCACTCCCGCCAAGGGCACAAAGGCCACTGGCCGCAAAAGACATGGATTTTTTTTAGGATGCGTTACGGCCACACAAAGGGTATGCCGCCGGGAAATTTGAGGCATTATCGAGTGCTTGTCAAATTGTGAATGAGAGACTGATGAAGTGTGTACAGCCTGCGCAAAAAAAAAACAAAGCAGAGCTCATGCCTTTCAAGCAACTTTTTAAAATCATCATTAGAGTCGCATCATGCAGCCTTACAATGTGTTAAACATAAACAGATAGCCCAATGTTTGTAGAACAACTAAAGTTAGATTAATAACTCTAAATTAAGCATATAGGAGTACCCATTTCGTTAACTGCTCAACACAGAATAGCCGTATGTGCATACGCCCTCAAATCGTTTGGAGAAAATATCCTTTCTATTTAATTCAGCTTTACTCAGTTGTCTTCTTCATACTCTAAAATAATGCCTTGGAATTCTAAGCAAATCGTGTCTGCTAAATGAACTAGCGTAACCCACAGCCATTTGGCATAGCCACATCAGGACCTAACATAAGCACAAAGTATGCAATTCTGTTCTTCTGAATAGACTTCATTTTCTTCATATCATGTTTCTTTAGACCAGTCTAAAAATAAATAATGGATTTATTGTGAAGGTGTAGGCTATATTAAATGTAAAACGTAGATGTTCTTATCAGTGTGGAAGCCAGGAGACGCTAAATGTGTTTGTTAATTAACGGTCAGTTACCATGAGACCGACCAGTTATTTGCTTGACAATCACCGTCTGACGACATTTCGTGACCGCCACAGCCCTAGCTGTACTCAGATCTTTCTGTCTTCTCCCGCCCTCTAGTTGATAGACCACCCCGCACGGCCAGTCCAGACCCCCACCATGCGATCAGGGGGGTATGGTAGTATTGGTCGCTCATCACCCAAGGTAAGACCTGACATCCTTTTTGACTTCCCAAATACCGTTCTACTGTTGTAACCTCGGTCAATACTTAATGTCAATCCCATGGACCCGACGAAGACCAGTTGCTGTATTTCAATAAATAAACTTTTGCTGTAGTTCAATAAAGCGTCTGTATTAGTCCCATCTGTTTTGACCAGCCCTCTGTTCTCCTTTGTTTGTCCCCTGCAGCCCAAAGCCCACCAGTTTGTGGTGAAGTCCTTCAGTACTCCAACCAAGTGTAACCAGTGCACCTCTCTCATGGTGGGACTCATCCGCCAGGGCTGCACGTGCGAAGGTACAATGAGAGAGAGGGAGGGGGGATAAAGGCGGGAGGAAGACAAAGATGGGAGAATGAGGAGAGAGAGGGATAAAGGAAGGAAGACTGGGATTTGAGGAAAGGGATGGAGGGAAACAGATGGAAGGAAGAGAAGAAGGCAGGAGATTAGGATGGAAGGAGGAGAAGTGGGGCAAGACTGAGGTGGGAGTACTGTCTCTTTTGAGGGTAGATATAAAACTGATATAAACCCGTTATTCTCTCCTGTCTGGTCCTGCAGTGTGTAACTTCTCGTGCCACGTGACATGTGCTGACAAGGCTCCAGCAGTGTGCCCCGTGCCACACGACCAGACCAAGGGGCCATTGGGCATTGACCCTCAGAGGGGCATCGGCACTGCCTACGAGGGACACGTCAGAGTACGTATGACACAGAAGATTGTGTTCGTTTATGCACTCTTTTAACAACATTTCCTGGTTGAATAAGTACCTGTGAATTAAAGTGCAAATGTAAAACTAAAACCTTGTGCGTTTAATGTCCCTATATCACCAGTGGCTGACCTGTGTGTGAGGCTTGCTTGTTAACGGTGTGTGTATAGTAAAATATGCTTCTGTCTCTATAGGTTGTTTACCACTGTCAATACTAGGTTGGGTCTATGTGTGAGACTGAAGTATGTGTCTGTCCCTGTGTGTGTTCCCAGGTGCCCAAGCCAACGGGGGTGAAGAAGGGTTGGCAGCGGGCGATGGCCGTAGTGTGTGACTTCAAGCTCTTCCTGTACGAGCTGGGAGAGGGCAAGGCCACAACGCCCAGTGTGGTGGTCAGTCAGGTCATAGACATGAGGTAAGGACTACAACCTGAGCTATGTCTGAACTACAACCCAGTCTCTCAGAGAGAAATGGCTGCTTATTAGAATTACTTCTGGGTTTAGTCCTTTATTTGATTGACTCAATCACTCTCTCCCACTTTCTCTCTTCCTCTCCCCTCTCTCACACACTTTCTCCTTCCTTTGTTTTCCAGGGATGAGGAGTTTTCAGTCAGCTCTGTTCTGGCGTCTGACGTCATTCACGCCAGCCGCAAGGACATCCCATGTATATTCAGGGTTAGCCTTTTTTTTCTTGAATACATGCATTTATACATTCATACATTTACTCCGTGATTACTCCCCCGCCTATTCCAGTCTTCGGATTTCTCAGCTTTTTAACAATACTTCAAAATTGTTGCGGGACGCCATTCCAAAATCCCTAACCTTGCCCTAACCCCTAACCTCTGACCTCTAAACCCCTCCAGGTGACTGCTGCCCAGCTGTCCGCCTCCTCCAGTCACAAGCCTTCCATCCTGATCCTGGCAGACACCGACCACGAGAGGAACAAGTGGGTGGGGCTTCTCAACGAGCTGCAGCGCATCCTCAAGAAGAACAAGCTGAAGGAGCGCTTTGTCTACGTGCCCAAAGAGGCCTACGACAGCACGCTACCGCTCATCAAGACCACGCAGTCTGCCGCTATCATAGGTAGGGGGAGACACACTCGCACACATGCTGCCCCTCTATTTTGGTCATGTAGTAAGCAAGTAATTGTTGGGGGGGGAAAATCCTCTCTGTATCTGTCTCATTAAGAGTTTGTAGTATACAGACATTGCATGTTCTACTGCAGAAGGGATCAGGACATACATTCTGCACCTTGTTACCTAACTATGCAGTAGACTCTGAATCAAACGTCCTCTTTATGTTTTCTCTTCAGATCACGAGCGTGTTGCCCTGGGCAACGAGGAAGGCCTTTATGTTATCCATGTCACCAAAGATGGTAAGACTTTTGGACCTACCCGCCTGATGCACTTCACCCAGTTTGCAGTAGAATGCTCACCACATATTGGCTATCACAGTGGAGAGGTCTTTTTGACAACTCGCTCTCTCCCCCCTCCTGACCTCACAGAGATCATCCGCGTGGGAGACAATAAGAAGGTCTACCACATCGACCTGGTCCCCCAGGAGCAGCTCCTAGCAGTCATCTCCGGTCGTAACCGCCACGTCCGCCTCTTCCCCATGGCCGCGCTGGACGGACGGGAGATGGACTCCTACAAGCTGGCTGAGACCAAGGGCTGCACGGCGCTGGTGTCCGGGCCCATCCGAAACAACTCCCTCATCTGTCTGTGTGTGGCCATGAAGAGACAGGTCATCTGTTACGAGGTGGGTGGTGGGGACGGAAGGAATGGGGTTGTCAAGCACATTGTCATATTTTACAAATTATGTAGTATAACTTTGCTTAGAAAAGCAACAAAATATATTTTCATGGGATTATGAAATTTCAAGAAAAATGTACTCACTAAATAACAACATGATGGTTCTCTATCTCCCAGGTAAACAAGAGCAAGGCGCGCCACCGCCGGCTGCGGGAGCTCCAAACCCCAGGTCCTGTCCAGTGGATGGGTCTCCTGAGCGAGCGGCTTTGTGTGGGCTACCAGGCTGGCTTCACGCGCTACAGCGTCCACGGGGACTGTGCCCCGGTCAGCCTGCTGCACCCCGAGGACCACACCCTGGCCTTCATATCCCAGCAGGGCCTGGATGCGTTGTGTGCCGTGGAGATATCCTCCAAGGAGCTGCTGCTATGCTTCTCAGCCATAGGCGTCTATGTGGACTCGCAGGGCCGCCGCTCGCGCCAGCAGGAGCTGATGTGGCCGGCTGTGCCTAACTCCGCCTGTGAGTTCTGAACCAGCACAATTGTCTTACCGTTATCATAAACCAAAATAGGTTTTATTTCTCCACTGTTTACAAACAAAAAGTAAATTAAAAAAAAAAGTATATAGCTTCCGAATATGTTTTAAACTATCATGTGGAGACAGTCCTTGCTTCTAGAGCGGCTGTGTACAAATTTGTGAGGGGTTACATTTCCTCTGTCTCATCCCAATGTCTTTTTGCATTTAAAAACAAATCCCAGAATGTAGATTTAAGCCTGAAGCTGATATTGTCCTCCTTCCTCTCCTCCAGGCTATAACGCCCCCTACCTGTCAGTGTACAGTGAGAATGCTGTGGATGTGTTTGATGTCAACACAATGGAGTGGATTCAGACCGTCCCACTAAAGAAGGTGAGAGTATAGGACTGCACATGTAGCGGAGGGCCGGTCGTCGGATTGGTGTAGGTGTAACATTTGACCCCTTTGTATCCCCCCTGAAGGTGCGACCTCTGAACCCTGATGGATCCCTGAACCTCCTGGGTCTGGAGACAGTGAGGCTCATCTACTTCCGGAACAAGACAGCAGGTTAGTTGCACACAGGATAGGCCTCTGGACCGCTAAATGCATAGGAGAGATCCATATCTTGATTATGACCACTGACTGAGTGAAATACTCATTTTAATGGAGAATTATTATCATGTTCTTTTTTTAAAGAGATATTAAAATAAAATAAAACTGTCTTAGAAATATTTATGATGATCATGGTCATGCTACTGATGATGCTGTTGTTGTTGATGACGGTGACCATGTTGTTAATATTCCAGAGGGTGATGAGCTGGTGGTCCCTGAGACTTCTGACAACAGCAGGAAGCAGATGGTTCGCAGCTTGAACAACAAGAGACGCTTCTCTTTCAGAGTCCCTGAAGAGGAGAGGCTACAGCAGAGGAGGTACACTACACTCTACGTAGTGCACACTACACTCTACGTAGTGCACACTACACTCTACGTAGTGCACACTACACTCTACGTAGTGCACACTACACTCTACGTAGTGCACACTACACTCTACGTAGTGCACACTACACTCTACGTAGTGCACACGACACTCTACGTAGTGCACACGACACTGCTTATGATAGTCCATCGTATCCGATGATGACTTCCTCTTCTGAGTTAACGCTGGATTCTTTGGTGACTGTAGAGTCCAATCTGAGATCCACAAACTTTATTGCTGGTGGGGCATATGCCTCCTGAGCTGTTTTTGCTGTCTCTTTGTGCTCCTCTTTTCCTCCCACCTCTGTACACAACTCTGGCAGAGCTGCCACCAGGTGGAACGGTCAGCAGCAGCATCCTCGAGGTCTGTGCTGTGGGTTTGATGTTGCACTTCTTCAGCAACGTTTTTAGCAGGTTCTTGTAGAGCTTCATCTGCCCCCCAGCAGACCACCGTCCAAGATGTATCTGGCCATACAGGATCTTCCACGGCCAGCGCTCCTGAGACATTCTAATGACATGCCCAAGCCAGCGCAGTTGGTGTTGGGTGACCATGGCCTCCATACTCTTGTAGTTTGTCTTAGCAAGTATTTCTGTATAGGGCACATGGTTACACCAGGTGATTCCCAGGATGCGCTGCAGGCATCTTATGTGGAGTTGCTCGGGCTGCTTGTTGTGGCGACTGTAAGTGACCCAGGCTTCCCAGCTGTAAAGAAGTGTGGTGATGCAGACGGCTTAATAGACAGTGATTTTGGTGTGGAGGTGGAGATCCCTGTTTTGGAAGACCCTGCGTCTGAATTTCCCGAAGGTAGCTGATGCTTGCTTGATCCTATTTTGAATTTCGAGGTCGACGCTGCAGTTCTTCGAGAGGATGCTGCCCAGGTATTTGAAGGACGGGACTATTGCCAGTGATTTGTGTTCAGTTGTGAAGACGGGCATGGTGGGTGGAGGGCTGGATCTCCATTGGCAGACCACCTCTGTCTTGGTGGTGTCTATAGACAGTCCCATCCTGCTATAGACCCTCACAGCTGCTACAAGGACAGATTGAAGGTCTTCCGGAGTTTGGGCCATGAGCACAGTCATCAGCATACTGCAGCTCAAGAACCTGCTCTGTCAAAAACCTTGGTGGTTGTTTGGAGCCTCCTGATGTTGAATAGATTTCCATCCAGCCTGAAGTCCACCAGAACCCCGCTGCTGTCCTCAAGCTCCTTGTGGAGAAGCTGGGGGACACATAGGATGAAGATGTTAAAGAGTACAGGTGCCAGCACACACCCCTGCCTCACACTGACGCTTACTCCAAAGGGCACTGACTCCTGCCCTCCTATGGCCACTGAGGCATCATCCCATCATGGAACTGGCAAAGGATGTTAACACATTTGTCTGGACAGCCATATTTGAGTAGAATGCCCCATAGTAGTTCCCTGCTCACCGTGTCGAAGTCCTCAGAGAGGTCGACAAAGGCCATGATAAGGTCCTGATGTTGTTCACGGCACTTCTCCTGGAGTTGACGTGCCGTGAATGTCATGTCGACTGTACTCCTGTTCTTTCTGAAGCCGCATTGTGACTCTGGCAGCAGTTCCTCTGTGATGTTGTTCACCAGCCTGTGTGGCATCACCTTGGCCAGGACCTTGCCGGCAACAGCCAGAAGAAATATCCCCTGGCTGTTGCCGCAGATGGACTTGTCACCCTTGTTCTTATAGATGGTGACAATGTTTGCATCCCACCACTGTTGGGGGACGATCTCCCGGTCCCAAACCTCGGTGATGTACTGGTGGAACTTTCTGGTGCAGAAGTAACCTCCCTTCTTAAGTAGCTCTGTCGGCATACTGTCAGCGCCAGGAGTCTTGTTGTTCTTGAGGGAACGGATAGCTGATAACCATTCACCAACCTTCCAAGAGGTGTTGAGGTCTTGAATGGGTGGATGGACAGGCAGTTCTTCCAGGATGGAAGGATGGATTGAGTAGTGCTTCATAGTTGTCAGCCCACCTCATCAGGATCTGGTTTTGGTCCTTCAAGAGAGTCAGACCATCAGCTGTTTTCATGGG
The DNA here is from genome assembly GCF_965601325.2 of Salmo salar. Classification (NCBI taxonomy): domain Eukaryota; kingdom Metazoa; phylum Chordata; class Actinopteri; order Salmoniformes; family Salmonidae; genus Salmo; species Salmo salar. The sequence goes on along the minus strand of NC_138305.1, from coordinate 56,097,027 downwards.
GGTGATGGAGTGACTTCTAGGGCCAAAGCTTTAGTTGAGTTGTAGAAATTGTGCATGTCGTTTTTGTCGGCATAAACTTGGATGTATTGTGCCTTATTCGTCCGCCATTCGTTCTGCAGAGCAATCAAGGTTGTTTGCACTTCCTTGCGTGATGCACTCCATTGCTTGCAGAGGGTAGCTGATGTGGGGCTGTTGTGAGTAGCCCTGTGCGCTTTGCATATTGTCCAGTAAGGCTGTGATGGTGTCAGAGTTGTCATCGAACCAGTCCAGATGTTTCCTACCTCTGTAGCCAATGGAGTGGGCCGCTGCCTGATAGAGCACTGAGCTAATAGATGCCCACAACTGGTCCATGGGGTCATCTGCGCTCAGAAGAGGCTCAGTCTCCCTCAGCCTTTCAGCAACAGAACTCGTCCCTTACTGCAGTTTTCTCAAGCCGGATACAGTGCAGACGCCTCTTACTGGACTTCTGCAGGCGTTGGGGGGGACGGGACGTATTCTCATGTGGAGTTTAGACAGTATCATACAGTGATCTGTCCAGCATTCTGCAACCCTCACGGCACGTGTCAGCAGGACGTCATTAGTGTCAGAACATCTCACTATGGCGTAGTCGATCAGGTGCCAGTGTTTGGAGCGTGGGTGCATCCATGATGTTTTATATTTGTTCTGCTGGAACAAGGTGTTAGTGACAATTAAATCGTGCTCGGCATATAGAGTTAGCGGACTCGTGCCGTTCTCATTGACCTGACCAACACCATGTCTACCCAGCACTCCGCTCCATGTTCTGTCCCACCCTAGCGTTGAAGTCACCCAGCAGAAAGATTTCGTCATTCCCGGGTGAAGGGCCTCATTTAGTGACTAGGGGGATACGGAGAGACATGAGTCTTTCACTTATGCCGAAAGGTGTTTCGGTGAGGCTGGGTAGAAGGCTCTAATTGCCAGTCCCACACCGTGCTGATGTTGTCCACCCGGAGGGTAACCTTTCCAGAAGAAGGTGTAACCTTCTCCCTCCTCTTTCAAGGAACGTGCATCCAGAAACATGGTCTCACTCAGGGCAGCAATGTCAATGTTGTAGCGCCTTAGTTCTGCAGCAATCAAAGCTGTTCTCCGATGGGGTCTATCGCTATTATCGTCAGTGTCCAAAAGAGTTCTGATGTTCTATGTCGCCAGTTTCAGGGGAATTATTTTCTTTAGCATTTTTCAACCGCTGAGTGGAACGTTTTTTTAGGCCACTTTATAGGCCTCTCCCCAGCTGGGGTGAGCAGTGTGGCTAAATAGGGCTGCTCAGTCACACGGGGGTCTGCCGAGAGCAGCTGCCACTCAAGTCCCAACTGCTGGTGACCATAATAGCCCTGTGCCGCAGGCGTGCAGAGGGGTCTGATTAAGGCCTCCCGGTGCATTCACTCCTGCCCCATCACCAGACAACCCAAACCTGCCAGGCTTTAGGCCTGTTTCCGGTTGATGGCTTCACTGAGGTCAGAAGTGGATACCTGCGCAAAGGAAGTTATGTGAAGTGCCGCTGAGGGTGCGCAATCCTCAACAGCACTACTTCAGTGTAAGAAGGTGAAATTCCAGTGGCAAGGGGGGAAATCCAGGACGACCAGTATCTTCCACAGCTGCAGGAGGCTGCCTGAACCCCAGTCTGTCGGCGTCCGCCTACCACGTGCTGCCAGCACGCTGCTTTTCTCTCAGGGTGTGCTCCCTTAGCCTTTGTCGTACCAGACTAACCCACAAGGCAGCGGGACAGTGGCTGATGGCTGCCAGGACGTGTACACACTGCTGCTCCGAGATCCCCTGCCGGGTTAGCCTGGTGTTTCAAGACAACCAGTTAACGTGTGCCGCCGCGATAAGGCCCGACAGGAGTCTTGGTCATAGCTTTATACCGGCAAGGGGAGACTTGTGCATACTGCTCCCCAATTCACCAAAAGGGCTAGCTGGCAGCAGCGAGCTGTAAGCGAGAGTATGCAAGCACGTGGTAAGCGGGCATGCAACTAATCTCTAACCAGGCACTACTGCACTAGGTGTGTCACATGCACCCTGCTGTTGCCCGCCGACATATGTGTGCATATGTGTTCATATCCATACACTACACACTACATAGTGTGCACTACACTATACACTACATGGTGCACAATACACTATACACTATAGTACACAATACACTACACACTACGTAGTGCGCACTACACAGTACACTACACACAGTGCATAATACACTACATAGTACACAATACACTACACACTACGTAGTGCACACTACACACTCATAGTGCACAATACACTACACCAAGCTACTTCACAGAGGGAGTGTACAGCTAATGGTACACACTACAGATTAAGTACAGACTCCATACCATTCATCCATATTCGTCCCCTCCATAGGCATAAAGCTCATTCTGTTCACGCAATATCACTCTCTACTGGTGCGTTCACCCTGTTCTGGCCACAGTCACCTCATTCCTGTGTTTGGTGTGTGTCCTATACAGAGAGATGCTGAGAGACCCAGAGATGAGGAACAAGCTGATCTCCAACCCCACCAACTTTAACCACGTGGCCCACATGGGACCTGGGGACGGCATCCAGATCCTCAAAGACCTGCCCATGGTAAGACGGGCCACGACAGAGAGTGTCCATAGATGTTCTGCTTAGTTGTAACAAGCTGAGTACATCCTTCTCTGGTCCAACTGAGCATCATGTGTTTGTACGTGTGAATGTCTGTGCGTTTGTGTGATTTATTGTCTGTGTTTACATATGTGCATATGTGTGGTCACCATGGCTATATTACATGTTATATGTGTTCATATCCATATTTGTCATTCGGTGAATGTGTATTCACAAATGTTTCTGTGCCTGTATATCTATGCGTTCTAATCCCATCTCCATAATCCATCTATCTGTGCCTCTCTGTCCTCATCCGCCCTGGTCTATTCTGTCCTCCCCTGTCCTCCCCTGTCCACTGGCCTTTCTGACATAGAACGTGCGTGTTCAGGAGAGTCGTGCTGCAGGCTTCAGTGGCTCCGTGTCTATCCCCTCCATCACCAAGAACAGAGCCGAGCCGGGACGGTCCATGAGCGCCAGCAGTGGACTGGGCATCCGTAAGTACCACACTACTAAACACACTAAGCTAGTAAGCTTAATAGTAAAATAAATATTGTATAATAAAATTAGGATTAAAGAAGCATCACAAGATGTAGGCCTGGGTATAGAAAATTGATGTGTTTGTTACTAGTGAACAATGGAAAGTAGATTTTTGTAGTTTTAAATGCATTTACAGTGCCTCGCGAAAATATTCATACCCCTTGACTTTTTCCACATTTTGATATTTTACAGACTTATTCTAAAATTGATTAAATTGTTTTTTCTCATCAATCTACACGTAATACCCCATAATGACAAAGTAAAAACAGTTTTTTATACATAAAAAATATATCTGAAATATCACATGTTCATAAGTATTCAGACCATTAACCTCTATGGGCTAGGTGGGACGCTAGCGTGCCACCCGTGGTGCACTCCATCAACAGCAGGTGCATTTCAAGAGCGGCAAATTTGAATCCAAATAAATGTCAAAATTCAAATTTTTCAAACATACAACTATTTTACACCCTTTGAAAGATAAACATCTCCTTAATCTAACCACGTTTTACGATTTCAAAAAGGTTTTACGGCGAAAGCATAAATTTAGAGTATGTTAGGACAGTACATTTACAAGAGTTGTGTGTAATGTTTTGTCAATTCAAAGACAGGGTCACCAAAACCATAAAACCAGCTAAAATGATGCACTAACCTTTTACAATCTCCATCAGATGACACTCCTAGGACATTATGTTAGACAATGCATGCATTTTTAGTTCTATCAAGTTCATATTTATATCCAAAAACAGCGTTTTACTATGGCATTGATGTTGAGGAAATCGTTTCCCTCCAATAACCGGCAGTCAAGTCAGCGTCACAAATTAAATAATTAAAATTAGAAAACATTGGTAAAATATTATATTGTCATTTAAAGAATTATAGATTTACATCTCTTGAACGCAATCAACTTGCCAGATTTAAAAATAACCTTACTGGGAAATCACACTTTGCAATAATCTGAGCACTGCGCCCAGAAAAATACGCGTTGCGATACAGACTAGACGTCATGTTGGGGAGATCTAAAATCGAAAATACTATGTAAATAATCCATTACCTTTGATTCTCTTCATCAGATGTCACTTCCAGGTATCACAGGTCCATAACGAATGTAGTTTTGTTCAAAAAAGCTCATCATTTATGTCCAAAAATCTCCGTCTTGTTAGCACATGATCTAAGCCAGCCGGACTTCTCGTCATGAACGAGGGGAAAAAATATATTTCCGTTCGTTCAAACATGTCAAACGTTGTATAGCATAAATCATTAGGGCCTTTTTTAACCAGAACATGAATAATATTCAAGGTGGACGAATGCATACTCTTTTATAACGTATTGGAACGAGGGTACCCAACATGAACTCGCGCGCCAGGTGTCTAATGGGCCATCATCGTTCCATGGCTCTTGTTCGGTCAGATCTCCCTCCAGAAGACTCAAAACACTTTGTAAAGGCTGGTGACATCTAGTGGAAGCAATAGGAAGTGCCAAAATATTCCTCAGCCCCTGTGTTTTTCAATGGGATAGGTTTAAAGGTAATACAACACATCAGGTATCCACTTCCTGTCAGAAAATGTCTCAGGGTTTTGCCTGCCAAATGAGTTCTGTTATACTCACAGACACCATTCAAACAGTTTTAGAAACTTTAGAGTGTTTTCTATCCATATATAATAAGTATATGCATATTCTAGTTACTGGGTAGGATTAGTAACCAGATTAAATCGGGTACATTTTTTTTATCCAGACGTGCAAATGCTGCCCCCTAGCCCTAACAGGTTAACTCAGTACTTTGTTGAAGCACCTTTGGCAGCAATTACAGCTTTGAGTCTTCTTAGGTATGATGCTACAAGCTTGGCACACCTGTATTTGGGGGGTTTCTCTCATTCTTCTCTGCAGATCCTCTCAAGCTCTGTCAGGTTGGATGGGGAGTGTCGCTGCACTGCTATTTTCAGGTCTCTCCAGAAATTGTTGATCAGGTTCAAGTCCGGGCTCTGGCTGGGCCACTCAAGGACATTGAGACTTGTCCCGAAGCCACTCATGCGTTGTCTTGGCTGTGTGCTTAGGGTCATTGTCCTGTTTTAAAGTGAACTTTCACCCCTATCTAAGGTCCTGAGTGCTCTTGTGCAGGTTTTCATCAAGGATCACTCTGTACTTTGCTCCGTTCATCTTTACCTCGATCCTGACTAGTCTCCTAGTCCCTGCCGCTGAAAAACATCCCCACAGCATGATGCTGCCACCACCATGCTTCACCGTAGGGATGGTGCCAGCTTTCCTCCAGACGTGACGCTTGGCATTCAAGCCAAAGTGTTCAATCTTTCATCAGACCAGAGAATCTTGTTTCTCATGGTTTGAGAGTCTTTAGGTGCCTTTTAGCAAACTCCAAGCAGGCTGTCATGTGCCTTTTACTGAGGAGTGGCTTCCTTATGGCCACTCTATCATAAAGGCCTGATTGTTGGAGTGCTACAGAGATGGTTGTCCTTCTGGAAGGTTCTCCACAGAGGAACTCTGGAGCTCTGTCAGAGTGACTATCGGGTTCTTGGTCACCTCCCTGACGAAGGCCCTTCTCCCCCGATTGCTCAGTTTGGCTGGCCGACCAGCTCTAGGAAGAGTCTTGGTGGTTCCAAACTTCTTCCATTTAAGAATGATGGAGGCCACTGTGTTCTTGGATCATTAATGCTGCAGAAATGTTTTGGTACCCTTCCCCCGATCTGTGCCTCGACACAATTCTCTCTCGGAGCTCTACGGACAATTCCTTCGACCTCATGGCTTGGTTTTTGCTCTGACATGCACTGCCAACTGTGGGACCTTCGATAGACAGGTGTGTGCCTTTCCAAATCATGTCCAATCAACTGAATTTACCACAGACTCCAATGAAGTTGTAGAAACATCTCAGGGATGATCAATGGAAACCGGATGCACCTGAGATCAATTTTGAGAGTCATAGCAAAGAGTCTGAATACTTACGTAAATAAGGTTTTTCTGTTTTTTATCTGTAATATATTTAGCAACAATGTCTAAAGACCTGTTTTCGCTTTGTCATTATGAGATATTGTGTGTAGATTGCTCAGGATTTTTTTTTATATAATCAATTTTAGAATAAGGCTGTAACGTAACGAAAGTCAAGGGGTCTGAATATATTCCGAAGGGTGACACTCATCTCTAACTTTCTCTCTTCACTTCTCTTCCTAACTCCCCCTCCCCTTCTCTGTCCCACTCTCTCCCCATTCCTCTCTTTCTTCCCCTAACTCCCCCTCCCCTTCTCTGTCCCACTCTCTCCCCATTCCTCTCTTTCTTCCTCTTTCTATTTTTGTCTCTCTCTCTCCCTCCTTTTTCCAGGTTCGTCATCTCAGAACGGCAATGCGTTGAGGAGAGAGCTGTCCGGGGGTAGCTACAGCTCTAAGCGCCAGACCATGACCTCTCCCTCCGAGAGCTCCTTGTCCTCCGGAGGGGGTATGGACGGCTGCAGCGACGCACCCCTATCCCAGTTCGATAGAGAGGTACGTGACCAGCCTAGCTTGCTTCCTCCCTAGGGCGCCTGGGTAAATTGTACTTGATTAAGGCTACTTAAACTCAGCTACTAATAATTGGGAACAATTATGCTGAATCTGTGTCTCAGCTTAGATGATATACCGTAAGTCGCATCTCTGATACTAGTGTTCAGATAGTTGTATCTTGGTTGTATTTGGTTGTGAGAGTCAAGTGGATGGATCTGAAACCACGTTTCACTAATCGTTTTGAGTGCAGTTGCTCTAAATATGACTAGGTTCACCATAACACTACACAGACACTGAAAATCCTGGTGACCAATGACGTGGAAGACATATCAAATATCTCTGTAATTAGACATATCAAAGTGTGCCCCATAACTCTGTGCCCCCCTTTTACCCACAACATCCACCACCCAGCCTATGTCTTTTCGTGCCCTCCCATATCTCCCTGTGCCTCATCCTATCCCTCGGTCTGATTGGTTCCTAGACCCACCACAGCCCCTCATAGGGAACTCAATCGGCCCCCCATACGCAACCCTCACCCGAACCTCAGTCACAGCCATTCCCCTCTCTGGTTCTCTGCATCTGGCCTCTGCTCACTCAGCCTCAACCACCCAGCCAGTAGTAGCTGGCTATAAATCACCACTAACCACTGATTCAGGGTCGGATAGTTTTTTCATCCCCCTAATGTTTAAGGTTAGATTTGGGGTCGAATAATCTGATCCTAGGTCTGTGGTTAAGAGCAGCTTTTACCTCAAGCATCCAGCCATCCTCAAAGCGGGGGATTCTTGCTCTAGCTATCCATCGTGCCTTTGGCTCCCTCTTCTGGCCTGGCTGACTGTCTACCACCCCCACCGTCCCTCATACCTGGCTAGCTCCATCGTGATTCGTGCCTGCCCCCATCTCGCCCCCCCTCCACCCGCTTCGCCAGCCCCAGCATGTTGTTCTCTGGGCCGGGCCCGGGTCGCTGAGTCTGTAACTGTTCCTCTCCAGTGGCAGGCGGTCTCGCCATCGGAGAAGACCCCCGATCTGAAAAGGGCTTTAAGGACCCTGCTTAGTAAGATGAAGGTAATGTCAGCACACACACACAACCAACCCAGACGCACTGTAACCTACCCCTCAACCACACACACAGACACCAACGCGCACGTGCGCGCGTTGCCCACAGTCCGGAAGCTTTGCCCCAAAGCCTCCCATCACTCCCCCCTTCTGCCCAGCACCGCACCATTTCAGCCCCAGCAGCACCAGCATCTGATTTCCCCGTCTGTTTCTGGCTAGAGTGCGGTTACTCATTCCCATTTCCCCTGACCTGCCTTGGTGTTTCTACTCCATTTCCTGGTTTGGTTTTTGGAATGGGGTGTCACCATCATCCTCTACCCCGCATGCGTCTGTCTGCTTTCATACGGTCCCCCTGTGGCCAGCCCAACTCATGTTTCTAATAATAACCCTGACAGTATCTGATCTGATACATCATCAGGAAGATACTGTGGCGCTCCTCTCCTATAGGCCATTATCGTACCTGTACCTTTGTGCCAGCTACTGTAGTGCGGTGGTGGACGGTTGTAGCTCCCACAGCCGTAGCCTACTGTACAAATAGCCTTAGCAATGAAAAATGTACGTTTTGTCTGTGAGAAACATGTGGCGCAGAGGACAAATTCACTCTCACCACCTCCCGTGTAGGGTTGCAAAATTCTGGTAACTTTCCTCAAATTTCCCCGGTTTTCTAGAAACCCCAGCTGGAAGGTTCCCGGAATCAGGAGGGAATAATCAGGGCATTTCTGGAAAACCTGGGAATTGTGGGATAGTTACTGGAATTTTACAAAACCTACTACCTCCATTCAGTGAAGGAGGGAGATGATCTCAACCCTGCTTTTCTTAACTAGCAACTCCCAGTGCTGTCCTCAGGGATATCTTGTACACAATGGTATACTATAGCAGGGGTGGCATATCATAATTATGGAGGACCAGCAGTGTATGCAGGCTTTTGTTCCAGCCCAGCACACACACACACACACACACACACACACACACACACACACACACACACTACACCCCTGATTTAACAAATCGCATTCTAGCTCCAAAACCTTATATGTGTCGATTATTTGAACCATGTGTTTTGAACTAGGCTGGAACAAAAGTTGGTCAACCTCCCACTGACTGCTGTGTATTGTAGTAGTAGACAGTAGACGGGGGGCCTCGTGTGTATTGCGTATGTGTTTTGCTGTAACCAATGACTTCCGGCCAATCGAGCTGCTCATTGTCTGATGATGTGGAAGGTTCCCGGGGCATTAAGTCATTGTTGCCTAGCGCTCTGTGTGGTGATGTGAAGAGATATCACCATGTCCACATCGGCAGGCAGGAAGTCAAACAGCAGATTAGCTTTGATGATGACAGTGGTTGGTTGAAAGGACAAACACACACACACACACACACACACACACACACACACACACACACACACACACACACACACACACACACAGAGGTCCCTGAGGACTGGTGTTGACCAGGCCTGATCTACTGAGCCCATTGGAGAGATGGGTTGTGTTCAGTAGGCATGAATAGGAGAAAGTGTATATATTATTTGTGTGTTATTTATTTTTATTTTAAAAAAAGGGGCATTATTTTTCTCAGACAAGTTAAGATCGTATCGCCTCCTGTGTTTCAGGGTTTTCTTGCATTGCATGCCTACTGACCGTGACCCTTGCCTGTTCTGTGTTTAACTGTGAGAAAAGTACAACATCTAAGTGCCTCTCCCGCCCTCTCTTTCTTCCCCTTTCCTTCTCCCCCTCTCACTATCTTTCTACCCCCTCTCTCACTATCTTTCTCCCCCCCCTCTCTCTCTCTCTTTCTCCCCCCCTCACCCTCTCTCTCTCTCTCTCTCTCTCTCTCTCTCTCTCTCTCTCTCTCTCTCCAGGACTCTGACTCGCCCCGTCACTCGACGGCGTCAAACAGTTCTACGTTCAGCAGTCCCCCCAGCCCAGCCTCACCCCACAAGACCAAGTCCCTCTCACTGGAGAGCACAGACCGCATGACTGGCTGGGACACATGAGTGACAGACCGCACACAGCTCCAATCCCTGGCCCTCACCAAGCTCCCGGGCCCGCCCCCCCCTTCCCGGACCCTGCCCACGGAACTGCACCCGCTGCCACAGGCCCCTCCCACTTACTTACTTCACCTTTGACCTCCAACCTAGTTCCCAAGATGGAACTGAGATCTACAAACAAACACAGGGAAAGGAAGTGTTTGACCAAGAGGGAAATACTGGGAAAGTGTGTGTGTGTGTGTGTGTGTGTGTGTGTACGTGCGTGCTCACGTTTGTGTGTGTGTGTTTTTGAGGGAGGGCATACAATATAGGAATTAAAATGTACACCCCCTTTCATCTGCTTTGTAGCTGATAACCAGAATAAGCGAAGCGCTGAGTTTTATTGAGAGTACTTTTGATTGCAGCACTACTAGCCCCGTATAGATTATTATGTTATTGGCAACTCCTGTAAAGAGACACACAAACCTCAAGACGTGACAAAAAGAAGAGGATAATATGAAACAACAGATCATTAGATACGTGTACATAGCACCCTTTGGGCTTGGCAGCCACCTTTTATTTATTCGTCTATCTATCGAAGACATGGAGAGCAAGGTGCTTTGCAGCTAGAGGAGAAAGAGAGGATGTTTTCACTCTCTCTTTTTCCTTCTGTTGCTTTCTTCCAAAATGGTAGTTGGCAGCAGAAGAAGAGGGGGAATTCCATTTACAATACAAGGCTCACAAAATAACATTAAAAAAAAAAAAAAAAAAATGAAGAAAAAAATAAAGCAATGTGTTTTTTTTTGCTCATGAAGTGAAATATGTGCAGTGACTTAATTTCTTCGTACCATCAGCGAAAAGCTACAGTAAAGCAGTACAAAAATAAAAGTGTGGTTAGGAGTATTTTAACTCTAGGTGACACCTCGCTGGCTTCATGTTTTTGAATTCTTAGGGACAGCAGTGTTTAGAAGCAGACTGAACATTCTATGATGACATCACAGCTCCTTATGTGACTTCCTCATGACATGGGCCAGTGACCTCATCCAGTGATCTGGGACCATTTTCCATGTAGTGTAGACCTAATACCGTAAGTACAGTAATAGACCAACCACTGATCAATTCCAAAAAGCCGATTCCCATCACAACCATGTACATAGGTTAAAATCAGAGAATAATATATGATAAGGGAAATACTATAGAGAAATAGATGGGAGAAGATCCTCGATTCCTGTTTATCTTTTGAGTATGATTTGGGGTTATATTCACACGAAAGCCATTTTAAACTTCCAGTTCCTCTAATGATTGCTTTTAGATTTGTTTTAGTTTTTTTTTTCTATTTCATGTACGAGACAAACTGTCAAGTGTCATTTTGATTTGCGTTTGAGGAAACTAATATGGGTCGCATGGACCCGTGCTGTTTAGTGAGTATGTGCATTTATTTGAAGCAATAGTCCTGTCACAGATGCATGCATTCACACTTACATGCACAAACCCACGCACACACACGGGCGTTTCCCCCTCCACTCTTTCCGCTATGGTCCACAGTTAGATCAGCTGAGGTGGGATTGCGTCTTTCCTAACTGACAGTGATTCTGAAACACTAAGTGTGTATTTCCATACTATTCTCTGTGGTACCAACGTGTGAACCTCAAATATGTCTATCCTTTGACTTCTGAGAGAGATTTTGGAAAGCTTGTTATAACCAAAAAAAAAAGAATGACTTGGACTCGAGTCTTCATTAGTTTTCAGACAGCCTTGCTTATTTTGAAGAATGTTTTGATAGGTTAGGGGGGAAAAGAGAGATGACAATTGTAGATGTCGATATGACTAGACAGACAGCGCTAGGCTGAAATGGAGGTAAAAAAAAGAGTGAAATAATTTAAAAAAAAATTATGCTAGGATGACAAGTTCAATGTTTAATTTCTGTTCCAAACCTCCCTGCTGTCATTGATATGTTCTTACTATTAACTGGTAAGCTGTATATTACTGTCTGGTAATGCAATAACCTTGATACAAACCCAAATTGGGGTCAATTCCATTTTTATTAGGTCAAATCAAGTTCCATTCCAATTTTCCTCAATGCTTCTTTGTGACAAATTTGGAATTAGAATTTCTGTTTACTTTCTGAATTGCCTAAATTGAAATTGACCCCTACTCTAATGCAAATCACAGCATGGTGTTGTTGATGTGTATTTATGTGTGGAAATGAAACAAGTTACTTGATATTGTTTCGGAGCTTTGGGTCGAGTCCCTAGATCTTCTCTCTCGAGCGGAAGGGAGGGGACTCTTATTCTGGAAAGGGGACTCTTTTCATTTCTAATGAGGAATAATTTTTATGTTACAGACCATTTAATGAATGGCCGTTGTTACTTACTGCTCAAAGGGACCTTCTGTCTTAAGGTTTAGGAGTGTTTGGGTGGGTTGAAGTGTACCAAGTAGTCAACATGGCAGTTTATCTATCCTAGTCAGAAGTGTATAAAAATATAAGACAAAAACGGAACAGATTTCTGCTTTCATTCGTGCCATTGGGGGCCTAAACCTTAACCCTAAACCACAATTCTATTATATTCCCTTGAAAATACAGTAATTTATCTCTAGCCTACTCATTCCACATGTTTTTAGAATTCCATTTTATATTGAGCTTGCAAAATAAGAATTTGCCTTTAGACGTCAGTCTCGCTAAGTTGGTTTTACTCAACCGTCTCAACTTAACCACCCCTCTTAAGATTGCCTTTTAAGCTACCAAGAGACCCTATTCATATCTGCTGGGCCTTATCTGTAGAATGTATTAGCTGAGAGCGAAGAGGAAATATGATAGACCAGGCTTTATACTGTACAGTTAAAGCCATGAAATCCCACTTTAAAAAAGAAAAACTCAGGAATGTCAGAACCAATGATTATTTTCACCCTAACAATGGAAGTGAGTGTGACAGAACAGACTATACTTGGGAAAGAAGAGCTAAATTTAGCGGTAGTGTAGCTAGCTGTGACTAGGCGTAAGGGTCTAAAGATTCAGGTGGAAGAAAAGAGAGAAAACGAGGAAAAAATCAGACAAGTGTTTTGAATTAAGGATGAAAAGGGGTGAAAGAGCAGATGGAGGGTAGTAGTTTGAGGCTGAGGTGCCACCATGATAACCATTTAAAAAAAGAAAACGCCTTTGCATTTCAGTGAGGTCTTATCTTCAGTTCCTTCTATATTATTTTGTTCTTTCATATCATATTATACACTTTGTTTTTCTAGGATTGCTTTGTAATAATTTGTACAGTTTTGCATGTTATAGATGTAATCATTTTTTATTTTTTTTTTGGATTTGTTTGTTTTTAATTTTGACTTGCTCATTTTATTTGAACGGTTTGGGAGTTTTATTGAGGATAGCCCACTACAGGTGATGTAGATTCTTTTTGCACAGAAATATTTAAGGTGTAAGGTCAAACATAATGTATGGAAACTGGCCACCACACTTGTGGAGAACTCATTATATTAACCTGACTCCAATGTATTTCAATAAAGCGGAGGGCTGTTACAAATACGGCTTCACTGAGTCTCGTGTCCTGATTTATCATTTATTTCCTTGGGAGCCCACATAATAGCCTGGATCCACACTGAATCGCTCTGATTCACTTGTAAAATGGAGCAACTCAGTTTGATTTTCCAGGCTAGAGCACAGATCCACTTACACATTTCCCAGATGTATTTTCAGAAGATTTATTACAAATTTCACAAGAGACACCCCCAAAAAAATCTATTTACACCTATGCACATGCCACTACTAGAAGTTATGGCTAACAATTATCTATACAAGTAAGTATGCACTTTGTAATAATACTACTGATTCTAATTCTAACTGGAGGGAAAAAGAACACTCATATTCTACCTATAAGGCTGGAGTTTGGAATTCCGCTTTTATCCTGTAATACAATACAGCCCTTCACTTCACAATGGCTGATTCATCAATACAATTGTTTCATTGTCAATTGATTGACAACAGGACAGGACACTGTCCCTATCGCCTTCACATTATCACTAGGACCCAGAGTTTTCCCTGGGCAGGTCACAGTCAGGAAAAACTTCAGGCCCTACTCGTCACATACAGTACCTTCAACTGCCTCCGTCAGAAGTGCAATGAAACCAATTGACATATAAAAGTACCTCAATGTATAGTAGTGTAGTACAACTGGTTTTGGAGACACGTCTACAGTACTCCTCGTGCAGGTAAACAATGTGGTCAGCAGGAATAAAGTCTTGGCCTTCGTGGATGAGTGCTTGGCAGCATGTGCTTGTGTAACCCATAACAGAACGATTTAGATTGTAGAATCCTTTAGATTGAACCCTTTTCACCCTCCTGAGTCGTGGAATGTGCCGATAGATAAGAAGCTCTGTAACGTCAATATTATGTCCTACACCTGAAACTGATCCCAGAGCTGTCCTTCACTAAGAGCTGACTCCAGAACACTGAACAAAAAGCATCGGCGATCAGCAGTCTGTGGCCAAGAGTATGATTTCTTCTTCCATGTCAGCCTTATTGGTTCAGCTCTCACTCCTGCAAGTCCAAGTTACACTGTCCTCTGAATCCAAGTCGTCTGCTATCTTCATTTATTAGTGCTGTTTAATGAGAGGAGACATGTTGAGACACATTGTCAAACAGTCCTGCATGTCCAGTTTCCTCACAATCTCTGAGTTTACACAGGCAGCCCAATTCTGTTTTTTTTTTAATCAATTATTGGCAAATGATCTGATTGGATCTAAAGACCAGTAATTGGGCAAAAGATCAGAATTGGGCTGCCTGTGTAAATGTAGCCATAGAGGACTGTAGTATGTCCAGTCCAAAATCAACCTCTACCCCCTAGACCAGGGGTATCAAATTCATTCCATGGAGGGCCGAGTATCTGCAGATTTTTTGGTTTTTCCATTTCAGTTAAGACTTAGACAACTAGGTGAGGGGAGTTCCTTACTAATTAGTGACCATAATTCATCCACAAAGTACAAAAACCCGCAGACACTTGGCCCTCTGTGGAATGAGTTTGACACGTCCTAGACACTTCTTGTTTAGCTAAAAGGTTGGCATGGGTTTTAGGGTAGAGGCTAAGGTTTGTTTTGCGGCCAGGCGTTCAGATGTCTCAGTTCAGGCCGTGGCTCCATCCTCCTCAAGGACCCTGTGGATTCCATTGCCGGGGGCGCTCTGAATGGCCTGGGTGACGTTGCTAAGGTCCCTGATGCTGCTGTGCCGTGATTGGCTATCCAGACGCTGGGTGGAGCCATGCTTTGATAGGCTGTCTAGCCGGTTGGTGCTGCAGTGTCTGGACCCTGATTGTTCGTTGAGGCGGGGCATGCTGCCATAGGGGAGGCGATCGTCAACTCCGCGGAAACTACATGCTGTGTACCTGACAGAGGAGAGGAAAGAGACGTCAGGCATCTGGGACTGTAAATAACATGACAAATACTCCATGTTTTTAACACTTACCAAACCCTTTCAGGTCTACACATTTTCGCCTCTATTCATCCATACCTATTTTCCACATCTGGCTTTTTTCAATCCCCAAATCTATTAAATCAATCTGTCACCCCAACGGTCCCCACCATCCCCATCCATCCCTACCTGCTGTCTCTGGATCTATGCAGACTTCCATGGAAGCTGCTCATCTTGCTGCGGGCGCTGCGGACACTACTTGCCCGGCTGGTGCTCCCACTGGGGGGCTCGTCCAGCATGGCCAGGTGGGTGGAGGAAGCGTGGGTGGAGGTGCCCTGCGTGGACGTCCCCCTGGACTTCCTCGCGATGGGGGTGTTGGGGTCCCGCAGGAGCAGCTGAGCAAAATCTGGCTCCTGGAGTACCTGTCTGCTCTCGTTGACCACACTACTGGAAAAGGGAGAGGAAGAGGGGGACGAGGAGAAGGGGAAGGGAGGGATGGAGGGGAGGGAGAGGCGGAGGAGGGACGGGAGAGAGAAAGGAAAGGTGGAAAGGTAGATGAGGAAGGAGGAGTGTGTGGAACAGGGAATGGGAGAGGGGGTTAATGCTCTGATCACACGGGAAGGGGGGTGAACGCAGAGAAGGGGCCTTTCACTAACACTACTATAAAGCACTGTTGAATTTAAAATCTTGGTACCACTTTACTTAAAGCCAGCAGGTATAATACATTAAGATGCAGTGCATTGCCTGCATTCCATATCATATACAATAGAATATTTATTTGATCGAATTCAAATGTGCACTAATTGTGCAAGTCATTAAAAAAAACATTGCTCCCCATGAGAAATACATTGACATTAGGGAGAGAAAGCGTGTTCTAGAGACTCACTCTTTGCGTCTATGTCCGTGGAAGAAGCTGGCCCATTCGAAGCAGGTCTTCTTGCTGCCCACCCAGAACACTGAAGGGATCCCTACTACCAACATCATCAGGTACTTTATGATGAACAGGGACAGGTTTGGTCTGCTGGTCTGCTCGACCTAGGTCACCCATGGAGAGGAGAGAGGTGTGAGTGTGTCTGCCATAAGGGAGTACTCTACTAGCAATCTGTACTGGAGGGAAACAGTGTGCGTCTGTGTGTACGTTTGATTGTACATGTATGTCTGCTAGGCTGCGTGGGTGAGAATGGAGGTCTCAGTAAGCATGACACTACGTACGGTAGGTTGTCTGCAAGGCAGTGAGGCACTGTACTCCTGAGTCGTGTGTGTTTTCCCACATGCATGTATTTTCTAACAGACTCGGCAGCTTACTGCTACAGGCATAAACAAATCAGCAGCCAACACAATGGCATGACTCTCTCCTTCCCCCTCCCTTTGTCTTATTCTCCCTCTCTCTACCTCTCATTCCCTCCCTCCACCCCTGCTCTCATTTTCTCTACTTCCATTCCATCCATCCCCAATCGTTCCCTCTCTCTCTACCTCCCCCCTCTAATTTCATCTCTTTCCCTCCACCCCCCTCTCTCTTCTGTGCCCCCCCGTAGATAGTGCACCTGTACCCTCAGGCTACACTGTACACTCACACAGTGCTCTACTGCAGAAGGGTACAGTACAGCAGCACACAACACAACACAGCACTCCTCATCTTCTCACCTATACCTGTAAATACACCGCATCACTGCACCATAGCAGCCTTAGTAAACACACAGACGCATAGTGAATGTATGTCAGTGGAGGCTGCTGAAGGGAGTCAATGGAATGGTATCAAGCGCGTGGTTTCCATGTGGTTGAGACCATTCCATTGACTCCGTCCCAGCCATTATTATGAGCCGTCCTCCCCTCAGCAGCCTCCACCGATGTACAGTATGTGCATATCTATCTCCCCCTCTATCCCTGTAAGAAACATACTCACACACATCCCCTGTTTTTTTCCCTACACACACACACGCACGCACGCACATACACAGCAGTCCTGATGGCCTCGTTATGAGTGGAGCAGGCAGGCAGAGCAGCCTGGAGCTCAGAGAACCTCATTACAACAGAATGAGATAAGAGGAGAGAGACTGAATCACTGCAGCCATACGTCCCTTCAGTTAACATGTCTTATCTTCTAAACTCCTCTAGATTGGCATCTCATACGGTTCTGGCCAATCAGAGGGGAAGTAGTAGAAAGGCACAGGGTTGATGCAGCAGGACTGACTCGTTGAAATAGAATTTCCATCCTTCAGCGCTGGTTGGTTTTCACAGCTGATTCCTTTTCTCTATGACATTAAGCACACACTTTAATCCAAAGTGACTGACATTCTCGTATGGGTGGCCCCTGCGGGAATCAAACTCACGATTGTAATGTTGCAAGCATCGTGCTCTACCAACCAAGCCACACAGGACCTCTCTCTCTCTCTCTGGCTCTGTTTACATATTGATATAGATACCCTACATGACCAAAGGTATGTGGACACCTGCTCGTCGAACATGTCATTCCAAAATCATGGGCATTAATATGGAGTTGTTCTCCCCTTTGCTGCTATAACAGACTCTACTCTTCTGGGAAGGCTTTCCACTAGATATTGGAACATTGCTGTGGGGACTTGCTTCCATTCAGCCACAAGAGCATTAGTGAGGTCGGGCACTGGTGTTGGGCGATTAGGGCTGGCTCGTAGTCAGCGTTCCAATTCATCCCAAAGGTGTTCGATGGGGTTGAGGTCAGGGCTCTGTGCAGGCCAGTCAAGTTCTTCCAAACCGATCTTTACAAACCATTTCTGTATGGACATCGCTTTGTGCACGGGGGCATTGTCAAGCTGAAACAGGAAAGGGCCTTCCCCAAACTGTTGCAACAAAGTTGGAAGCACAGAATTGTCTACAATGTCATTATATGCTGTAGCGTTAAGACTTCACTGGAACTAAGGGGCCTAGCCCGAACCCCCAGACCATTATTCCTCCTCGACCAAACTTTACCAATGCACTATGCATTGGGGCAGGTAGCGTTGTCCTGGCATCCTCCAAACCCAGATTTGTCTGTTGGACTGCCAGATGGTGAAAGAGATTCATCACTCCAGAGAACACGTTTCCACTTCTCCAAGAGTCCAATGGCGGCGAGCTTTACACTACTCTAGCAGACGCTAGAGCGGCTGCTCGGCCATGAAAACCCATTTCATGAAGCTCCCGATGAACAGTTCTTGTGCTGATGTTGCTTCCAGAGGCAGTTTCGAACTCGGTAGTGAGTGTTGCGACCAAGTACAGACAATTTTTACGAGCTACGGGCTTCAGCGGTCCCATTCTGTGAGCTTGTGTGGCCTACCACTTCGCGGCTGAGCCGTTGTTGCTCCTAGATGTTTCTACTTCACAATAACAGCACTTACAGTTGACCGGGGCAGCTCTAGCAGGGCAGAAATTTGACAAACTGACTTGTTGGAAAGGTAGCATCCTATGATGGTGCAACGTTGAAAGACACTGAGGTCTTCAGTGAGGCCATTCTACTGCCAATGTTTGTCTAAGGAGATTGCATTGCTTGATTTTATACAACTGTCAGCAACAGGTGTGGCTCAAATAGCCGAATCCACTAATTTGAAGGGGTGTCCACATACCTTTGTATATATTGTGTATATAGGTCTCTGTTGAACCATAGCTTTATAGTATATATGTGCTCAGGAGTCTGTTTACATGTTAGCTACTGTGTTACTGTATGTATGTGTGCTCTGGGGAAGCAGAGTCCTCCCACTCACATCCTCCACACATCACAAAGTTATGAAGGGCAGTAAGCGGGCCTACAGAGTCCTGGCCACCCATTCTCAGTCTTTCTATATAAAAAACGAAAGACTTTCACTCGTTCCGTTACCCTCACTAGTACCCTTCCCTCACTAGTACCCTTCCCTCACTAGTACCCTTCCCTCACTAGTACCCTTCCCTCACTAGTACCCTTCCCTCACTAGTACCCTTCCCTTACTAGTACCCTTCCCTCACTAGTACCCTTCCCTCACTAGTACCCTTCCCTCACTAGTACCCTTCCCTCACTAGTACCCTTCCCTTACTAGTACCCTTCCCTCACTAGTACCCTTCCCTCACTAGTACCCTTCCCTCACTAGTACCCTTCCCTCACTAGTACCCTTCCCTCACTAGTACCCTTCCCTCACTAGTACCCTTCCCTCACTAGTACCCTTCCCTCACTAGTACCCTTCCCTCACTAGTACCCTTCCCTCACTAGTACCCTTCCCTCACTAGTACCCTTCCCTCACTAGTACCCTTCCCTCACTAGTACCCTTCCCTCACTAGTACCCTTCCCTCACTAGTACCCTTCCCTCACTAGTACCCTTCCCTCACTAGTACCCTTCCCTCACTAGTACCCTTCCCTTACTAGTACCCTTCCTTCACTAGTACCCTTCCCTCACTAGCCGTTACCAAACCACAGATATTACTCACTATTACATTTTGTCTGTGTAGTTTCGTCCATACAGTAGCTTGTATAGCTTTACTTTCTTTATAACTGCATTACCATAGCATAGCCCTTCTCTCTGATCCATCCTTCCCCCAGCAACAGAACCTCTGGGAGAGAGAAATTAACTCACTGCTCTCTTACGCAGTAACGCTTGCATGACAGATTAAGGCCCCAAATGACTCTCTTTGCCTCACCCTGCCTCCCCCCTTTGTTTCCCCCATCCCCCCCACCGTAACAGGCCTCTAATGCCGTCATAAGCTATCTTTGTTGGGGGTACACACACACACACACACACACACACACACACACACACACACACACACACACACACACACACACACACACACACACACACACACACACACACACACACACACACACACACACCCCCCCCCCCCCCCCCCCCTATACACACGGAGACACACACACGGAAACACATGGAGACAGACAAAGACAGACACACATGCACACAAATGCTCTACTGTGTGCCAACCAGCCTTCCTTTAGAACTAACTAAAAGGCAAGAGATTACACACCATCACACATCCAAACGTGGCAATGGAGCTGCTTGGATAAATAGATGGAACTGAAAAACAGTGACATCTAGACACTTGCTACAAACGGCAAGTAGAGAAGCTATTCACGCTTTTCACTTCTCTACCCATCCAAACCCTGCTATCTGTGCCACCACAGTAACTACTAACACAAAACCTTTTTAAGGAGGACAGAAAAAGAAGCACAGCACACACACATACACACTCAAACATACACACACACACACACACACACACACACACACACACACACACACACACACACACACACACACACACACACACACACACACACACACACACACACACACACACACACACACACACACACACACACACACACACACACACACACACACAAAAACAAACATATACTGTACACACACAAACACACAAACACACACACACACACAAATGCTACCAATTTACAGCAGCGAGGATGAAGTGTTTGAATGATTAACTGCTTCTCCAGATGAGTGGGGATGTGTTCCACAGCTCCAGGCAGAGAGGTGCTTCTCTGAAGTGCTTCATCTATTAAATAGAACCAACCTGAGATCTCTCCCCGGTCTGTGTTTGCACTGGAACACTGGCGCTAGGTGTATTGGGAATACAACTACTGTGTGAGACCGAAATATATTTTTCTTACTCTGTTGTTTTTCTTTCCCTTATTGGATTTGGCACCAGAATTCAATTCCATATTTTTTCTTGGGACCCCATGAAAGCTCACTGAGGTCCCTCAGGGGTCCAAGGCCCCCTGGTTGAGAATTACTGTAGGGGTTATAATAATATTTGAGTGTAGTTGATTGTAGGTTCTAGAAATGGTTACAGTAGATGTATAATCTGATATTACCTCATATGGACAGGTATATGGTGTAGTGGTTAGAGTAGATGTAATGTAGTGGAGTGCTTAAGAAAGGGGGTATATGTTACTTACCTGGTAAGACAGGGGATATGGTGTATGCGTTATTGTCATGCAAAAGGAAATGAGTTGGCCTACTGTATTTTATCTGGCTATGCTCCATGCCATAGGCTGAGGCTTGTTCATTTAGCTGACAATATATGCTTATAAGTCCCGTAACATTATTTTATATAATATAATGTTATTGTAAGAAGGATATCATTTAACCTCGCTGACTGAGTAAAATAGAATGAAGTGGCTATGTTGAGCGTAAAAGTGATCATTTGAAACAGGTCCTATAGGCTACGCTAGATTTCGAATTACTTAGCAACTTTAGTTGTGAATGATACAAACCATAGAACTTCTCAGAAATCAAAACATATATGGGTTGCATAATGCGACTATATGCAACAAAAAAAGAAGAAGCTTGCTGCTCTGTCTTCGCCTCAGGCTGCACAGCTGTTCTCTCATCATGTGATCATATTTTCACCCATCAGACTATTCTCAATTTAATCTTGTCTTTACTAATATGTCAAATTAGTTTCCATTTAGAATGGCCCATTATCAAATGGGCAGGGACAGGGGCAGGGGGGGAAAAGGCGTATTCCGTACCCTATCCACTCGAATAGCGAATGGCGTCTGCGCGCTTTCCTGCGGGTTTTTCAATGTTGCCGGATAGGGCTACTTCTGTTTTATAGAGGAGCTGTGCTTAATATGAACAGCTGAGAAATACATATAAGAACATTTATTTCACTACACACGTCAACCACTGTTTGAGGAGCATGCTCTCGCTGTGCGACAGGTGATATTCCGCCCAAACTGTATGCCATCGGTTCTCCAACCCTGTTCCTGCAGATACCCAGCGCTTAATTTCGGAAACCAAATTAAATCTGTACGGGAACATCGATAGTAACATGTTTTCGCAACTAAGCATATTTCACTAAACTATTGACAACCCGTCTGCGCACGTGAGAAAAAAATAAAGGAGAGAGAGAGAGGAGAAAAAGGAAACGCATAGTGGTGAGATTTTCTGTAGCTAAAGGTAATGTCAGCCTATTAATTATGAAAATCTAACAAAATCCCCATTACTAGGCTATTCAAAATCATATACAAATTCTCTATAATTGTAAGCTAACTGTAAGCCGCCCTGCACAATCAATGAACCAACAGCATCTCCTAGGGCTATACATTCTCTCCCAGAATCGTGGATAGACATTTTGGAGCTTAGCATAAGGTAATCCAGTCCATCCAGTATGCATAATAATAAAGTCCACACGATTACTCAAACGCGTTTAATTTTGGAGTATAGGCTAGACCAATTATGTGCCAAAGACATCTTAAATCAGTTTTGTTTTATGTTGTTCTGCCATGCATAATATGTGGTAGGCTATGTATTGTATAACAGCACACTCATCATTTTGATTCAAGGTTTTTATCGGGCTTGGCCTCAAAAGCCTATGCATAAACTCTAATACTGTGCATTCGAAAGTATTCAGACCCCTAGAGTATTTCCAAATGTTGTTACGTTACAGCCTTATTCTAAAATAGATTAAATCGTTTTTTTCCTCACCAAACTACACACAGTACTCCACAATGACAAATAATTATTTTTTTTTTGAAATGTTTGAAAATGTATTAAAAAATATATATCTGTTAATTGAAATTCCAGGTGACTACCTCATGAAGTTGGTTGAGAGAATGCCAAGAGTGTGCAAAGCTGTCATCAAGGCAAAGGGTGGCTACTTTGAAGAATCTCAAATATAAAATATATTTGGATTTGTTTAACACTTTTGTTTTCTACTACATGATGTGTTATTTCACAGTTTTGATGTCTTCACTATTATTCTACAATATATACAATCTTAAAAATAAAGAAAAACCCTGGATTGAGTGTGTGTGTCCAAACTTTTGACTGGTACTGTATGTAAATAAGGTATTTCTGTTTTTTTGATTTTGTATACATTTGCAAAAATTTCTGAAACCCTGTTTTCGCTTTGTCAATATGGGGTATTGTGTGTATATGGAGGAGGATTTATTTTAATTCGTTTTTATTTAAATGTGGAAAAAGTCAAGGGGTCTGTATACTTTCCGAAGGCACTGTATGCATATGGATGTTTTGAATCAATCATCCTCTTAGAAAGCGTTGTCCATTTCATTGTGTTTGGCTTGGAAACAACATCCACAACAGCCATGTTTTAAACTCAGTTTCAACCTGCTGTTGAACTTCTTTCTTCAAATTGATCATCACAGTGTGATCATCACAGAGTTTTAAAAGCATGATACTGTTTTGATGATAAGTGTTTGAGCCCGGAGTACCAGGCCATTAGTGATCCAATGGTCCTTAGGGTACTACCAATGCATGTCCTGAGTGCATAAGAGGAGAATACCATGATTCAACGGTCACATAGAATTTTACTGCGGTCATGACTCATGACTGCCAGTTTGGCGGTAATACGGTCACCGCAGCAGGCCTAATCTGACCTGGTATGGACAGGGAATATGGTGTACTGGTTAGAGTATGGATCTCACCTGGTATAGACATATGGTGTACTGGTTAGAGTATGGATCTCACCTGGTATGGACAGGGGATGTGGTGTACTGGTTAGAGTATGGATCTCACCTGGTATGGACAGGGGATGTGGTGTACTGGTTAGAGTATAGATCTCACCTGGCATGGACAGGGTATATGGTGTACTGGTTAGAGTATAGATCTCACCTGGTATGGACAGGGTATATGGTGTACTGGTTAGAGTATGGATCTCACCTGGTATGGACAGGGGATGTGGTGTACTGGTTAGAGTATGGATCTCACCTGGTATGGACAGGGGATGTGGTGTACTGGTTAGAGTATGGATCTCACCTGGTATGGACAGGGGATGTGGTGTACTGGTTAGAGTATGGATCTCACCTGGTATGGACAGGGGATGTGGTGTACTGGTTAGAGTATGGATCTCACCTGGTATGGACAGGGGATGTGCTGTACTGGTTAGAGTATGGATCTCACCTGGTATGGACAGGGTATATGGTGTACTGGTTAGAGTATGGATCTCACCTGGTATGGACAGGGGATGTGCTGTACTGGTTAGAGTATGGATCTCACCTGGTATGGACAGGGTATATGGTGTACTGGTTAGAGTATGGATCTCACCTGGTATGGACAGGGGATGTGGTACTCTCTGCAGCGTTCCTGTACCCAGGTAGTCTCCCAGACAGTCCTATAGCTGTTCTCATACAGGTAGCAGGCTATGACCGTCAGCAGAGGGACCAGGTAGAGCACAGAGAACACCCCGATACGGATCATAAACTTCACCAGCTTGTCTTGGTTCTCCTTCTCCAGAGGGATCTCCATACGCACGCGGTTCAACGCCAGGATGCCCACTAGCAGCAACGCCACCCCCACCTGGAATCAGACAGAGTTGATATGGAAGGATTAGACAAAAGATGATGTCATAAGAAGACCAGGAAGTAAACATGGTATATTGGTTGGGTAGCTAACAATTTCAATAATTTCCTTCAGTTCCATTCAGATCCACTTTCTTATGACTTTTGAGATGTGTATGACAGTGGTATAATCGAAGGAGAAGGCACGAACAGTGCCTACACACACACTGAACAGTTTACTGAACTTTGTGCATGTGCACACGTAAACTTTGCGCACACATACCCACAAAGGACATCCTACAAAGACTTTACTGAATCACTTTGGTTGTCTCCCAAATGCCACCCTATTCCCTATATAGGGAATAGGCTGCCATTTGTTACACACGCCTTATCCCACTGTGACTCATTCCAGCCCTCTCACCAGTACATCCAGGCCCAGCGGAACCAGCAGGAACCATCTCAGCGCTGTGCGGTCATACAGCCCCACAAAACACACCCCGCTAACACTATCCCCTTCGATCTTGTTCATGGCCAGCAGAGTGACAGTCAGACAGCCGGGCAGGCCCCAGGCACAGGCATGGAAGAGCAAGGCCTTCTTCTCGATGGCCTCGCTGCCCCACTTAGGCACGGCAGCCAGGAACCAGGTGATGGTGAGGATGACCCACCACACACTGCCAGCCATGGTGAAGAAGTAGAGCACCATGAAAAGCAGAGTGCACACCTGGAGGAGAGGAGGGGAGAGGAGAGAAGGAGAGGAGGGAAGGAGAGGAGGGGAGGAGGGGAGAGAAGGAGAGGACGGGAGGAGGGGAGAAGACAGAAGGAGAGGAGGGGAGAAGACAGAAGGAGAGGAGGGGAGGAGGGGAGAGGAGAGAAGGAGAGGAGGGAAGGAGAGGAGGGGAGGAGGGGAGAGAAGGAGAGGACGGGAGGAGGGGAGAAGACAGAAGGAGAGGAGGGGAGAAGACAGAAGGAGAGGAGGGGAGGAGGGGAGAGGAGAGAAGGAGAGGAGGGGAGGAGGGGAGAGAAGGAGAGGAGGGAAGGAGGGGAGAGGACAGGAGAGGAGGGGAGGAGAGGAGAGAAGGAGAGGAGGGAAAGAGGGGAGAGGAGAGGAGGGGACGAGGGGAGAGGAGAGATGGAGAGATGGAGAGGAGGGGAGGAGGGGAGGAGGGGAGAGGAGAGAAGGAGAGGAGGGGAGAGGAGAGAAGGAGGGGAGAGGAGAGAAGGAGAAGAGGGGAGGAGGGGAGGAGGGGAGGAGGGGAGAGGACAAGGTTTAAAAAAGACTGAAGACATTGAAAATCCAAGAACATTGAAAATATCGTTCCAAAATATATATATACACTGCTCAAAAAAATAAAGGGAACACTAAAACAACACATCCTAGATCTGAATGAATGAAATAATCTTATTAAATACTTTTTTCTTTATGTAGTTCAATGTACTGACAACAAAATCACACAAAAATAATCAATGGAAATACAATTTATCAACCCATGGAGGTCTGGATTTGGAGTCACACTCAAAATTAAAGTGGAAAACCACACTACAGGCTGATCCAACTTTGATGTAATGTCCTTAAAACAAGTCAAAATGAGGCTGAGTAGTGTGTGTGGCCTCCACGTGCCTGTATGACCTCCCTACAACGCCTGGGCATGCTCCTGATGAGGTGGCGGATGGTCTCCTGAGGGATCTCCTCCCAGACCTGGACTAAAGCATCCGCCAACTCCTGGACAGTCTGTGGTGCAATGTGGCGTTGGTGGATGGAACGAGACATGATGTCCCAGATGTGCTCAATTGGATTCAGGTCTGGGGAACGGGCGGGCCAGTCCATAGCATCAATGCCTTCCTCTTGCAGGAACTGCTGACACACTCCAGCCACATGAGGTCTAGCATTGTCTTGCATTAGGAGGAACCCAGGGCCAACTGCACCAGCATATGGTCTCACAAGGGGTCTAAGGATCTCATCTCGGTACCTAATGGCAGTCAGGCTACCTCTGGCGAGCATATGGAGGGCTGTGCGGCCCCCCAAAGAAATGCCACCCCACACCATGACTGACCCACCGCCAAACCGGTCATGCTGGAGGATGTTGCAGGCAGCAGAATGTTCTCCACGGTGTCTCCAGACTGTCACGTCTGTCACATGTGCTCAGTGTGAACCTGCTTTCATCTGTGAAGAGCACAGGGCGCCAGTGGCGAATTTGCCAATCTTGGTGTTCTCTGGCAAATGCCAAACGTCCTGCACGGTGTTGGGCTGTAAGCGCAACCCCCACCTGTGGATGTCGGGCCCTCATACCACCCTCATGGAGTCTGTTTCTGACCGTTTGAGCAGACACATGCACATTTGTGGCCTGCTGGAGGTCATTTTACAGGGCTCTGGCAGTGCTCCTCCTGCTCCTCCTTGCACAAAGGCGGAGGTAGCGGTCCTGCTGCTGGGTTGTTGCCCTCCTACGGCCTCCTCCACGTCTCCTGATGTACTGGCCTGTCTCCTGGTATCGCCTCCATGCTCTGGACATTACGCCGACAGACACAGCAAACCTTCTTGCCACAGCTCGCATTGATGTGCCATCCTGGATGAGCTGCACTATCTGAGCCACTTGTGTGGGTTGTAGACTCCGTCGCATGCTACCACTAGAGTGAAAGCACCGCCAGCATTCAAAAGTGACCAAAACATCAGCCAGGAAGCATAGGAACTGAGAAGTGGTCTGTGGTCCCCACCGGCAGAACCACTCCTTTATTGGGGGTGTCTTGCTAATTGCCTATAATTTCCACCTGTTGTCTATTCCATTTGCACAACAGCATGTGAAATTTATTGTCAATCAGTGTTGCTTCCTAAGTGGACAGTTTGATTTCACAGAAGTGTGATTGACTTGGAGTTACATTGTGTTGTTTAAGTGTTCCCTTTATTTTTTTGAGCAGTATATATATATAATAGCCCTGAATTTCACAGAGAAAATGGTAAATCAAACAAACAATTAGTTAATTAAACAATCAGTTATCAATCAATCACTACGCCGCTGATGGGTCACCTTGTTATGGGAGCCCTGGGTGACGGTGGACGCCCGGAAGCGCCCGGGGCTTGCCGCGTTGCACGCCACCCGGTCTTCCAATAGGAAGCCCAGGAAGAAGACCAGGGACACCATCATGTAACACACGGCGTAGAAGATGATTGGCCGCTCCGGGTAGCGGAACCTGGACACGTCGATGAGGAAGGTGAGGAAGGTGAAGAGGGTTGCAGAGAGACATACGATAGACACCACGCCGATGAAGTAGCGGGCGAAGACCAGCTCGTCCCGCTGGAAGTACATGTTGGGGCAGGGGGGCGAGCAGTCCCTCACACCCAGGAAGGTGTAGCCCAGGTCGGGGTCGATCTTGAGCTCGCGGGGGCACCAGAAGCCATAGTCGCGCTGGACGGAGATGGGCGACTCTGTGGAGTCTGACCTGGACAGCAGGTCTACAGGACGGGGGTACGGATCATCACAGTCTGGGAACCTGGGGGACGGAGAGGAAACAGCTTCTGTTAGACACATTACATTTAAACTACAGAAAGACACAAAGGTAGTATTTTACAATACGGTTTCCACAGTTTTGACCTTGTATTTGCTAGGAAATCACGTGTTACCATTGTGTAATTACCATTATGTCATTCTTATTGATGTTGTGGTACAGAATAACCAGGTATTTCCTGATCAATTAATGGTAAAAGGAATGATACCAAATAAATATATATGTGCCCCATGTGTGTAGAAGTGTACCCTACAGTACAGTAGACTACTAACCTGTTACAATCCATCTCTTCTGGCCATTTGACGCCGAACATGTCCATGAGTTTGTAACAGTCTCCCTTGGCTCTCAGGCACAGCCGTCGGCAGGGCAGTGTCATGCGTCCGTACTCTGTACACACCGGAGTGTAGAGGGCACACAGGAACATCCTGAGTTCTGACGAACACTGCAGGTTCACCATGGGGTGGAAGGGCTGTGGAGGGGAGCGGAAAACACAAAACTGTCAGGCGGTGTATAGTCACAGCTGAGTATGAGGGGGGGGGGGGGGGGGGGGGGGGTTATGGAGTGTGTCTGTGTTTCACACACATCATACGTCTAATGTCATGTGCAATCATACACACAGAGACGCTCGCACACACCGTATGTCAAGCACACTGTGCATCTACCACAGAACCTGTAACCCCTCAGCATTAAAGAGACACACACACACAGACAACAGAACGGTCTTCTAAAGCAGGGCATTATTCACGTGAAGCCAAAATGAGAGCACAGACAGACAGTATCATCTTGTCTGACACGGTTTGGAGCTGACTCAAAAAACACAACTCCGTCCCCTATCCTCGTAATCCTCCTCCCCCTTTCTCCACCCCAACCTGGCACAATAAGACAGAGGAAGGAGAAGAAGGGAGGGAGGGAGAGAGGAGGAGTAGGACAGGCTTGGTAACCCAACCCCCCCCCTGTTCATCAGATACCCGGCACAGGCAGGGGCTCTGGAGAGTCCTTTGTGTTTGGGGGAGGGCAACGCTGTTACACACACACGCGCACACACTCGCGCACGCACGCACGCACGCACGCACGCACGCACGCACGCACGCACACACACACACACACACACACACACACACACACACACACACACACACACACTTCCCTCTCTGCCAATATGCATTCAGGGAGAGAACGGTAGCTAGCTAGCAGCTGTGAAGCAAGGCTTTAGTATGCAAATCCCCAGGGGGAGTGAAGAAAGGGTCCCCACCGGCCCCTAGCCCCACCCAGGGCCAAGCTAGACGCATCCTGCTCCTGCTGGGGCCATCCTTTGTGACTGTGACAGGGAGAGGGGGAGTGGGGGAGGGGGACAAGACAGGGACCCAAGCAGACAAAATGGGAAGATGAGCTAAATGGAATTTCATTAATAGGGAGTAATAGTGGAACAGAACAGGGTTTTTCTTCAGTGGATATGTATTAAGTATACACTATATATACAAAAGTATGTGGACACCCCTTCAAATGAGTGGATTCGGCTATTTGAGCCACACCTGTTGCTGACAGTTGTATAAAATCAAGCACACAGCCATGCAATCTCCTTAGACAAACATTGACAGTAGAATGGCCTCACTGAAGACCTCAGTGTCTTTCAACGTTGCACCATCATAGGATGCTACCTTTCCAACAAGTCAGTTTGTCAAATTTCTGCCCTGCTAGAGGTGCCCCGGTCAACTGTAAGTGCTGTT